>NC_051178.1:147883061-148168061 GCF_013339695.2 Rhipicephalus sanguineus | reverse complement strand
GGATGTGATAACATCGGCAGAGGTATTTAGGTGCCAGTAAAGCTGGCAAATGCATGTAGCGGTTTCTATGCGGCCTTTATTATGACCTGAAGGCCTCCAAAAAAAAAAAAGTTTTTTTGGGGGGGAAGGGGTTCGATTTGCAACCTCTAAGCAGACTGTTTGTCGTGCATTGTAGTTTTTGTGTACAGCCAAGCATTCTAACACTGGAGTGTTAAAATAAAATAAAGGTTGAAGTTGCATACAAAAATCCTCGATGTGTAGTATTGCAGAGCAGATGAAGGCTTGCATGGAGTCACATTTTTGCTAATGCGAGTATTAAGTGTCTTAACAATCGTCTTGCAGGAGAGAGAGACATTCAAAGTGCGACTGCGCATCACATATAATCAGTATATGCATCATCGCGAGACAGAAACTGATTACCGTGCAGTTACTTTGCGCTGACGTTCCTCTTTATGTAAACGTCGGTGTGTACTTAACATGCCTACCTCATGTACATGCGGGAACTGGTCTGTTGATCCCTGTGGGTGCCCCCGGGCGTCGGCAAGCTTGCATTTTCACAGCCGTGTACGTGGAGGGTCGGGGCTGGTGCATTTCGGATTGTGATGGATGCATGCATTTTATGAGTTGCTGCCAAACACTTTACACAGTTGAAGTGGCATTGAACATAATCCTTTTGAGCAAGAGTGCTCAGACATAAGTACACGAAACATCTTATATGCAAGTCGTGATGTTTAACCCATATATGCCTAGTGTCCTACATATAGGACGCTTCTTTGATGCGGTCTAACATCGCTATTGCTTTAGCTGATGACTAGCGTCGCTTACAGCACATCAAGCAGGCCTCATTCTCAACGTGTGCAAGCCTAGACATTGCTTGTTTTTCATGCTGCCACGTGCCAACCGCTTTCTCCGGGCAAACATGTGCTTTTTGTGAAAGTCGTCATGGAGAGGAAGAAGTGCACGTGAAATGCCAACCGCTTTCTCTGGGCAAATGCGTGCTTTGTATGAAATATATCATGGAGAGGAAGAAGTGCAATGTCGGTGTGCACGTGAACCATTTCAAGGCTTACCACACCCGCACATAGCACCCCTAATTCCCTGTGTCCTATATGTATAGGACGGCTTGTAAAACATTGTTGCGTTTACCTGGCAGTAAATAAAGAACTTGTGCTTTCTTTTGAAAGTAGAAGTACACTTTTCGTGAAAAAAAAAATATTTGCTTTGTCATTGTTTTTTAGTTTGGGTATATATGGGTTAAATAACAGCGCCTTTGCAAGCAAACTGCAATGGTCAATGCAGACCTAAAACAAGGCTAACAATGCTCAAAACCACTGCAACGTAAACTAACAAGGTCTAAAATGGTATAAACTACAGATATAACAAAAAATAATCGCAATAATTTACCTAATATTCAGAAAAAACGCTTCTGAAACATCCGGCTGGTACCCGCGCCGTGCAAGAGAGGACACGGCCTTGGAAGTGCGTGATTGCCAAGAGATCGCTTGGTTGCCCGTGCTACGCAGCTCCTCATGTTTCACGGTTGTAGAGCTGCATCAAGCGCGGAATTTAGAACTACACCAAGACGGCGAATTGAACCTAAACGACGCATGCGCACAGTGATGTACCCACACAGCAAAGCAAGAGCGGCGCGCCCCAGCCCTGTAGCAGACGACGCGAAGCACCCTGCGCACCGCGGCCATCATGGACATGGCGGCCATAGAGTAACATACGAGTTAGAGTTCTACGCTATGGCGCGGCCACTTTGCGCCGTGTTCACCTTAAGAGTGGACGAGCCTGTACTTCGCCAAGAGTAAACTGTCTTTATTTACAGTCAATACAGGGGTCATGAACCACTTTTCCAAGTAATGATGTAATGACCTCAGTATCGGAGTTTACTGCCTCCCGAATCGATTGCCGCAAAAATTTCTCGAATCCGTCAAGAATCAGCGGATTACGGGGGTTTGGCGCACGCTCCGAGCGCTTTCTCTCTTTTCTCGTGCCGACGAGCGCACTGGAAGCTAGACAGGGAGGGATGGCATGGGGGAAAGAAGTTACGTCAGCGCGCGTCATGAAACGCGATCGCTCTCCCGCTGTGATTCGCTCGCGCGAGTGCGGCTACCGTGTACTGAGGAGTGCGGCGCCGGCAAGTGGCGGCACCCCGCGGCAAGAAGCGCATCTGATCCGAACGCCGCTCTCGATTTACGTCGGCTATCGGCCAATAAGCATGCTATTGATGCTATGTCTTGCGACGTAAACTGCCAGACGCCCCGCCCACCGACGAGAGTGAGAACCGGCCTCTGTTTGAAAAGAGGGCGCCTGGGGAAACGGCAACTTCGCGCTCCGCTTGTGGCCTTTACGCGGCGCGCACGACTGTACTATTTGGCAGAGCAGTTCATAGCCGTGTCAGCTTTCCGCAGGATGTGTTTTTTCAACACGCCCAAGGGGTGCTTCATGACCCCTTTAAAGAGGAGGACGAAGAGAGCTCGCAGGTAGAGTCGTAGAGTTATTACGTTGCACGCGCTAGGCGTACCTTAGTTTTCTGGTCACGCGAAACGGCGGAACGAAAAGCTTAAACAGTTCCGCTGTTAAAAGGCACTAAAGAGCACTTCAGCACCGTCGTTGCTTCGAAAACCAACTTGGAAAATGTTCATCCGAAAGTGAAGGATACAGACTAGTTCGTCGTCCGTTAGCTCAGAGTAGCCATAGTACACTCGCTGGGTTAGGCTGTTTAGCAGGCCGAAAAATTACATAATTAAAATATTCGGTGAAACTCCTACCACTCAACGCAGCGTTACCTGCTTTGCCGGTCCAATATTAGGATCACGGTGATTAGGATTGTGTGCCTACAATCGGCTACTACCACAGCACACTTCTACTAAAGGCAGTAGACGCGATGGAGGGGCTTTAACTTCTACCACGGTGTTATTATAAGTTGGTTATATAGTGTACTTTTTAGTACACTATAGTTGGTTACAATTTCGGTTTCGCTCATTTACCGTCATATCCGGTCTAGGTACACCATCAAACGAATGAAGACACAGAAGTCTGTCAGTTGGCAGTTTACAAAAAAAAAAACCAATTTCGATAATGCCTACGGATACACCTTGATTGCACCGACATCACTGTAGAAACGGCAGTTCTTTAAATAAGTTTATTTTTGTCAAGTTCGGCACTACGTCTACTTATTAGCAAGTTTCGTTTCGGATGCTTGTCACTTCCGTTTCGTGAAAGTGGCGCCTAATAAAACACATGCTAACTTCGCGAACCGGCAAATGTGAATATCCTGATTGCTGCGCACTTAAAATGTGAAATGATTAACAACGTGTTTCCAGGTGGCTACCACAGCATATGTACAAGCATTCCTTGGTACGGCTCAGTGTAGAGTGAAACTTTCTCAGTTAATCTATCCTCTACAGGCTTTCTGGCAGAAGGTCGACTGCACAAATGGAATTCAAGCACCCAGACTCTCTAACAGCGCTTTCAGCAATAAGAGAAATACAAGAAGGCTCAACACAAGTAACTGAACACCACGATGAACAAACGTCTCGCTACAGGAAGATCTTGGACAGTATTCTTACTTCTTTATTGAACGATACCGAAAAAGGTGAGCTGGCTATGTGAAACTTGATGTATTGCGTTGCGTACGCGTAGAATAACTGCCCGTCACTTAAGGAGTCTTTTCACGCCTGAGCGCATCGATAGATGCATTAACGGATACGTACAAACGTGCCTAAGGTTGCTGGTTTAATTCCTGGCCGCAGTGCCCGCATTCTGTAGCGTCGACACGCGAAAGCATTGGTGCTCGGGGTTTATCAACCAATCTAACGACCACCTCTGCAGTATCTTTCGTATTTCCAGTGTTACTTTGGGATGTGGATACCAATGTTAATAAAAAAATCAATGTGTGAGTCAAGTTGTGTTTTTCCTGGCGCGTTCGCAGATGCAGAGCAGACGCGTCCGGTTTTAGAACGTTTGCTCGAATGCGTCCAACACTGCGCCCAAGCGTTACCTGTACTGTTCCTGCCACAGGAAAGCAGCGAGCCAGGCGCCGCTGAACAGTGTGCCTTGCGTAAGTGGTTCTTGTCGCATTCAAGAAATTGTGACAGTACGTAACCGAAGTTACGGTTCACGTAATAACGTAAAAGTTTATCCTTTTCTACACTCCCTGTCACCTTCGGTCTTCCCTTTCCCGAATAAAACAATTGATTTATGTGTGTAACCTGCCGTGTTGTTCACAGAATAGGCACTACATATATAGAACTTTGTTGTGCCATTTACTCTCACATCGTGTAAATAGTACAGTCGCGCTCAATATGACTTGAAACACGGGATTTCGTGGCTTCACAACCTCCAAGATCACCCATGGCTTCCACTAGCTCTTATTTCCATGACTAAATGCTGTCCCCTCGCTTGGGGATGATGCCAAACAAGAAAATATAATTTACTATAGAAATGAGAGGAAGTTGAATCCATCAACATTCTTTGAGCACATGAGGCCATGTGCGCTCCCATGTTTTGAGTCATTGAGTGCAATTCTGTGTACATGCAACCACTTGGCTTCACTCATGCTCGCCTGTCCTCACTTCAGCAGTGCTAATGCTTACAGTCATGCAAAGCCATTCATATTTTGCAGCTCTAAATTGCACACGTGTCTTCTGGCAGTTGGTGTTAATCTGCGTGCATTCTCAATATCTGCATTACTCTGATTGGAACTCCCAGTACGACAGTTGTTTTATTTTGCTTCACCTGAAGGTCGTGGGATCGAATCCTGGCCATGGCAGCCGCATTTCGATGGAAGCAAAATGCTAGAGGCCTGTGTACTTAGATTTATGTGCACGTCAATAATCGCCAGACGGCCAAAATTTCCAAAATCCTCCACTATGGCGTTCCTGATAATCATATCGTGGTTTTGGGACGTAAAACCCCGACTATTATTATTAAATTTTTTCTTCACTTGAATTACACAATTGTTTTCTTCACTTCAGTGCATTATGTAGGTGTAGTTAGTGATAAATTGAAGAATAAATAATAGTGTACTGGCCAGTTTATACCAAGATTACCGGTGTAAAAGGCATTTTCTAGCTCTCTCACCAAATTTACTTCAAATACTTGATGGGAACTTGTTTATTTACAACTTTCACGCAGCAAAATCACTGAAAAAGGTTAAAGTCAAGCCTCGTTACAGTAAAGTTGCATCTGGCATGAAAGTAGCTCCATTATACGTTTAAATGTTCATTAGCATCACTGTGTAAAAACATGACTGTATATTGGAAAGCCGGCTTCTGAAAATGCTCTTCTTAAGCTGCTCACATTTCATTGGTTCATCTAATTGGTATTGTATAAATTGTAACAGTAGATCATGAACTATTTTATATGGCAACCAATGTGAACATTCCTGTCAGCTTTCGCAGTATTGCTCCAAGCATATAAAGTAAGGCATAACGTCTGCTTTTATCACCTGCGTTCTCACCTGCTTTGTCCCATCTCTCAGGCTTCAGCGAAAGTCTTATTGGAAGGCTTCTCGTTCTCCTCAGCATACCTGGTCTTGGTGAGCTCTCTGGGCACTGCTGCCGTGTCATTGAATCACTTCTGACCTTGTACAAGCGTCACAACATGAGACTGCTGCATCAATTTCTGGACAACCTACTCGAAGTTTTTGTTGGTGAGCCTTCTTGCATTCACTTTTGGACAGCATACCCGGTGAAAAGCGCAACTACCTCCTTGCTGCAGTTGCTCACTTACAGCAATAAGGTAGAAACAGAGTTGGTATCGATGGATACTCAAAATACCAGCGTAAAAACAATGGAATGCACTGAGAACTAGCTTCTGTGTCCTGCTGATGTTGTGTGGTCTATTCTTGGCTGAAGCAGCCATGTTGGAACAAGGGCATGAGGCTGAAAGTTAAATGGTATGTTATGTTAGGCATGTGCTAAGGAATCTGAAATAGCCGAAATATATTCCCAAGCCCTCCATTGTGACATGCATCTTAACCCATTGTGCAGTTTTGGGATGTGTGAGGACAACCTGCATTTAATCTAGATAGAATTGCTTGAAAACTGGACAACTTTCCAAAAAGTATTTATTTAGGCACTCTCTAGCTTTGGATTTTGTTACATCCAATTTTGTGAGATGGATGTGTTCAGTATTGTTTTCTTGATCGATTTAGCAAGACTTCTCGTGGCTTTTGCTTTATACTAGACAGTTGTTCAACAGAGACATTTTTATATCTAAAAAATTTGCTTGCAATCCTTAATGATGCAATTCTTGCCATATCTATGTTGTACCTGTAGTACATGTCCACCGTAGCAACAGAATATGAACATAGCTTCCAGTAACAATTCTTGCTTGGTGTTAGGTTTATGTGCATGTGTTTGTGTGTGCGTGTTTGTACTTTCCTGTTTTTTTACAATTTTTTTCCCTTCCTTCCTCTTTACGCAGATGTCTACCAATTCTGTGTACTGAATAGTGGTACTGAAATGGCCACTTGTCACTTTGGTGTCACCCTTTCATTTGCTGGCCAACAAAATGTGAAAAAATCGAAGGCTGAACAAGGGAGCATCTACATATCTCTACCGGACGGTGGCTGTGCTCTGCTGCTTTCACTCATGTGAGTATTGCTGCACCACATGACAGTAGGCACGGCAGTTCTCAGTGTTGCTCACCCAGATACTGTAATGTACTTTGTTATCATGATGATACTAAGAAAAATGGTGCACTTTTGCTTAAAGGACGAGGCAATGACAGTGATAGCAAGGTATATTGGAATATCAATCAGGTCAAGGTTTCTATTTTTATGGACATTTAGAATGCAGGCAATATTTAATAACTTTAAACGGGCAAGGTGCCATGTGCTGTGGGGGTGCAACTAATGGGCATTAGGACTGCCAGCAGGTAGAACCAAGCGTGCCTTCTCCGAACGTCACTCTTCCATGCCTCCATCCTTTACGATCTCACTTTGCCACACCTCAGGATTTAAGCAGATCACGTGACCTCCGTATGTAGGGACGCAACAAAACAACACACATCAAGGTACCAGGACTCTTGACTTGCCATCGCTGTAACCCACAGCAAGCATGGCCTCCAACACTTGGCATCCAGACCATGCATGCATTTTCGCACCCAGGACTGAGTTGTGGTAGTAGCAACTGCGGCAATGCGGACATGCCTTGAGTGTCCCTGTGATGGCCACCATAATAATACAGTCAGAGGCATGTTGGAACTTTTTCGCAGAAGGGGCACAATGGGGGGGGGGGGGGGGGTGGGGGGGGGGGAGGCTACTTATGCATCTGGTTGAACTTATGGTGAAAAAAAAAAGACACCATGTTCAGTCTTTCACACATAGTGCCATGTATTGTAACATTGTCTGCCTAGTCAGATGTTAACATAATGTACATGTACAAAAAAAGAAAACAGCGCTAACAAGCTATTCTGTTGGCGTAAAAATAAATGCCATCTGCATATAATGCCATCCATTTGGGGCATAAACTCCCAGCAATTATTATTAATACATGGTGTCCATGGCCAGGAGCCAGCTCTCGTTCTCAGGTTGAGATCTCTAGTCTTTCAGAACAGACATTGACATAATTTTCACTGATCTGAAAGCGGATAATTTACGCTCATGATGCAAGCACGTAACCACTGATGTTAATTTTTCACTCTGGGGAAATGATCGGTATAACTGCAGGGATCAATTGCTTCGTGTTTTTGTGGGTGCAACATAGAAATTGGTTGAAAATTGCCTAAGAGTTTTGGTGACTGACGAAAAATATTTAGTGTCTTCTAAGTTGCTGAATGTACAGTACTCACGGATTCAAATGAGACATCAATTTTTTTTAGTACAACTGGTATGCACAATTGCTGGATGTAACCATGTTATGTCGCGACGAATCTGGTCTCTAAAGATAAAGTAGGCTCTTATCTATGCGTTCAAGTCAAAATTACGCTGATATGACCCGAACTGAAGATGGTGGAAATGAAAGTATGTGCGTTACTTAGCCCTAAATTGTCCTGTTTCAATCCATGAGCACTGTACACTTATAAAATGAAAAAAAAAAGATAAAGATAAATAATCGCGATACGATGGCCAAAATGCGGCCAATGATGGGGCCGGTCTTAGGTGCGGACCAGCAACTGGCCTGCCGGTTGCTGGTTCGAACCTAAGACCGGCCCCCTGCCTAAAAAACCGGCCAGGTCAGTCTGTGATGTGATGCACTGCGCCCACTTAGTCATGCATCCACATGATGTAGCTTGTGTATGTTTCGTGTCTCTGTCACTACTTTTTCTTATATATCATGTAATTGTTTTACCTAGTCTTTTCTATTTTGCATTCTCTTGTATTCCTTGGGTATTCTTAAACACTCACATTTTTCCTAGTTATATGTACCCAGCATGGAATGTCTTGCAATGAAATGGCAGAGTTGATAGGAATTGGAATCCCTATCAGATAACCTGCCCCTTGTGTCATGCGGCTTGTATTTAATTGCCACCTGACGAGATGCCATGGATTTAATTAATGCAGGAAATGGTGTG
Source organism: Rhipicephalus sanguineus (assembly GCF_013339695.2). Lineage (NCBI taxonomy): Eukaryota > Metazoa > Arthropoda > Arachnida > Ixodida > Ixodidae > Rhipicephalus > Rhipicephalus sanguineus. The sequence goes on along the minus strand of NC_051178.1, from coordinate 148,159,532 downwards.
TACGTTTTTTATAGAAATTATTTATTGTTTTGCATGCTTGTCAGGGGTTTTTGTGGGGCAGTTGTTGCAAACGGGATTTGAGTTCATAGAGCATACCCTTGTGACATTTTTGCAGGAAGCTTTTGGTGTTCTTAGCTGATGACATGGTAGCATTTGGAAGCAATCGCAGACTCGGACGGGACAGGCTTGTTCGCTCCCTTTGCGGCCTTCTGAGCGCAGACAACGGTGAACTTGTGGAGGTGTGTACCTTCTTTGCCACATTAAAAAAAGTTGTGGCAGTAGGACAGCAGGAGACTAACTCAGAGTATTAGTTATTACATGTTAAGATTATCTCAACGCAGAATACTAGTACAGTGTTGATAATTAAAAAAGTTTGCTATACTCGCGGACAACTTTTCTTGGCAATGAAGGGAAGGCTACGGGGGCGCAGCTACTGCACACGTACTGCTCCGCGAAGTAGTCCAGTACGGCGCGCGTTTCGAATTTTGTTTTTGTTTGTGAACCTTCCGTTCCTCCTGTGATGGCCATTTGATTATTCGAGCGGCCGTCACAGGCTTACACAGCCATTTGTTAGTGAAATTCGTCACAAGCTCCCTCGGCGAGTCGTCGGGAAAGCTGGAGGGTGACGAGTGCTCACCCGAAGACGAAGACGCCATTTTGACTGCGAGGTGCACGTAAAAGGTGCGACGTTTTCACAGGTGCAAAAACGCGAAATGACACTGCATAAAGCAAAACAAATATAAATATCTCTTTGGTGCGCGCTGACCCTCTCTTCAAACAGTGCCCCGTAGAAAATAAAACAATTTTTTTTTTAATTCTCACGCAGAAAACACGGACACAGTTGTGGGACTATAATCTTCAGCGGTAGCACACGCATAGTTCTGCTCTCTAGCCTTCCCTTCATTGCCAAGAAAAGTTGTCCGAGAGTATAGTAGTCTCCTGCGGGGTTGAAATGTGGCCCTTGCAAGAGCACTCATAAGTGTCTGTTCATGTGATAGGTTTGCACTTGCATGCAAATTCAGGAGAAAAAGAATACTCGTTGATTGGCACACCTTTGAGCGCCTCACCATGAAGGATTGATTTTGCATGCCTTCTGACATTTTACAGTTGTCAAATTTCAGATTTTTTAGAGCTTATTTATGATAGTCACATTAACGCCAACAGTCTTATTATTTTTGTTCGCACATATTTTGACGAAAAATTTACCCCAAAAATACACAAAAGCAGTCACTAATTTTTCAGAGCCTGATTCTTCAAAACCAGTAGATTATACAAACTTACCCGCACAGCCGTCACACAATGTTTTAGAAACAATGTATATTGGAAGCCAAAATTTTAGCAGTCGTTATGGGAGTGCTAGTGTTTTGTGAATACATTTCATGAAACATTTGTGGCACAGGTCATTTTTTGCAGCGATTTATATCAGAGTGCACATTTATCATCACTATGTATCAGAGTAGTCGAGTCTTCTGAGCATAATTGTGATACCTTCTCACTTTCTAATGTTTTTTTTTTTTTTTTTGCTGTATTACACGTTTGATAAGCAGTTAATATTTTGAGTCATGAAACAATTTTTTTTAATTTCTTGCAAGTTTTAGATATTACTATTGGTATTACTATTAGATTTTGCCTTGCTATCGGGTAATGCCACACAAGCCATGTTAGGATTAGGCACCATTCTAAACTCAATATTTACGTGTATAATTGAATAGTGCATAAGCAGAGGATTATTATTATTATTATTATTATTATTATTATTATTATTATTATTATTATTATTATTATTATTATTATTATTATTATTATTATTATTATTATTATTATTATTATTATTACATTACTAGTGCTTTTTCATGAAGTTCTAAGGATGGCAAGCTTGGGTTGATCAGCCCTGTTATGGCTTGGTGAGTGCAGTGGAGTCCGACATGCTGGTTCTGCTGAAATAAAAATAGCTCAGGTTAAAAGTTAGATTAATCATTCCCTGGAAATGCTGCTGCTCATTGTCTGCATATTTTTTTTTTCTTTTTACATGCAGGCCAGTCTTGAAGCTTTGAGTGCTTTTCTTAAGCAGTATTACCCCCTGACGGAGAACACTGAGACGGAAGTCCTCCTGAGCGTTACGTGGCTCATGCACTGCATATCAACAGGTAGCATAACCTTAACGTAAGTAAATATGGAGGATTAAGTGCACCATTTCTCGCGCTTTGCTGTCTTTAATCGGAATGGGACGAATACGCTGTTTGTGCTACGGCTGTTGTGGTCGTGGGTAAAGTTTGGTTAACCGCTGTTGATGCTAAAGGGCACCTATTACTATGACAGCACTTAAATGATCAAAGTTAAGAGCTTGGAACGGGGGTTTCTTTTGGTGTTTTTCCTTTCGTGGCAATATGCTGCAACCTGCAGTACTCTGCCGTGATCTATAGATCGCATAATTATCATGGGATGGGGTTAGAATATGCACCATTTTACTACAACAGCACTTAAAGGGGTCATGAATCACTTTTCCAAGTAATGATCTAATGACCTCAGTATCGGAGTTTACTGCCTCCCGAATCGATTGCCGCAAAAATTTCTCGAATCCGTCAAGAATTAGTGGAGTTACGGGGTTTGGGCGCACGCTCTCAGCGCTTTCTCTCTTTTCTCGTGCCGACGAGTGCACTGGAAGCTACACAGGGAGGTATGGCACGGGGGAAAGAAGTTACGTCAGTGCGCTTCATGAAACACGATCGCTCTCCCGTTGTGATTCGCGTGCGCAAGCGCGGCTACCGTGTACTGAGGAGTGCAGCGCCGGCAAGTGGCGCCACCCCGTGGCAAGAAGCGCATCTGATCCGAACGCCGCTCTGGATTTACGTCGGCTATCGGCCAATGAGGATGCTATGTCTTTTGCGACGCGGCGATGCAGTTCGCGACGTCAATCCGCAGACGCCCCGCCCACCGTCGAGAGTGAGAACTGGCCTCTGTTTGAAAAGAGGGCGGCTGCGAAAACAGCAACTTTGCGTTCCGCTTGTACCCTTTACGCGGCGCGCACGACTGCAATATTTGGCTGAGCAGTTCATAGCCGTGTCAGCTTTCCGCAGGATGTGTTTTTTCAACAAGCCCAAGGGGTGCTTCATGACCCCTTTAAGAACACATCATACTGTCATCGCCATGCCCGTGTGGTCATCGTGCAGTTGCTGTTGTCATTGTCATGCTGCTGTTACGGTCTTCGTCGTTTCGGTCATTGGTGCATACGTTTTGAAGAGAATTGCAGTTTAATCACTACATTTACAGCAGGAATCAAAGCTCATTTTCTTTAGAGCTGCCCTCTAGTTTGTAACTTCTGTTGCTCTTGGACATTTATGCTGAAGCACAGGAACAAATATGGAGGTGCCTGGGAAATTGTGCTTAACAAATATTATTTCCTTTACCTTAACCACATTTACTGTAAAAATTGTCTTGTGAGCTCTTCTGCATACCTTCTTTGAGTGTTTCGTACTGAGAATCATTTTGTCTTTGTTTTTTATGCTCTCGCGTGATAGATCTTCTGGAACAGATCGCTTGGTAGACTTCTTGAAGACTGTGGCAAACATCCAGGTATCTCCAGGTGCTTCAGAAGAGGTCCTGCTGGGATTAGCTAAGGTCTGCAGCAATATTTACAGGACTCTATATGATACTTGCTGCATGCTTGAAATGCTGGCATTGTTTGCATACATGTGTGGATTGCATTATATGCATTGCATTTTGTGCATTGTAATAAATGAAGAAATCAGTCAATCAGTTAACTCTTGAGGTGCATCTTCAAGACACTGAGAACCTGTCAGCAGTTAAGACGATCAAGTGCCTCCTGACTGAGCATGCTACAAGCACATTTCTTGCTGAAAAACAAACAAACAAAGGTTTTGTTACCCTGTAAAAATCACTGTATTTCTCTTGTGAAACCCACCTCAAGCATAATTCACACTTCTCATTCATGAACTAGGAATAATTACAGTAATCTCTATTTCTTTTCTCTCTAGGTCATGCAGAACTTGCAGAAACATCCAAATCTCCTCGGTGCCTCTGCACAATTGTTTAGCAAAATTTCTACAGACTCTGGCTACTGTCCACCCCTGGACTCCGTGTTGCTAGAGTTGCGAGAAAACCTGAGTCCGTTACTGGAGGCTGCAGACACCAACATTGTATGTGCTTCTTGAAAGCTTTCCCTTGATAATGCACTTTTGCATAGTGGGAATGAACAGGCATTATTCGAGGTTTAGATGAGTATGGTCGCAGGTCCAACGGAGAGTTAGAATCAGGCTTCTCCTCAAGCTGGCCGGCGGTGAAAATGCCGCCCACCACTCTGGTTCAGTGCCCACCACTCTGGTTCACCAGCCACCGCTTTCGATAAACCACCCGTTGCTCCAATTGACTCCTCTGAAGCACACGCCTGAAGGACCAATAAATATCAACTGTGCACACCCAATGCCACAAAACCGTGCCTCCCGCTACCTGGTTATATAAAAAATAATATGAACCGGTGGGGCCTTGCGGTTTCAAAGATCGCCAACTCTAGTGCCAGCTCTAGAATACAAGTGCCCTTGCTTCCGTTTTCAATGTGCGTCATAGATACCAGAAATTAAATGTGAGTGTGTGTCGAAAATGGGAAGTTTGAAAACTTGAAATTCCTAAATTTCATAACTCCCCCCGCCTCCCCCCCCCTCCCACGCTTTCAAGGTGTCCACCCCCAAAAATATTTCTGGGGAGTACCCTTGTTGGAATCCATGTGATGCGCAGCTTGTTCATTCTGACTAGGTCGCAGCAGCAATGAATTACATGAATACAGTCGTCTAGCCTGTAAGTGTGAGCTATCCGCATCACAAGGACAAAGGTGATGTGTGAAGCTTGTTAAGGGGATAATGTTTGAGAGATGTGTGCACATAAAAGTATGACACTCGGCTGAAAATTTTGACATCCCCAATCGCCAACTAAATTTACTCTGGACATATGGTACACTGGTAGAATGAACCCTGCTTAACTAAAAGTCTAACTTTTATCAATTATTTATTTATTGTGCCTCCCTTAATACGCACCTACTTAAGCTTGCGTGACCGAATCTAGTCTGAATCAGCTAAGTGGAAAACAAATTCTTCGCTGTGGAGCAAAAAAAAACCTGCTCCAGAATGACCAATGCACTTCACTAGGGGTGTGCGAATATTCGAAATTTCGAATATTTTTCGAATTGTGTTTGCTATTCGATTCGATTCGCACTGAAATTTTACTATTCGAACTATTCGAACTTCCCTAAGACAAATGCAGTCAACGTCCGGTTGAAAGTGACCCCTTCAGATTTTTAATATGCTTCACCTCATTACACCCTCGTATTGCAGCAAAGCTGCCTTTCAAGCTCCGTTACGGTCGAACTTAGTCAAGAGACAAAGTCCAGTTGGAAGTGGTCCCTAGATTTTTCAATATGCTTCACCTAATCACACCGCCGTATTGCGGCAAAGCTGCCTTTCAAGGTCCGTTACGGTCGAACTTAGCCAAGAGACAGTCAACGTCTGTTTGGAAGTGGTCTCTAGATTTTCAATATGCTTCACCTCCTCACACCGCCGTATTGCGGCAAAGCTGCCTTTCAAGGTCCGTTACGGTCGAACTTAGCCAAGAGACAGTCAACGTCTGTTTGGAAGTGGTCCTTAGAGTTTCAGTATGCTTCACCTCATCACACCCCCGTATTGCGGCAAAGCTGCCTTTGAAACTCCGCTACAGTCGCAAATGTATTAACTCAAGTAAACGCCGATTCCAACATGAAGGTGAAAGATGTGGCAGAGTTGGGGGCTCAATTAATGCTGTTTTGGACTTGAAATTTGGGCAAGAAGTTCGAAAAATAGGACGCCGAAGCTTTTTAGCATCCAAAAATTCAGATGCTCTTACATATCAAAGTCTACGAGGCAGATTTGGAACTCCGGACTTGAAGGGAACATACTCTTGTCTGCCACATCAGTTGGGCTTCCACAGAAGTTGAAAGAGGAGGAGAGGCTGAGGAAATGGCATCTCTGCCTACCACGTGTAAAGTGTTGTCGGCAACACTTTGGTTGCACCTAATCATGTACATAAATACCATTCGGCCTCTACATTTTGTCATTCTTGATAAGAAAGACAACTATGAAATATGACCCCACCAGCGCTTCATCAACCTAGCGAAAAGAAACACTTTCATGTTGCTATCTCACAAGAACATACTTAGGGATTCTCTGCAACTTTTTCTGTAATTTCACTTCAAATTATTCGAAAAATGTTTGAGAAATATTCGAAAATTATTCGAAATTATTCGATTCGATTCGCACTCAATCTTTACTATTCGAATTCGCTTCGCACCCAAAATTTTGCTATTCGCACAGCTCTACACTTCACCTATAGTTTCCACTGTTGTACAATTCACTACCAAAATGCACTGTTTGTTGTAGGTTTCAAGTAAAACCTATGTTGGTGTCCTGGTAATGGAAGTTGGCAAAGCTCTTGCCAAATTGGAAAGTGAAGAAGAAAATGTGCGGTATGTGCTTGTTTTCTACATGTCCTAGTCTTCGCAGCCAGTGCAAAAATGTGTAATTTAGTGTGTGAACAACGTTATTTGCTCAGGTATTCTCTCATCACGAAGACATTGCGGGACAGCTTTGTTGGAATCAAATTGGACAGGCTCCTGTATATACAGGTATGTCCATCATCGCTCAAAGTTCTCAAGGAATTTCACTGCGGTTCTACTTCGTCAGTTTTAGTGTACCTAAACTTCTGTACACGGACTAGCTGAAGAATTCAACTAGTAAACTATGCTTGCTATTTAGGGCATACAGGTTACATTCAGGGGCGTAGCCACGTTAGGGCCCACCCGGGCCCGTGCCCCGCCCGAAATTTTTTTTTTGCCATAGCATACAGAGCAGAAAATGACACTCGACCACATCTGCCTGCTCGTCCCCACTACAGATTAAGGAGGTGCCCCCCCCCCCGAAAAAAATTTCTGCCTACGCCCCTGGTTACATTTACCAACCATCACCTGTTCTTCGAGTGCATTGTGTTGAAGTAACGTGTGCATGGCATTGAATGTGTAGTGTAGGCTACTTCTAAAAGAAACACCCCATTGTGCAACTCTGCCGGCACACTGTATTCAGATACAACTTAAAAACCAAGATATCTGAAGCGTGGCAGCCAATTGCTTCCGCGACTAAAAAAATAGTCTCACTCATGTATTCGGTGATGTCTCCAAAAGAGGGGTCACAGCCATGTGGCTTATGACGTCGGCCTAGAGCATGTGCTCAATGGTGAAGGCTCAAGTGCATCCGTTGTTGAGGTGAAACTGCTGCTGCCTTCTAATGTTGTACCCGACTTTGGCTGCAACGGCCAGCTGAAGTTATGTACCTACATTAGTAGGGAATGTTGAAAGGTGCTGTTTCCGCCAACCACAGGTCATGTGTTGCAATGCTGGCTGATCGCACTCTTTCCAGAGGGACAAATTTGCATATGCTCTACATACACAAGCTCTTTTTGAACTATGGGCAACACTGTAAAACTGAGATGCACTAGGGTGGCAGCTATCGAGAACACAAGGGATCATTGTACCTTGCTTAATCTGTTCCTTTTTTTTCCAGGACACTAGTCTTGAGAGTCTGAAGAAGGTGGCTGTCTGCTTAGAAGCTCTGCAGATGGCTGTGCTTCAGTTGCTGCAACCGTCTGCTCTGTAGGTCTCTCTTTTGTGTCTGTTGAGGAGGCGTTTTTATTTTCGCACAAATCTTTTGCCTTGATGTTGGCCTGTTAGCTTGAGCCACCCATGATATCACATAAAAAAAAACCACTTTGGTCACTGTGTCACTGTTGCCACATACTCTTTCGACAAATCCCTGATAGAACATGTTTATCTTGAGCGTGTCTACGGCAAAACTGTCTCAAGTGGTGTTCCTGCGTACTTATTGTACTCATCTGCCGAAAGTCATTTTCACAGGGGCATGTGACGTTCTACAGTGGGTAATGAAGTTGCCTCCATATATCATTTTTTCTACACTATTGTCCAAACCCAGGGAATGCCAATCTAGACAGATAAATTCGGGCTTGTGACGAGAAGCTTTTCTTTATGTAGTCTGCAGAGAATTCTAGCGACTTTAGCTACTCTTGTATCGGCAGTTGCCAGTAAGCTATAAATATAGCTCATGAGCAGCAAAGGCCATTGCAAAGCTAATTTCACCGCGGGACTTGTTTTTGCCTGGCAAAATGTTGCAGGTGAAGTCAAGTTTCATGTTTCTTTTTTTCGGGTGTGTGCTGCTATCACTAAAAATCTAATCATGTATAGTTCACATCCACCGATAGATTACACCAGACAACATTTCAACCTTCGAATGTGTATAGCACGAGGGCTAGTTCGGAAAATCGCACGTTTTTTTCTCTTTCTCACCCAGCTCCAAGTTGCAAAATGAAGCAAAGGCTACAGCAGCTGAAAAAGCAACCATGCGCGTGCAGCTTAACATCAGCAGCGAGCGGATGGTGCTGGCTCTGCTCAAGGACGCCCTTGAGTGTCGCTTGGATGATGAGCTGCTGTGTGAAGTGTTCCACATTCTTGTGCTCCTCCTGAGATGTCAAGGTAATGGGAAATCTCGCTCAGCACTTTGTGAGTGATTGTCTCTGGCAGTAGCTTTAGTATGAAAGAAGTTCCAGGGCTCTCTTTGCTGTCACCTGCACTTACATTGGTATTGTAGTGAAGTAAGTTGTTCGTAAAATAACGGCGGAATAAAACGACGGACGAACACAAGGAGACACACTCTTTTTTTGCGCTGTTATTTTACGATCATGAACAGCCGACTAGCCCGATTTACCGTCATTGTGAAGTAAGATGCGCTGAAAAAAAACTGTACAATATGCTACCACTACCTAGTTCAACATGCTGGTCAAAGCCTAAAGCTAAATCCTCCATTTCCTAACGCATAGACTTGTGCGAATATTCGAGCACTTCGAATATTCGAACGAATAATACAGTATTCGAATTCGCTTCGAGTCGAATTTAAATTATTGAAAATTCCGAAGTATTCGAAATGAACGAATTAGTATATTAGTCCGCGTATGACCCCCCCTGTAAAGGTGGTTTCACTGTAGTGGAGGGGTGCTGTACCGTGAATACACCTTTCTAGGGAAAATCCGCACTGTCCGCTTGTAACCTCCTGTAAAGGTAGTTTCACTGCAGTGGAAGGGTGCTGTACAGTGAATACACCTTTCCAGGAAAAATCCGCACTGCCACGAAGCCCCACTTTAAGGTTAAATGAACATATTCCCTCACATCGATTCATCATTTTTTTAAGTTTAAAAACTTGTTATACCGGCTTATATGCTCCAAGTATAGTAAATTTCAAAACGTAACATATTATCATTTGCATTCTACCGAAAGCCAAATCCTGCTACTATTAAAAGTTGCTTCCACTTCCTTTGAACCAAAAAGAATGACATTTGCACATGCCTTGTTACAATTTAAAAAAAATGTTGTGCAGGTTGGTTGGGTCATGACAAATATGCTCACTTTTCTTTATAATATGTGATATATACTATTCGAATTCGGTTCGAAATTATTCGACCAAAATCACTATTCGCTTCGAATTCGCTTCTAACCTAAAATTTACTATTCGCACAAGCCTACTAACGTAGCTTTGCTCTTCATGATTTTGATAAAGGTGCAGTGACAGGTTGTGAATAGAATATTTTTGGGGAATGACTAATCTTAATGGGCTATCTTGAAGGTGCGCTGTTTTACATAGAGTCATGCACAACATGTCATGTTTTATGTTTGCTCATCTCTGCGTAATTGTCACCATAGCAGGAAAAATTGTGTGTGCTTTGTCCCTGCTAAAGCAGCTTCAAGCATTCAATATTAGTTTATGACAGCTTTATGTTAGTACTGATAATTGTGAAATATTATATGCACTACACAATGACTTCAAGGAGTCCTTATGGCACATGCTCCTGTAACACTTTATACAGCAAGATTGTATTTGTGTTTGCTTATCTGTAAAGACAATATCTTTTTAGTTTGAGGATATCTCTATTAATGACAGGTAGTGTGACTTAGTGTCTAGTATAAGAAATGAGGACTACATATTTCTATATGTTGTAGAAGTTGATTGATGTTCCACTGCAGAGCCTTTTTCTTTCCTCACATATCTTTCAGAAGTGCCAAGTGCAAGTGATCTCCTCGGTTTCTTTCCTGCCATCGCAGTAGCATGGAACACCCGATTTGTAAGTTTGCTTCTTCTGTTGATTTAGCATCGGGACAGTTGCCAACATTAAAAGTTAGTTCCCATAGCGCGTTTTTGTAATGTGCCGCAGAAGGCATGCCCATAGTGGTGACCCAAAGGCATTCAGCTGCAAAGCACTAGGTCACAGGCTCATTTGCTAGCCATGGTGGCCATATTCTGATGGGAGCAAAGTAAAAAAACATGCTTATTTACTTTGATTTATGGGCTCATCAAGGAGTCCTAGATGGTCAAAAATAACCTGTGGCCTCCCGCCACTACAGCATCTTTCATAGCCTGCTTGCTTGGGGACGTTAAATGCTTTAGTTTAATTTGTAATCTTAACCTGGCATGTCCCCTGTAGAGAGGAGAGTCAAAAGGGCATCGAAAGGGTGTAGTTAGTGGCTGTTCATGTTTTCTTTTTTGCACTATGTATGAAAAGGAGACAGAAAAACAGACAAACGAATGGTGCAAAGTTTGCACGTAATTTGTTTGTTTATATCTTTATGCTTGCCACAAGAGAATATGAAAAGAGGGGGACTGCCAGGTGGGGAAGAGAATTAGAGGACCTGGATACAGATATCATTAAGCAATCACTGCACGATTTGTGTAGGAAGAATGAGCATCACTTTAGTAGTGTGCATTTGATCGTGGCTGTAGTCTGTGTTTGGTCTTTACTCTTGTCCTAGACCAATAGGGCCGACAATACTAAATGAAATGAATGAATGTTGCAACTAGAAATATTAGGCGGGCATAATGGAGTCGGTGGTAATATAGCAGAATATAAAAGAGCAGTAGACATTGAAATCTGTACTTAAGTTTAATATCTTCGGTTGCTTTGCTATCCTACAAGGGATGTATTTTGGCACCGAGTTGGTGCTATTGTAAAAAGCCCCTTGAATAATGTTAAAAAATGCAAACTGGCTAGCGATAATAACCGTCTTCTACAAAGCAGCAACATTTTAGTATCATATTTAATCACTGCAATGCTTGGTTATGCTGCCATTCCAAGCGAAGGCATCTATATGCACTCAAGTATGTATGTCGTAGTACTGTTCCCAAGATTGTGTGATGACGCACCTGTTGCTTGCTGCAGCACAAGCGATAACCGCTGCATCTACATATTGCTGTCATGAGCCATTGCGAGGGAAGCATATCGTTTGTACGCGGAACGTTAGAGCGCACTGTAATGACGGCACACAATGGGGCCATGTGACATTTCTGCTGTAATATTTTTGTATTTCGTGGGTATCTGTAGTAAGCAGAAAAATACTCATAATTAGTAAATAGAAAGTTAGAAACTGCCTAATCGGTCGTTTTGCAAACCAATCTACAACTTGCTTATTGGAATTTTTCTTGCCTAGCTTCATTGCTTCAAAAGTTGGTTAATCATTCCTGCCTAATTAAACAACTAAGCAGAACGCAAAGATAGTGTCACTTACTCCATGCAGTAGTCAACAACATGAATTTGGCCACGTCATTATAGAGTGCGTCAACATATTTTTAAATTCTGGCTAGAGTTAGGTGGGGCATCTTCTACTACTAATGACGATTCTTTGTTGCACTGATGCAGAAAAGTGTACTTGCTTGCGCTAATCTGATCTGATCTAATCTAATTTGATCTTACGTTAATCTCGGGCTCTACCATTATTTTGCTTTCGTTAATTTTGGACCACTTGATGCTGCAAGTTCTGCTCCTATCTGCATTACAGGGACGGGTGCCTGGCCTTGAGTCTTCAAATACAAAGCTTCAGTTCGAAGGAAAAGGATCTGACAACTTACTTTGTGCAAGTCTAACAGTGGCCAGCTTTTTGCCACGTGGAACATTCAACGTGGAGCCCTTGCTGAGCCATGCTTTTGTACGTACTTTTCAGCTGCCTCCTACCTGTTAGTGTGAACTCTGCAATCATGTGCGATTTGAGCATGTTTATGGGGAGATCTTACACATTTGATCACGTACGATATGTCTTCAAAGGTTTGTGTTATGCGCAGTTCCAGTTGCTTTCTGTTCATTAATTTGAACTCATCTGACAGAGCATGATGAAGTCACATTAAGTGAGCATTCCACTCTTATTGTTTTGTATGTTTCAATCAAGAACTGGCGGAACGCCATCACGTTCCCGCCCCGTCTCGGGCGTCGCCTATGGTAGCGGCTGCTAGGGTGTCCTCCCTGCATCCCCCGGCGGCTTAAACTCCTCAGGACCGATGAATAAAAGTTCTTGACTGACTGTTTCAATAAAATATAATTCAAAAAAGTGGCTATCTAATGAAAACTGAGAATAGGCCATGAATACAAATGCTCTGCAGTCACCATATAGGTTGTAGAGGTACCAGTGGCAGTGCATGCAAAAGCCAGCTCAAGTTAATTTCATGCATCTACAGTTCATTTCGCACTGGGCTGTGCTGTAAATTTTGAGTTAGGTTAGGTTAGGTTAAGTTGCAGCAAACAGCTTACTTGACAGTATGTGTCTGTGAATACTTGACGTTTTAAGCTGCTTTGCACTAGGGAGAGCCTAATTATAGCTCACCATTGCTTTGTAAGCAGCTCTGTGCTGAACTTCTTATGTGTTCATCATGCACCTAATATTTTGCAGACTGAAGGATCAACAGAAGTTCAGAGGGCTGGTGCAGAACTGTTGTCCCACTGCATCTTGCGGCGGAATGCGTCCACTGCTGTGGTTCATAAAATCAGGTGATACATATCGATCCAAGGTTACAAGGTTCTAATATTTTGTGTAAAATTGGCTGCTTTAGGGGTCTTGGCTATGTTTTTTCAAGACATCCAGCCTCTGACAACAGGTTATCGGGTCCAGCTGTAGTGTTGTATGTAGATGTTAATGTAATTGTTTTGATAGGATGTGTTATGAATGTTGCATGTATAAAAAAGACACACAGTCCGCCTTTTTCACGACGCCCCGGCGCATGCGCTTTCCCCTAGCGGAAAAGTCGCGAAACAGCTATTCATCTCGGAGGCTTTGCTTCTGGCAATACCGGTTGTCGCGGCCCCTACCAAAATGGCAGAAGGCGCACAGGAAAATGAAAGAGGCAGATTGGCTCATCACTCTTGTCCGCTCTCAAATTTACCTCAGGGTTAGCAATTCGCAGCGTATTTTGTGTAATGTCGCATTTGCGTGCAGTAATTCAGTGTTTCAAGCTACTCTACACGTCACTACTATACTACGTCTCAAGCTTAGCAGTCAACACTATGGAAGTTACGCAGGTAGTGCAGCCATAGAAGTCTCACTGCATGCATTTGTCATTGCAGTTGTATTTCATCAGTGACACTTTCTCTGTGGAATAACTTCAATGGATTCTCGTTAAACGAAAGCTGAAGGGACCAGGAAAATATGTTCCATTTAACAGGAGTACATTTACTGAGAGATCAACAGGGTTGCAGAATTCAAGTACAAGATCAATCATATTAGAGGCAGTTGTTCCATTTCAGGAGCAATTCCGTTTTAGATATCTGTTTACTGAGAGTCTACTGTATGTCACAATCTGCAACTAAACCTTGTGCACGTTTGGTCATTTCAATTGAAATCATAATCCATGCACCTTTGTGCTGTTTGTAAGCGAAACATTATGCTTTTGTCATGAGCACTGGCGGTGTGCTGTGGCCACTGGTCGCAGAAATGTATAACTCCTCTCATTCATTGGTAAATAGGTTGAGACCTGTGTCATCTTTGACGCAAGAATTCCCTCATATATTTGTTGTCAGGGGGGCACGAGGCTTAAATGTTACATCAAATTACATGACACATACATACATACGTCTCTTCTTTTTTTGTGTATGTGGGGCCCTGTTTATAAAGTGACAATTGCAAGCAATGACAGAAGCCACTCTAACCATTGTCTTCCTTATTTCTGCAAAACTCGGTGCAGTAGATTTTTCTTAACAAAATTTTTCTTGGGTGGCATTTTCTTGGTAAGGAAAGCGGTCCTTTGCATAGCTTCTTGTGGACTGAATGCATTTGTTGCAGCTGGCATTATGTAGAAACAGTTTCAGGTTAATACAGATTGATGGCAGGGGCGTAGCCAAGGGGGGGTTGGGGGGTTCAAACCCCCCCCCCCCGAAATTTTTCAATTTTGCTTGCGTATATATACACGCACACATACAAACGCACGCACGAACATACATGAAGTATGGTTGAACCCCCCCCGAAAAAAATTTCTGGCTACGCCCCTGATTGATGGGTTAGACTTCCCAGCTTTAGAAATGATAAAGTCTTGCCATGTGCGGAGGTCAGGTCTAACAGAAAAGACTTTCTCACTTCAGAAAGCAGTGTCTTCAAAAGAAGGGACGCTCTTCACATCTTAGACCACTAATCTTTCCCTTTAGTGTGGCTTTACATTTGCCTAATCTGTTACGTTATTTGAATGTTAAGTTTTGTTTTGCATCCATTTAACCATTATTTGAAATTGTTCATTTTTAGCACAGTCATCGAGAAAGCACCACAGTCCAATTTGTTGTCATGGGTGAATTGTGTTCGGGACCTCTGCTGTGTCTTGTCTGGAAAGGCCAAAAGGCAAGTATCCTCCTAGCAGCTCGATTGTGCGCAAGCTTATACTAAACAGCTGCTTGTGCCAATAGTTACATTTTCAGATTGTACTCATTAACAAACATAGTGATAAATTTTTTTTCTCTTTTTTTTTTTTCAGCTTTCAAGCCGGAGACAATTGGCAGCAACCAAACGCTGTTTGCTGCTTTGCATGCGAAGCAGGTTAGGAGCAAACAGTTACTTTTCAGCATAAATTTACTTTTGAATACCAGTAGGTGCCTGGGCTGAACTGAACTGAGCGACATGGTAGTATATTTTACGTAGGATAATCTTTTAGTGATGGTTACACCAAATTTTTTAGCTTGAATTTTAGCTTGAAACTGTACGTCTAGGTGCAAACTGGCACATTGTGAGTGCATTCAGTACGATGAAAGCATTTGTTGTTACTTGTCTGTGTACCACTCCATTTCATGTATACTTTCTGTTATCTTTTGTGGTCGGCTACTTTGTGTTATCTGAGGTTAAAAATCTGTTTTGTATATTTTATTATAAGTTTGTATAACTTATAAACATTACAAGTGTGTTTTTCATAGATTTTCAGCTCAGTATTCATTCACCATTATCATTAGGAAACTTACTTTGTACGCCTTTGTAATGACTGGCACCACACTAGATACCTGTTTCTGTTTTGTTGTGTGGTGCTGATTTATTCTTGTACCTGCATGTACAATCTGTATGTCCACCTGCTATGGTCTTGGAAGGAGACTGGCAGTATTGAAAATAAATATAGTAAATAATAACTCCAAATTTCTTTATATATCAAATTTTTTTACAGCTTTTTGGTAACACTAACAAGTGATGGAAAGAAGTGTGATCTGTACAACCAATAGACGATGTTCAAAAGGAGATAATTGAGAGAGAGAGAGAGAATGTTTATTTCAGTGACCAGTTGTCCAAATCATCGGTAGCACTCACACTTTCAGTGAGGCAGTGATGCCAGATTGAAACTTCAGTTTAAGATGTGGTCTGAGTGCCCAGTTGTCTTGTGTGTGTGTTTAACCAGGTTGGCAACTCTACCCTGTTGAACCGCCATAACTTTTGCTCTTACTATTCATTTGTTTTGGGTGGCATTTGCTTGCTCTTAGTGTATGTGTATTCCATCCTCGTTATGTTTTATTCTTCACTCAGAAGAGTTGTCACTAATTGCTACTGCGAGTGACAGCACGTGCATGAGCGATTGCGTCATCAAGCTGTGCACCTCCCGTCACAGTTCTGTTAGAGAAGGTGAGTCTCACACGTAGCTTTCACAGACAGCTCACACCTTTGATTTTTATAATACGAAACATAATAAGCTAAGGGCACGCATTTCATCTCTACTCATGCAGCCATGGTTTCCAACCTGCCCAGCATCCTTTGCCACCTTCAATTGGATGATTCTCTAATTGCAAGTCTACTGGACCTTTTGGAAGATGCTGACTATGTTGTCAGGATGAAGTTTGGGTATGCACTACTACTACGCTAATCACCCACTGCTGTGTTAATTAATCATGGATATTACTTTGGCATTGCCGCGTGTCTGTTCTTTAGTTTATGGAATTGCATCAGAAGATGACAAGTGTGGGGACATAACAAACAAATTAAACGGATGTAAAGTAGAGTGTAATGGTTTTGTTTCTGCATTGTGCAGGGATCCTCAAATGTTCTATTCGGCTTCAGTCACATACAGTTTTAAGGCTGTACTGACAGAAAGCTCCCAAGAAAGAGATGACTGTCAACTCTATTCACTTTACAGCCAGTACAACACTGTGTAGTGTATACTAGTACACATAGCACATTTGAAATACAGGCTTCATGGCCATGCTCAGAAAATACTCTGCTTTTTCTGAAATCCCCCATCTCAAAACTTTTCATCCATCCTGTACATCTTGTACATGCAGAATCTTGACTAGCACATCGCCGAATATCTTCTGGGCGAGGTTGTGGGTTCAGGTCCCTTTGACAGAAAGGGTGCTTTTTTGTCCGCTTTAATTCATTTTCAATGTATGTCATAATTACCACACCACAGTTTAAAAAATTTAAATGAACAACTACTGTTCCCCATGCTTTTCTTGGCCCTTTTCATTATTGTAAAGCTAGCTTTCCTGCTATGCTGTTTGCCCAACTAATGACGGTTAATCACTTACTGCAAACAGCATGCTCAAATGCAGTTTGCGCTATGATGCGGAAAGTGTAGACTCTGCTCTCTTGACATAAACACGCATAATAGACAAGCCCCAGCACGTGCAACTAGGACCTCATCTCCACTTGTAGCACGACAGGTGCCACCATTAGCTGGGCGAATATATAGCGCAGGGAAATGCACTTGCAGATTATGAAAAGGGTCTGTTGTCAATTGATTTCATTTGGTTGTGTCTCACAAAGAAACGGGCCCCTTGGACAATTCCCCTTCTTTCATTTGTGGGTGAGGTTGTAATATTGGCAGTTTAGTTTTAGCAATTGGTACTTATTCAGCAAGCTGTTATGCATTGTTATATATTTACCTCTTTTTTTCAAGGACCATCCTCCCACACTTGAGACCTTCTGATTCCATTGATCTTATTTAGTGAAGGCCTTAAACAAAGAATACAAAGGCAGGTTGTGGTGTCTTTTAGGAATCGGCCTCTTAAAGTGCTGATGTCGAGAAGCGACTCCAGTGTCCGCAGCAACATCGTGTCACGGTTGAAGCAGACTCTGAACAGTGCCTGGCAGTCGGAGAATGCTCGCCTGCAGTACACGTTGCTCACGGCAGTTGGCTGCGTGGGACAGGATGCCAGGGACGAAGACTCACAGGCATTCGCTTTGCTATGCCTGCTGGAGCACATACTCTGCCGCACAGCAGGCGTTGCTGATATTGCACGTGAGCAGGTGAGGACTTACTCAGTTGCTCAATCAGCAATTCCGTTCTAAGATACCAGTGTAAAGCTCAGCGCCTTTGTAATGGTGTTCCCAATGGTGTTCCCAAGCAGAGTCAGTATAGTGCAAAAAATAGGACAAGCCAGCAAGCAGACACATGGACATATGAAGATAACAAATTTAAATTGAGATTAGGAGCTAAGATCTGTCTTGGCACGTATTTGTACTTGTATCTCACTGTGAATTTATTCATTTAGATATAACAGGGCTGTAAGTACTATCCTTTTTTTTTTCTGTCGTGTAGATTCTTCATGCTTGGAATGTCAGCCTCATGAACATTACATATGAGTCTGTTGCATCATATTGTTGAATCTTGGAATAATTACATGATCATAGATCCTTCTTTGTAATGAAAAGCTGCAGCTATCATCAAACACGCCAGGCTACAGTGGTAGTGGAGTCAGTTATTGAACATATACTATAATTATCCTACCTATAATTATCCTAGTCCCGGGTAGCTGAATTATGAACACTTCTTGTTCTGTGGGTCTCTCTATTAGGCAAGTGTGTAAGTGGCAGAGGCTGTAAAGCACACTAAATATGCAGGAGTACCGTACTCTCTATAAGCCCGTTTTATTGTTTGGAAGGCTACAAAATGCCCTGGGTAGCTTAGAATTTAGTTGGGAGCCATTCCTGTCAGAATGTCATTGCCATGAGTCTCTCACTGCAGCTTGTGGAGCTTGCGGAGAATTTGGGTTCCTCCACGAGCATCTTGTTAAAGAAATTTCGACCACAAGTGGGAAAGGTGAGTGAAATATTTTTTTTTTTCCATTAACTGGTACGCAATGGAAGTAATGATTCTTGCTGTTTGCCTTGGGGGTGATGGCAAAATTGTAAACATTTGTATCTGCTGGCGTGTGTGTCTTGCCCTTTGTGTACAATACTTATTGTTATTTCTTTGTTTCAGTTTCTATTTGATAGCATGATCAAGGCAAGTCAGGAGCGTGGTTTCTCCGTGAACACATTCCTCAGCAACCTGATTGGAATATTTGGCTCCACTGATGTTCGGAACTTTCTTATTGTAAGCTGTACACTGGTATTGTCATTTATCTATCTAACTTAACTCACGAGTAACTGTTTAATGCTTTGAGCTGCAAACTAGTGTGTAAAGTCAGGTGTAAGGATTAGGAACCATTTTTCTGTGCACTTTTCAAATCATTTTAAGGGCTCTTTCACACTTAACTCACTGAATGTCAGATCAGTGGCATGGTGCTGCCAGAAAGGAAAGTTATTTTAAGTTTGTGGCATTAACGACTATTTATTATCATTTCTAGTGCTTGTGACCATTCGTTTCACTGAAACTTGTTGTATAAGTGGTGGAATAGGTTTACCACATTCCAGTTAATGTCCCTGTAAGTGTTGCTGGGCCTTTTGTAAAACCTAGTAGTCAGCTCTGCGACAGAACAGAAATACTATTTTCCATGGCTGGCATGATGAATTAATTGAGGCTAAAAAAAGGTGTATAATATTAGCTGTTTGTAGTTAAAGGCAAAACATGTGAGGTTATCATATCCATCTGCTGTGCAGAACCTTCCACCACTGCACCTACCGTAAAAACCGGAATATAGGTCGGACCGGAATATAGGTCGACCCCCCAAACTTTGAATCTCCAAAAAAAAATTTTTTTTAATCGCAAAGTATCGCGGCGCACCCTTACCTTGATAAATACGCGACACAACCAGCTGCACTGTGGTGACATTTCTTTTTATTTGGACACTGATGTGTGGTTAAACGCCAGAAGGCCACAAAGTGCTGTCACTCAGACTCGTCCGAACTTGAGTCGGACGACACCTGCTTGTCACTAGTAACGTCCCAGAGTGCATCGTCCTCCGTTCCATCCAATGCGTTGCTGATGCAGCATTTGCGAAAAGACTTGCGCACCATCTCTTCCGGGAGAGATTTCCATGCTGACAACACCCAGCCACAAACGGTCGCGAGAGGTGGACGTCGTAGGCGGCCAGCGGGGGTCTTGGGATTGTCGCCCAGTATCCACTCATTGTAGAGCTCGCGCACGCGATCTTTAAAGGGTTTGTTGAGCATTACGTCCTGGCTGGAGGATTGATGTTAGTCCCCCAGGGATCACGACAAGATCCGTCTTGCCATCGGACAGGGCTCCCTTTACATCGGCCGTGATGTGGCCTCGAAATGAGTCAAGGACCAACATGCTCGGTCGCTGAAAAAGCGCATCGGGTCACTGATTCCACACGAGCCGGATCCATTCGAGCGTGAGGTACTCATTCATGAACCCTTCTTCGTTCGCTCTCACAATCACATCCCGAGGAAAGTCTTCTTTCGGTAGCCCTTTTCTCTTGAAAATGATATAAAGCTTCTTTCCATCAGCTGTGCATGCGAGCATCACTGTAAATCGTGAATGCTCGTTGCCCGTTGTCAAGAGCTTCACTTGCTTTGATCCTTTAGCGGTCACAGTCGTGTTCGAGGGCATATCAAACCAGATCAGAGCTTCGTCAGCGTTGCCCATGTGTCTCATCATGTAGCATCGCTGTCGACGAAGCGCTGATACTCGACCAGCTTGTGATCGAAATCTTCGGGCAGCTTTTGGCACACCGAAGTACGCCGCCACAGCGCAAAGCCCTTCCGCTTCATAAATCGGCGCACCCACGATGGCGAGCCCTTGAATTGCGCCCTCGTGAGCCCAGAGTCGCACGCTATCTCGAGAGCTTTCATGCGGATGCACTCCGCTGTCACGGGTAGCGACCTTGCACACAGCTCCCGGACGAACTCGGCGAGTAGCATTTCCAGTTCGGGGTGCACTGCAGTCCATCCACGAAACGAAGTTTTTCTTTGGTTGCTGCAGGATGTGATGCGCTACTTTTGGCTCCTCCAGTATCGGACGCTTTTCTCCAATGCACCGAATTCCCGTTGTGCCGCCAGGTTGCCGTGCGCTTCGGCATACTCGATAACTTTTTTCTTAAAGCCTATCGTAAACTGCCATCAGCTACCACTCCTTTCTTAAGGAAACAGAAAAATAAAAACAGCGGATAACCAAAGCAGCCACACTTGACAGAAGAAAAAGCAAAATGGCGTTGCCCAACGGTGCCGCCAGCCCGCCGCTGCTGATGCTCACGATGGCAATGGAGGCTTCTGACTTCAGCTGCCCATTGTTGCGAGACTTCCACATTTTTTTCTGCCCATGACCGGTATATAAGACGAAGGTCGACTTTTCATCACGTTTTTTTTGAAAAAAATTCGACCTATATTCCGGTTTTTATGGTAGTATATACTAAGAGTACTAGTGAACCTGCTGATAGACTCCATGTTCTAGAAAAATAATGAAATAATGAAATGAAAAAGAAGCTGGTGCCACGTTTGTAGACTGGAATGTATGTGTCGCGTGTTGCGAGCTCTGCAGGCTGTAGGTGTTTATATGTGCGAGTTTATCAGTCTGGTGTTTTCAGTTCCCAGCAAAGCTTTTATTTCTCGCAGAGTTCACTCCTTCATGTATTAGTGCAATAGCACATGTTATGCAAAGTAGTAGCAAGCGGCCTCTTGGAGCTGTTGACCAATAGCTGGTGTGATGCTACGAGATTTGTTATGAAATGGTTTGCATTCGGGTAGAGGAGTAAACTTCTGTGTGTTTATCACGAAGAACATCACCTGCAGCACTGGATTAATTGTGGAGCGGCATTGAACATTTCTGGCGCTCTTTACAGAGCATGCTTCGGTTCCTATTGCCCCCGCTGGTTCTCCAAGCCGAGCCCACATGTTCTCGCCTGTTGAAGGGATTTGCCAAGGAGATTAAGTCGGTTCGTAGAGACCTGCTGATGACCAACTTCAAGCACATTTTTCCTTACCTCATCTGCCACGCTTCGGGCAATCAACTGGCCACTGCCCTGTCATTTGTTGAGGTATGACTTACTTAATGCACCCTGCTCGCCCCCGTGTCATTCCATTATGTGACAATTGAAAATTGTGAGAACCGAAAAAAAAAGCAGCAGGACAGGTGAAATGCAGCTGATGGTTTATTCTAAGATCCTGCAAGCCTAAAAGTAATTACAGGTTTAAGAATTGCGTACCTTAGACGAGGCAAGAAAGTAGGCACAATAATTAACTGTATGCTTCACTGCGTCTAGTGAATTTTTTCACTGTTATAATTTATTATACTTCACTGTATTATGCAGCTATGCTGCAGTGATGCTTACTAGAGAAAATTTATCATATTGCATCGCAAACAAGACCTATGTTGTGCAAGCTGTTCATATTCTGAGACATGCACATTGCTTATTTTCTTCACTATTTCTGTGAAATTTCTGTGATATCCATTGCTTTCTTTGGCAGAATCTTACAAAACAGTAGGCATGTGCGAAGATTCGAACGAATATTACAGTATTCGAATTCGCTTCAACACGAATTTAAATTATTTAAAATTTCGTAGTATTCGAAATGAACGAGTAGGCATATTAGACCACATATAACCCCCCTGTAAAGGTGGTTTCACTGCAGCTAGGTGTGCTATGCCATGAAAACATCTATTCAGGAAAAATCCGCAATGCCGCGAAGCCTCTTTTCAAGGTTAAATGAACATACTACCCTCACATCAATTAATCATTTTTTAAGTTTAAAAGCTTGTTATACATGCTTATATGCTCTAAGTATAGTAAATTTTTAAAAGTAACATATTCCATCGGTTATCGCCTGCATCCTACTGAAATTCAAATTCTGCTAGTATTCAAAGTTGCTTCTACTTCATTTCAAACCAAAAAGAATGACATTGCACATGCCCTGTTCTAATTTTAAAAAAAAATATTGTACAGGTCAGTTGGGTCATGAGAAATGTGCTCATTTTTCTTTATAATATGTGATTGTTGTGTTGTATATCGTATATAAAGCGTGTGTTGTAAGAATCTATATTCTATGTATGTGTGCGTGTGTGTGTCAGAGAAAGTGTGCTTCGTCCTAATTACCTGTAATTAGGAACCTGCTACGGTGGATACTGTACACCGTGACGGTACACCGTGACATTTTTGGCGTCCGCGACAGGACGAAGCAGTTCTCTGCCGCACAGACACATAGCAAAGGCAATGGACACGCGGACATTAGTAGAACTTGGAGAACGAGTAGGCTTGTCGGGGGCAGAGTTGAAAGAGTGGATGGCAGAGGAGGAAAAGCGTCAGCGTGATGAAAGGGCGTTTGAGCGTGAAGCTGCGAAGGAACGCGATCTGCTTGCCGTTGAGCGTGAGAAAATAGCTGCCGAACGGGCGTCCGCGGAACGAGCGCGAGCCGAAGCAGAAGAACGCAGCCTTCAGCTACGTATAAGGCTCGCGGAGTTAGACGCGGCACGAGAGGACCGAACGCAGCGGGGAGAACCGAATGAAGGCATACAAGCGGTTCGTTCGCAGACCATAAATCCGCGCAAATTTCTCCCGCAGTTTGAGGATGCCCGAGACGACTTAGACGCATACCTCAAGAGGTTCGAGTGCGTTGCGACCAGTCAAAGCTGGGACAAATCGCAATGGGCGATCGCGTTGAGTATGTGCCTGACTGGAGAAGCTTTGAAGGTGTATGGTAGACTGCCTCCTGAGGACTGTCTAGATTACAGCAAGGTAAAGATAGCTCTTCTAAGGCGTTTCCGTTTCACGGCCGAAGGTTATCGTGAGCGTTTCCGAGCATCGAAACCAGAGAACGGAGAGTCGGCTACCCAGTTCGCGTCTAGAATTAAAGGGTACTTCGATAGGTGGATTGAGCTCTCGGAGACTCCCATTGCATATGAGGGTCTGGTTGAGTTGGTCGTTAAGGAGCAGTTTTTATCTAATTGCAACAGGAAGTTAGTTACTTTCCTCCGCGAGAGAGAATGTTGCACATTGAACGCTACCGCAGAAGCAGCCGATATGTTTATGGATGCTCAGCAGCAGAAGAATTTGTTATTCTTTAAGGAAGATTCGGAGGGAAGCAACACTCACAACCGAAAACCTGTCCGAGATGGAGAAACTACCATCACAAAGTGCTTCTTATGTGGCACACCGGGGCACACGGCTCCAAACTGCCGTGCCAAGACGAAAGCGCCATTTTGCGCGAAATGTCGTCGACAGGGGCATGAGGCGAAACAGTGCACAAATAAAGGGTCCCGACGGGACGAGGCATCTTGTCTTCTCGAAAGCTCTCATCGTGCGTCCGAAGATACGGCGCAATTAGGGCATCCCCAGCCTGGGTCTAGTGAAAGGACGACCGAAGAAGAGAATCAAAACACTTCTCTTGGTGACATCATAAGCGCGATACATGACCAATACAAAGGAACTCCTCGTTCTAGCAACATGCCTGTGACAAAGGGTTTGTTAAATGGGCACCAGGTCTCAGTTTTGCGTGATACAGGCAGCAATACGGTTGTAGTGCGCCGCAGCCTGGTGCCTCGAGAATCCCTTACCGGCGAACATCGGGTTGTGATACTAGTTGATGGGTCTACTCACGTTCTTCCAGAGGCCCGGATCACTTTGTCGTCACCTCATTTTACAGGAGAGACATTGGCGAGGTGTATGGAATCGCCTATTTATGATGTGATCCTAGGGAACATTTCAGGAGCTCGCGAACCGAGCGACCCCGACCACACATGGGTATGTTCTCAAAGCAAGACAACACGTGGCGTACTTCAAGTAAATGGTTCGACCTCGGGTGACTTACAGGCATGGGACGTTCTCGCAGTTGCCAAAGTCCCAAAGGCTACGAATATGCCAAAAGCTAACTTTGAGAAGGAGATCGTGACCAAAGATGTTCTTAAGAGAGCAAAAAGAGAGGATGCTAGTTTGAAAAATTGCTTCCAGGCGATGAACCGAGAATTTAGCCGTAAAGGCAGAAAATGGAAGTTTTATCTATCGAAGGAACTTTTGTACAGACGTTACGAGTTATCAAGTGGCAAAGAATTCCAACAAGTAGTTGTTCCCGCTGCTTTTCGACAGCAGATTTTGGAGACGGCACATGAAAGTGCCTTAGCTGGACACCAAGGGATCAAACGGACCACAGATAGAATTCTAGAAGCATTCTATTGGCCCGGAATCCAAGCGGATATTAATACATTTGTAACCTCGTGCGATAAGTGCCAGCGAACTGTGCCTAAAGGCAAGGTGGGAAAAGGTGGATTGGGCAAGATGCCTGTTATTGATACGCCCTTTGAAAGGGTAGCAATTGACATCATCGGCCCCTTGTCACCCCCATCTTCGACTGGAAAGCGCTACATCCTGACAGTCGTAGACTTTGCCACGCGGTATCCGGACGCAGTCGCACTTGAAAAGATTGATTCAGTGTCTGTTGTGGAGGGACTAATCCAGATTTTTTCACGAGTTGGTTTCCCACGCGAGATACTGTGTGACCGAGGTTCGTATTTCACATCAAGCCTAATGAGAGAGGTCAACGATCTGTTGTCTATTAAACAACTGCGAACTATCCCGTATTACCCGATGAGTAATGGGTTGGGTGAACGGTTCACCGGAACTCTGAAGCTAATGTTAAGAAAGATGTGCCAGGAAAAGCCAAAGTCTTGGGAAAGTTATTTGGCTCCCCTACTTTTTGCTTACCGGGAAGTCCCGCAAGCCAGCCTAGGATTCTCTCCCTTCGAGTTACTCTACGGCCGGCACGTAGGAGGCCCTCTCACTGTGCTGAAGGAACTGTGGACCGAGGATAACCTCGACGGGGAGGTTAAAACTACCTATGAGTATATCCTCGAGTTAAGGGAAAAGCTGGAAGGGACGGCAAGACTTGCTCATGAAAAACTCAAGGTGGCACAGGCGTATCAAAAGAAACAATATGACTTGCGCACTTCACGTCGACAGCTAAAGGTGGGAGACAAGGCACTCATCTTGCTGCCGACAAGTCACAACAAGCTGTTCCTACATTGGAAAGGCCCTTTCCGTGTTCTTGCAAACCACAATGACGTCGACTATCTCTTGGACCTTGGGCACAAGAAACAATTGTTCCATATAAATATGCTCAAGGTATATAGAGACTGTGAACCAACATCCCAGACAAATGTGGTAGCCAACTTCCTGGCAATGGAAGATTCAGGCTTTCCAAGTGAAATCCCCACACTTGGGGTGAAGCATGACGACAATGTCTGTGTGCCACTGTGTAAGGACTTGACCAGTACACAACAGCACCAGGTGAACGAAGTCCTGAGAGACTACAAGGACGTTTATACGGCGTACAGACGCATCAGACACCGCTCTGGGGGCTGTCTTAATGCGGGAACATGAGGGTAACCTTCACCCTATCTCATATGCCAGTAAACGATTACTTCCAAAGGAAACCAAGTGCGCCGCTATCGAGCGAGAATGTCTAGCTCTGGTGTGGGCAATTCGAAGGTTTTCCCTGTATTTATACGGTCGGCGGTTCACAGTACAGACGGACCACCAACCATTAAAATATTTAGCTAAGGCTAAATTAGAGAATTCACACATACTACGTTAGTACTGCAGGGTACACATACTACGTTAGTACTGGGCGTTAGTACTGCAGGAGTTCGATTTTAGGGTTGCGCACATGAAGGGAGTCGAAAATTTGGGAGCAGACTTTCTATGTCGAGTGTGATGAGTACATTACAGCATTTTACGGCCCTTGGTTGTTTACGGTGGTAAGGCATTCATGCTACAAAGAAACTAAGTTTAGAGTAAAATATCATTGCTAGCACAAGATGTTCTGCATTTGTTTACCTGATCGTAGTGCCCACTGTTGTATACTTAGGTTCTGTAGGCTATATTGGGTGTCATTTGCGTGCATAAGTGCTATTCATGCTGCTACTCAACACCATCTTGTTGTTATGCATGCTTTTCATTTTTTTTCTTTTCTGGTGTTTTTTTTTTCCGAAAAAAAAACTTGAACTCTGGGGTAGTGTGATGTGGTGCGTGTAGGTACGTGAAAAAAAAATGATGGACGACAGCAACGAAATAAGAAGAAAGCTGCTGTGACACCGGAGCATAAACCACGGGAAGAAAACGAAGAAGAGGAGCGACGCGAGAAACTCTCGTGGCGCGAGGATTGGAGAAAAGAAATAGAAGAAAAAGAAGGGGCGCGTGAAAAAAGGAGAGGAACGGGGACAGAACGGCGGAAGAAGCAGCCATGGGAAGAAGAAATCCTGGCTCCTGCCGATGGTTTGAGTCCTCAAGCTTATTGCCGTAAACGGTTGGCGCAGCGTCTTGGGCAGCCGAACAGTGCACCTAGACGTCAATGATCCGGCGGAGTACCAACGGAACTCGTTCGCAACGCACCGCCTGGCCATCTGACTCCGCGTGGAACCTCTAGCACCGAGCCGACGACTTCAGTGCGTCGCTTCTGGGACGCTCTGGTTTCCCCAGCGAGGTGCTAACGGTGATGTGCGCACATCGACTTTTCTCTATTCTTTGTGCTAACTTGGAGGTGTTAGATAAGATCCCTGTATCTATTGTGTATGACGCGAGTGTTGTGTTGTATATCGTATATAAAGCGTGTGTTGTAAGAATCTATATTCTATGTATGTGTGCGTGTGTGTGTCAGAGAAAGTGTGCTTCGTCCTAATTACCTGTAATTAGGAACCTGCTACGGTGGATACTGTACACCGTGACGGTACACCGTGACAGTGATATATGCTATTTGAACTATTTGATTAGAATTTTTTTGACCAAATCACTATTCGCTTCTAACCTCAAATTTACTATTTGTACATCCCTACAACACAGTGTCATATTGAATGTGGCAATGTACATTTTTTTTACACACGTGTGGTACAGTGCTATACTTTTGTTTAGAACTTCCAAGGAGATGTAAAAACTGTTTAATACAGACTGCTAATACAGACTGCCTAAGTCCAGTATATCATCATTCCAATGATACATACAACACTAAAGCGCTCGAAGCATACAAAGTAGGCACAGTGTTCACCATGTGCCTTTTCTTTTCTTTCACATTCTGATATATTTTCCTGGTACCATTTCACCTTCTAGGCAGAGACAGGCCTCCGTATTGGCAACGTGCTTCGATTTGACTTCCAGCGCATCTTGAATGAGCTTCTCTTCCACCTCGGCAGCCACTATGAACAGGTGCACGATGGCCTGTTGGTGCTGGCCAGGGAAGATGGTTTTCGTCCCATCCGTTCCAGCAAGGATTTGGTAAGGGCCACAGAGAGTGCGCCTGATAACAGGGAACAAGTTATAGCTCTGAAAAAAAAGATAGAAGTCTGATAACTTGCACTGACCATGTAATGAAAATAAAGCATCCGGTGATGACCGCCAGACTTAGCCTTGCCTAGATTCATATGTGCTGTCTTATATCCTTTTCCGACCCCGTGACCAGTGTACTGGACATAAGAAAAAGAAACGGTGCAGAAAAGTAAGCAAAGCTAAAATTGGAACTGAAGCCACTTTTGCAGCTTCTCCAAGAGGTGAGCAATATCTTTCTTCATGTAGTTCCTCCCTCGGCCGCATTTTCTTATGGGGGAGCCTCAGAGTAATGGTGTCGTCCACGAGGGAACCCGCACGCTCAGTGCGCTCACAAGTATGTGAAATTATTTTAGGAGCTATCTTCGCACAATTCAAATAATATAAATCATGTGAGCTAACTTATGTCCACTTGAAACAGTGTTGTGGAAAGGTAGCCTCTATAATCAGAAGTTTGCTCACAATGCCAGAATATATTTATGTTCAGAACACTGGACGTTAGGATCCAATTGGCATGCATCGTGCCAAACATGGGGAGAGAAAGAAAACTAGGAGGGAGCGTCACGTGACAGTCTTGAAGCCCGCCATAAAAAAAGAAACTGGAGCATGCTGGAATTCTACCAAGAGCATTTAGCACGAGGAGGGAGTGGCGTCGGAGGAGGTTGGCTTGTGGACGCTAGGCATGCGCGCTCGTCAATTTTTTTTTTTTTTTTCATGAGAACACGCAGAAATAAAGTGGAACAAGAGCATGATGGGAATTCTACCATGAGCACGAGGACGTGGCAGCTTCGGAGGAGGTTGGCTTGTGGATGTTAGGCGCGCTCCCTCCTAAGTTTATTTTTCCTCCATGGTGTTAAATGCTGTGTGCGACAGTTATCTGTACGAAACTTTTGTCTTTTTCTCGGGTAAAAATAAACAGTGGTTGTGTTTTCTAAGACAATTAACCTTCTGACAGGACCAAAAGCAACATTCTTTCAAGAAAGAAAGCAGGATGTGCATACCCATAAGTGCAACATATAAATCCCGGTGTCCAGTATACTGGGCATGGTTCTCCTGTGAAAATCATTGTACTTGCCGACTCCTTTATTTTTTTGTGTGCTTTTCAATAGCCTCTGAACTAGAAAAGAACATCAAAAAGTGCTGTACTGCCCTTCAAAAAAACTCAGAATGGAAAGGGATATACAACTTTTTTTTTAGTCGAGTCTCCCTGGCACCTTTTGTCCAAGAATTTTTTTTTAGCATCTTCAAAACTTCCCTTTGTGGCCTATAGTAACTTTTTAGCGTACCTTTCTATTGTGCAGTGTCAGCAGTTAGAAAGGTGTTCATGTGCAATATTACATGCTGATACTGTGATTCGAGCAGGATCATTCTGATCAGAAGATAGAGAGATGTGCAGAGCAGGGGTGTGATTATAGAGAGACATCTGAAAGCACATGAACAATTTTGACAGCAGGTTATGTTAATTAATCTGTATTTGCTACTGGTACATGTTCTGTTATTTCATCTTGCGTAATGTGTGACCTCCTTTTCAATGTGCCTTGTTTGTGCTGAGGAAAATATAATGAACAAATAAAAATGAAAAATGGATACCGGCTCTCCTTGGAAAACTGTTGCGGTATTTCACTGAAATGTTTGGGACCATATAGTTTAAATTGTAAGCCATCGTATTGACATGTTGAAATATACGTATTTGTGAAGGGCTGCTGTATCACATGCTTTTGCATGATTCAGCAGTGTTGTGTTTATTGCTAATCTTGTCGGCATTTCAGGCAGAGTTTCTCCAGCCTAGGCTGCTTGGCTTCCTGACGTTTTTTGACCTTCAGCTTGTGAACAAAAATATACCTGATGACAAGAAAAAAGAGGTTGGTGTCATACCCTCTATCTTACTAACATTTAGTTTCCTGTTCGATGTACAGGATGGTCAAAAGTTTCCGGGCCTCTATCCCATTTAGTTCAGTGGCACGCTGCCTGGGGACTTTTGACCACCCCTGTACATCTGCAGAATTTTGCAGCAAGTGCATACCCCCTTTTTTTTTCTTAAATGGGCAGCAGCCTCTGCATTTTCTGCAGATTATAAGCTGAAGGAATCTAGCACTGGCACTACATTGCTTATCCTATAATTTCCTGGTTCCTAATAAAAACATCAGTGGTTGTGCTGTTTTCTGTCATGCCATGTTTCTTTGCCTTAAAGGGACCCTGAAACGGTTTTTTGAAGTTTTGTTAGCGTTTAGGCAAGAGTATCCCTAAATAATTCGCACCAGAAATTAAGCGACACACCGTGTACCAAGGCCACTACGGACAATTATATATATACCCTCCTCCTCACCCTGCCTTGCACCCTCAACTCACAGACACGCTGGCATCGCCGGCGATCGCAGCGCTGTCATAAGCGCACTCGATGGTTTGAGCTTTGCCCAGTCATGGCCTCCGATATTGCGCGCCGACAGGTTGCGTGCAATCTCGGAGGCCCAGTGTGCCCGGCAGCACGCCGCTCGCGGTGTGATTAATATTTGCTCCGACAGGTGCCGCCACACTACCAGTCGACCTTATTTTATTCTCCTGTACGGCGACAACCTGCAAAAGCATGCGGACAAACAAAAACAGTTCGAGAACGATCACCGATAAGCGTAAACCCTGGCAATGTGGTTGTGTCTTAAGGGGTGAAGTTACAGCCGCAGACATGCGGATCGTGGCGTTGAACAGATAGTGAGAGCGCGACGCTCATTGCAGCGACGAGCTGAAGGGATTCCGCTTGCCAGATGCCTCACAAACATTGCACGATGTCGCAGCTACAAGTCACCAATCGCTAGATATGTGGTACACAACACGGCTAGGGCAATTAATTTTGTCGAAGAAAAGAAACCTCGAGATAAACATTGTCGCTCAGCTCACGTCAACAAGGAGCACGTTGTAACACAGGCAGACGACGCTCGTTGCCCACAGGAGGTTCAGTGATGTGGACTGGACATATCCAGTCAGATCAGCCACCTGCGTGACGTCGCGCTTCCAGTGCAACACGCACTGGAAGTGGGCGGGGATCACAGCTGAGCCGCTGTGATCGGTGGCGATTCGCAGCTTTAAAGCCTTGTAATAAATTACACAGTTTACGTACATAGCTTAAATCGGTCTGTAAATGATCCTTACGACTTGCTCTACCGGCCCAATGTGTTCGCACAAAATCGTCAAAACCGTTTCAGGGTCCCTTTAAAAAGTTATCACTTTTTTGCAACCTCTTACTTTATGACTTGAAGCCCAATGTAAAGATGGTTACTGATAGGCAATGATCCTTTCAGTTGTGAAAATCGGCACCTTAAAATTAATATTTCACTGTTTTAATTGCACCTTTGCAGGCACTAAGAAGCCTGGAGTGCATCCTTCGGCTCATGGGCCAGCAACATGTAACAGCACTACGAATGAAGCTGATGGCAACCCTGAAGTTGGCATTACGGCTCACTTACGGGGAATTCCCATCAATCAACAGTTGTGTTTGGAGCACATTCGTTCACAAGTAAGTATTGATACCTGAAACAATCTCTTTCATCGGTTGCAATTGTCAGTTCAGCTGCAGCAATTTTTATCAATCGTGTTCACCATTGCCACATAGTTGCAAGGTTGCCTTCATAACATTCGTTTTATAGCTAGTGATGGTGGCAGAAGTCTTGTGGGGCCACTCGAAAACCTAGGCTCACATCTTACCTTCATTTCTGATTATTTCAAAATAAATGCAAAGTAAATTTTGTCTGCGGCCAGTCTAGGTAAAATCATAAAAACCAGCTGCATCTGTAGGAAGGCGGTTTGTCTTCACAAAATGTGGTACCGCCTTTCACTGCTATGGTGACACAGCATTTTATTAATTGCTAAAGAAAATGGCAGTCGCTGCCAATGATCAAACTCTGATGCAGGTAGGTTACATTCGCAGTAGCTCTGATTTCACGTCTACAGTCACTAGTGCTCCAGTGTCTCTCACGATAACGAATGCATAGTCTTCAAGCTTCTTCAGTGTGTCAAGGCAACTAAATAGATAGTTGAAGACAAGTGTAGGCATGATGCTGTTAGATGTTGAAGTAGTGTGACATGTCTGCTTTAGTTTTTGGCCAAGCTCAGTAAACCATACTCTAGTTATTATATAAAGCAGTTCATGCAACAGAGCAAAGAGATCTGGAAATATAGTTAACAGTCAATCAGTTTAGAGAATGTCACTCATGGCAACATAAATTACTGCGCAAGTTTGCACATGTTCTTAAAGGGCCCCTCACCAGGCCACATAGCAAATTTTAGTTAGACGCTGGAGGTTGTTGTGTGCCGAATGAAGAGCAGTATGCCGCAAGAATTTTTCAAATCGATCCATTACGAGCTGAGAGAAACAATAATTTGTAGCAGCTCGAAACCATGATGCGAGGAGGCGAGTTTAAAACCCTTGCCCCTCGCCCCGTGTAGCCTTCGCAAGCCAAATCCCTTCCCCGCCCTCTTCACTTGACACATACGCATAAACACGTCATACGCATGCATGGTCACGTGCGCATGACGTGCCCGAGCCAGCCAGAGCACGCGAGCGGCGTTGCACGGCCTTTACCTTTTTTTTTTTTTTATGTAGTGGCCGTGGGCGTTGTGTCGGCATTCTCTGTGGTTTACTGCCTGTTTCTGCGAGACGGGCATGAAAGTTGCGACATTTGTACTGGCACAAGAGTGGCGGTAGCATGAGCCAGTGCCGCATTAACGTTTAATTGGACGTGGTAGAATAAATGAGCATAATGAGTGCTCGAACGTGCCAGAACATTACTTTCATTTCCAGGGCTGGCATCTGCTCGATGCGCTGACCGCAGGGGCTTGAACGCATGCGAAACGGAGGCACATTAGTCCCGCATCTCGCTGCAGTTCACGGGAAAAAAATGAAAAAGACGCACACATTTCCTTTGTGTGTCTCATTATTTCTCTAAAGTTTTATTCATCTATTCAAGCAACAAACTACACATGTCGTGTCAAAAATTGGCCGCGTATCTACGTGCTTCGCTGCGAATGTCCTCGAAAGACGATACTAGAGGAGCGCTGCCTTAGAGTTACTGTATATGCTACCTTTGGGTAGCAGAGTTGCGCATAGGTCTGGCTAGCAACCATGGCTATGTCGCGAAGACTCAATCCGTTTTTGCAGGCGACATGCCTACCGGGTCACCGGTCGACATGTTTGGCGTGTCGAAGACCGGTGATCTACTTTAATGTGAATGACTAGTGTCAATTCAGTTCGCTGCAGCGGTGCCATCGAGAAATACAAAACTTGGCCCCAGCGTCAGCTTCTCCGCAACGCATGGTTGCTAGCGGCGTTTGGAAGACAGATGCGCAACTCTGCTACCTAAAGGTAGCATATGCAGTAACTCTACGCTGTGTGAGATATGGGCGCTATCTGGGAATATGTCGGGAAACGAGTTTGTGCAGAGGGCACGGAGGAGGAAAGTTCTTTCCTTCCTCCGTGGCAGAGGGCTTTCGTCGGCGCATCGCAGTTTCAGCGCAGCTTAAGAAACTAGGGTCTTTAGAATTACGTATCTATGTATACTATTTTCTCTTAAAGGAACACACCACCTAATACTTACGTAGTGATGTTGTGCCTCAGATATGCGTAATATTTACTTTTTGATCGACAACGTTCACAAGTATGAACAGCCGTACCAGTTCAAGCTGGGTGGGCAGTAAGCAAGTGGTTCAACTTTGGCCGGGTGGCTGAATCGGGTGACAGACAGACAAACAGAAAGACAGACAGACCAAAATTTCTGCGTTTAAGTTCCCCAAGAAAGACTATCGTCTTTAATAATTATCGCAGTGTGCTGTTGGCGACGTCAGAGCACAGTCGTCTACGTAGAGGACCGACGTCACAGCACTACCATCTATGTAGGGCCATTCCCTCATGTACGTCATCCCCTCATTCTCTGTGTGCACGCCCGCGAGAGGAAGGGCAAGCAGCGTTCAGCTTGAAATTGGAACCATTTCTGCGGCGCGTTGCGTTGCAAATTTTGGCAGACGTGATCGTGAACGCCCAGTGTTGCGCTCATCAGCTCAAAATTGTCAAACCTTGTGAGGGGCCCTTTAAAGAAAAAAAAACTCAAGTTAAGCAACTGCATGGAATTATACTGAGCTAGGACTGTGTCTAGCAGAAATGAATCCTTTGCTCAATTCTCCTTCTTTCATTTGTTTGATTTTGTACTCTTCTTTTTCCTTGTATGGAAAGGCTTTCGTGAGTATTGCAATTTTGTTTTGTTTCACAGGTATAATCCTAAGTGAATGACTTGGTAAGGACCCGTGTTTAAAAAGAAGGCAGGTTTCAAAAATGTGGTGCCGTGTCATGCTGTCCTTTTTCCCCCCTCTTGTTTATGGGCTTTTTTCATGCCTGCCTTTTTAATCACACACTTTGCTCAAGGTTATGTCTAGCTTCTCGAATATCTGCCAAGAGGTATTGAGAGAATTTCTTGTCAATTTTTTTTGCCAATAGCCTCGAGCCATCATCTACAGGTCCACTGCTGAGTCAGATTACTGCCACACTGTTGCCACTGCTCAAGTTGGACCCAGAAGGTGCAAAAAACATCTTCAACTTTCTCTTCATCGACAACAGGTGAGCATTTGTTTTACATTTACATCCTTGGTCACTGCCCTACTTTAAAGTTATTGCCTTGTCACACTGCAAAGAACTTGACTGGGATGTCTTTTTTTGTTGTTTTTGTTTTTACATTGCATGATGTTTGAGTTCAGCCATAAAAAGCTTTGTCATGTAGTCTCAGTGCAGAAAAGTACAGAAATTTGTTCTGCAGAACACAAAAGCAACTTTGGTACATGTTGTCTGCCTAGTAAATATAAGTCAATATGTCTTGTGCTGAAACACTTGCATTAAATATTGGCGTTGTGAACAATTGAGAACTGAAATTCTTTTGGTTCTGCTTGCCTGTCTCATTTACAGTAGTAAAAATTTCTCTGTTGCTGCTGACACAAATTGATGCCGAAAGAATTCAAATCTTTATGGCTCATCGCTCTGCAATGCAATAAATTGCAAGGCCCAGTGCATGCAAATGCTAACACAACAACTGTTTACAAATTGCTTTTGCTTGTTCTTTTGGGCTCCGAGCGAGAGGTTTGATGTGATTCTAAAGTTAGTGTGCACTTTCCCTTACTTCTTTGCCGTTTTCAGGGAGCAGCACGTGAGCTTCTTCCATGACCTTCATTTCATTTCTGAAGTTCCAGAACTGGAGCATGTTCAGCAAACTGTGTCAACACCAGACAGCCAAGGGTAATTATTATTAATAGAAGTTGTTTGAAGGAATCTATCGCATTTGCTACACTGCAATTTAACTACATTGTCAGTGAATGGTAAATTATGGTAAAGCAATGCATTTCATTATGCTGCTGTGTATTGCACAGGTAGTCAACAGCAGAGCAAATGTTTAGGAAGCGAGGAAGACTCAAAATGAAACATGAGTGATGACACAACATCGAAGTTTCTGCTTCAGCTTCCCATGGAAACATGGGTTTTTAAGGAGTGCTCAGTAGTACTTATTTAAAAAAAAGAAAGGATTGTTAAATGAACCGGTGCCTTCAGTACCTGAACATTGACAGTGTTTATAAAGTTAGCAACTCTTTATGATGTGATTGCAAATTTTTTTTGTGTGTGTGTGTGCTAAAGCTAGTAAGTATTATATGTACAAGGAATTTACCAAAGAATAAGGGTGGGTTGGTGCACACACGGTAGACATTCTCAACTCGTGACTGTCAACTTAGCACTTTTACTAAATAGGAATGTGTACAACTATGTATTGCATTTTTCCAGTTCTTACATGCAGGTCGGAAACTTGGAGAAACTTGAAAAGAAGTTGAGAACCACACAGCATGCAATGGAAAGAAAATTGATAGGAGTAACACTGATAGATAACGGGACAGCCGAGTGGATCAGAGAACAAACATGGGTAGGGCCGTTATCCTAGTTTATATAAGAGAAAAAAACATATCTGGGCAGATCACATCATAGAAAAGACAGATAGAGCGACAAAATAGATATCAGAGATGGAAAGCACTGTTGAGGTTGACAAATGGTCAGGTGGAACAATAAAATTGCAAAATTTGCAGGCATAAAATGGAATCAGCTTGTGCAGGATTGGGTGGGTTGGAGGTCACTGGGAGAGGCCTTCGTCCTGCAGTGGCCATGAGGTAGGCTCATGATGATACTATTGATGATGGGGATGATGCCAAACAGGTAATCATGCTTAAGGAATCTGGTGCTTATCATCGTTAAAAATTTGCTTGTAAATATGAATAGCTTCGTTCTATGAGCTAATGTTGCAGGTTTATTCAAGACAATAGAGAAAAATGGGAAAAAGATCGTTGTAAAGTGACGAAGGCTAAGCTGCCAGCATTAACACTGTTGCAATCATAGCTGTCCAAATTGATAGAAAGCCATCAGTCCTGTTGCAGCAGTTTTTTTATCGCTCACCATCACAAGATGGAAACCCCATCCACGTCACTCATTTAACATTGGCGTCCACTATTGTTTATTGTTGTTTTCTTCATCTATATAGAAGTGATTTGCAGTGAGCTCTAAAAACTAGTGTTAATTTCCATCCAGGCCTGCTATTTGTATGTTAACAGTGCATCTTCTAATGGCGACAATGCATGCATCTCTAGCAATGTAATATGCACCCTTTTCGTATAAAGGGAATACGTGTAATTTTTTTTCCTCGATAAGTACGGTGGAAGACCACTGTGCTAAGAGTTGTGGTGCTGAGTGCAGCCTCATGCGAATGCCCAAAAGCACTATTGCCACCTGTTTTGTTTACTCTTGCGCTTTCCTTCAGGCTGTTCACTGGTGAAAAGAACTCATGTTTCTTTGTGGTTTGTGCAGAGAGAACAACCTGAGTAACATCTTGGGTCCCTGCTTGCACGGTATTGCACACGAAAACCTTGACGTCCGAGTGCTAGCTTTGGGAAAGCTGAAGAAAGTGCTTTCAGCTAATCAGGTAACTTGTCACTGTGCCTCTGTCCTTTTCACATTTGCTACTTCCATGCTGTG
Source organism: Rhipicephalus sanguineus (assembly GCF_013339695.2). Taxonomy (NCBI): domain Eukaryota; kingdom Metazoa; phylum Arthropoda; class Arachnida; order Ixodida; family Ixodidae; genus Rhipicephalus; species Rhipicephalus sanguineus. Next base: position 148,122,691 of record NC_051178.1, on the reverse strand, counting down.
CATGTGGGTATAGCACGCTTTTGCCTTCCAACAGAGCAAGCTGGCTGAGCATCTGCTTACACGGGAGTCAGTGGATCCACTTGTTTCAAAGCTGATAGTTCAGGTGAGTGCGAAATGAAACTAACTGTTGCAGTGTTTCAGCTTTTATCGATCATATTCGCGAAAGAAAAATTTATTGGAACCCCTCTGAACGAGAACTGATACGGAAAGTGTTATATGCCATAAGACAGTAACATTATATGGCATATTGACGCACATGGTATTGGCATGTGGCATATCGACAATATATGTCATATTAACGTTATGCTGTTATATGACGTTATATGGCATAGAAGGTTAGTGGTCTGGTCTCAGTGGTACTCCATAGCATGAAGAAATGGACTATGTCGACAAGAGTGGAGAAAAGACAGCTACTTACTTTCAACTAACGTTTACTGCGAAAAATGCAAAAGGTAGTGGTTTGGGCTGCGGTTTTTGTAGTAAACTTTAGTTGAAAGTGTTTCTCTTTTGTCCGCTCTCTTCCACATTGTCCATTTCTTCGCACTTAAGCCTTAAGCTGTATGGCAGTCAGCGTGGTGTTTGCATTGTCGCTGTATGATTAAAGACGATATGCACATACATACCGTACATTTGCCTGTATTTTCTTATAAACATTCCTTACATGAACCTTTTTTGTGTAAGAAATTCTATTTCCTTCTCACATCTACGTTGTGGTGCATCTTGACTGTGTTTCCTCTTGTGGGTGTTGGGTCCAAGTTGGGACCAAAGGGGTTTTCTGGCTTCAGACGTGATTTTTCAGCTACCACTCCAAATAATGCCATGCATTAAAAGTGCTTTGTAGTAGGGAGGAAATTCTCATCATCTGTTTCCTTGCCACTTATGAAATGCAGCTTCTGAGTGGTTGCCGGGAAGCAGATTCCAAGGTGCACGTCCTTCTGGCTGAATGCTTCGGAGAACTGGGAGCAATTGACCCTGGAAGGTGAGCAGCACGGGGAAAGTCCTCCGACCAATAGTGAGCCTTGTATAAGATAGCATTAACCAGTATTACATGTGACACAACAAACTGACCCTACCTTGTTGGCTCAATGACTGTAACATTCTGCTGCTTTTGTTGCATTTCAGGGTGGATGGAATGTTAATAATGTTCTTATGCTAAGATGTACAGTACTCACGCATTCAAACGCGACATCAAGTTTTTTTTTATAGCGACTGGTATGTGCTCCAGATTGCATTTTGCACAAAAAACACGAACACAAAGGGAAGAAGCACGAGACTGCGCTCGTCTCGTGGTTCTTCCCTTTGTGTTCGTGTTTTTTGTGCAAAATGCAATCCGGAATGTTATACCAACTCGCCCAACGTTCAGTTCTTCTAAACTGGTATGTGCAATTGCTCGAGACGACCACATCATGTTGTGACAAATCTGGTCACTGAAGATAATGTTGGCTCTTATCTACGTGCGGGAGTCGAAATTGCACTGATATGACCCGAATAGAAGACGGTGGAAATGAAAGTGTGGGAGTTTCTTAGCCCTAAATTGTCCTGTTTCAATCCGTGAGTACTGTACATGCATATTAAGGAACACCAAGTAAACGTAAAATCGGCCCTAACCGAAGCATTATTTGTAGTGCGTGTTGCTTTGAGATATTAAACCCTGCAGTTTCATTTTAAATTATTTTGTATTAGAGCTAACTGTAAATAAGCAGAGGGAGAAATCGAATCACGTTCCAAATGTAAGACGATCTATTTTCTCGTGCTGGTAATCATACACACACAAAAACAAAACTTGCATTACATTAGGGTGGACATAATTTCACCTTAATATTGTGGCTGAAATGTTTTCTCAGGTTGGAACTGAAGCTTTTGAACACCGAAAAAGCAGTTGCCGTCCACAGTGGAGTTGATGACAAGAGCTTCGCAGTTGACCTGCTTCAACGTCTGTGCCGCTCTTACCTTGCCGCTGAAGATAGCAGAGTTCAGGTAACAGAACCGGTAGATTTGAATGTAGCGAGAGGTACAAAAATTCAGTGTAAACCGTCTAAACCATTCCAGAATGGCTCACGTAGCATTTCACAATCTTCAGTGATTACCCACCGCATTAAGACCCTCAGTTGCTCTGTTGCTGTTAAAGGGATGCTGAAGTGGTTTTACAATTCGGTAAAACTTTGTTGTTAACAAGGACCAACATTATTGTCGACGATGGCGTAATTTTTTTCGCTGTTGTGGCAGCAGCAGCTTTAAAATACGCGAAAGAAAAGTTCGTTTTGCTCCCCCCAAGCAAGCGCACCAAAAGTGTGGGCGTGGAAATGAACTAACCGGAACTATGTCATAGTCGGTAGTTTTGGCCACGGTGGTAGAATAACAGGTGGCCCGACGCGCCGCTCCGCCAATGCACCGCGCGTGTCACGGTGCTCGAGTTGCCGCCGCTTTTCCGCAAGGTGGCAGCAGGTATACTCTGGGCCGATATCGCCGCTCCGGCGCATTTGAAAGCATGTGGCCAGCGTGCGTCACGAGCATTTAAACTGCAATTTACATCTTTAACTTTTGAGAAAGAGATCCGCGGTGTATTTATTACACCAGAGATGCCTTGAGCAACACTGAAGAGTTGCCATCGCTTAGAACGGACGCGCCACTAATGAAAGCATGCAACGTAACCAGCATTGCAGCGGCGTCTCTTCCTTTCTGCTTGGTCATCTTCGATAAATGCGGAGGCGTGTGTGGGTGCAAGCATCCGAAGAGCAAGAGCGTCCCTATGCGACGCAACCAGTGTCGCAAAGTCACAATCAGCCTTCGAGTCATGATCACGGCCAGATCATGGTGGTCGTGATTAGGTGATCCCACGGCTTCAGATCCGCTCTGATGTGTCGCGTTTGTTGCGCTCTGTCAAACCAACGCGCGTGACCGCATCGGTGTTTCCGCTCACTTTGCATGCTGGAACCATGGCTGAAACCACGGTGGCTCGATCTGTGCCGCTGATGTGGCAGCCACCATGGGACGAAAATGCTTCGCTCCAAATTGCAAATCTGGCTACAAAACGTGCGAAGAAAAGCTGTGTCTTTTCTCCGCGCCGAAAGACAAAAAGCGACTGCAGTTGTGGAGAAATGCAATTCCACGGAAAGACCTCCAGCTACAGTCCTCCGACACACATACGATGACGTGAAAACCAAATGCTTTTTTTTTACTCTGTACACACGCCGGTAGAAATTTTCACGCTTTTGAAAAAAAAATATATATATATGCGCGCGTCTCTTGCAATCGGCACCCTGTGACAGTCATATCGGGACTACCCGCGCCAATTAAAAAATTTTAAGCTTCATAAAGCCTGGCGCTCTTACTTTTGCGGTCATAGCTGGCAGACAGCCACTACAAGCTAGTAAAACCATAAACAACCGTTTAAAGCCACAAAGTTTGCTAGAAAAACCGGTTTTTACAGCCCAGCGAGAGCTTGCAATGCGCGTCTTTCGGCCCAAAAACTCGTCGCGAACCTAGCGGCGGCCACGAGCAACTCGAGCAGTACGGCAATGCGCTCGCGGCGCTCGATGGGCCACCTGTTTTATTCTACCACCGTGGTTTTGGCGGAGCCGTGGCCTTCGTGACTACTTCTGGCTGCGCACGTTGGTGGAACTGATTGCGAAGGCCATGCTTTTACAGAGCTGATGGCGCCGATGACGCGGCACACTGAAGTTGACGTCACCGCCTTGGCTCAGCAGTTCAAAAAGCCCTGCGGCTGCAGCCACTCTTTTTTTGCCAAGAAATGCCATTTGCGTTCACTTCTGTGAACTCTTACATTGGTTTTCGAATTCAGCAAGGATCAAACAATGATTACACTTTCCAAAGTCATTTTTTTTTTTAAAGTGCTTTAGCTTCCCTTTAAGAGATTACATGCTGAATTCTCTGCAGTGGTACCTGAATTTTATGCAAGACAAAATGCAGGGACACTTGTGTGCATAGATATATATGTGCATATTGCAGCACCACAGATGGCCATGGTAGCCTGTAGGTTGTCATTGTGTGCACATGTCCAAGCCCAGATGACACATTGGGACGTTAAACCCAATAATTTAATTAGTGATGTATTAGGTTGCACAGTATGCTTGGTAGGCATGCGTACAGCCAGCTTTAGAGACAACCGTATATGTACCAGCCTCGGCTTGGAAAATATCTGGCTGAGCTTGATTTCCTGTTGTATTCAATATGCACTTAATGTTTTTTATGTAGGCATGCCAGCCCAGCCGCAATATACTTCTCTAGAGGTCCACATGGTGCTCTTTGTTGGGTTATGTGTGTAATGACGTTCTTTGCTCCTGTGAACCTGTGGACAAAACTCAAATTCCTCTATTGCATTTTTATTGAGCAAATGTTCTCAAGAAGAGCTAATAATAAAAACAAAATATGCTTAGCAACGTAGTGAATATATATAGTTTGCTAACATAAAAAAACATCAAAGTTGTGCTCGCTTATATGTTGTCAAATTTGTTGTTGTTTTAGGACTGTTCTTCATATGCCATTCAAGAGGTTCTAAAGATCTACAAGTGTAATGAGACGAAATCTACACTCGGGCGAAATTTGTGGAAGAGTTTTTCCCCTGAGGTGCAAGAGATCTTCACCCCAATGCTCAGTTCAAGGTACGCTCTTGATCTTTTTTTTTTTTTTTTTTTGTTCGAAGTGTTCATCAGTAGTTGCTTCCATCTCCTAAAACACAAGATTTCAAATACTTTTGTTTGTTGTTCAAAGTGTTTCAGTGTTCAGCTACAAATTATTCAATATTTGAAGGTCATTTTTCTCTTGATTCAGGAATTTATCTGTTTGAGCTCTCCCTCTTATGATTCCTAGCTTTTATGTTTGCTAAGCATAGTTTTTTTTTTGCTTGTGAGAAGCATGTAGAGCAGCTTATACAGTTTTGAAAAAATGTCCGTACACCTTCGATTTTATGTGCTTGTTTCAGATACATCATGTCAAACAGCGAATCAGTGGATTACCCACACCCGTTGTTCGGCACAAACTATGCGCAGAACTTCCGTGATTGGCTGGCAAACTGGACGCTCGACCTTCTGGACAAGGTTTGACAACATTTTTATTGTTTACGAACTCCTGCTTATTGTGGATTAAGCTTGAACCCCTAAGCGTGGTCTGTAATTATTCCAGTTTCCAGCAGTAGCACCAAGGACAACTCCTACTTAATCGTACAACACTTTTTGTTTTTCCTTTTTCAGTGACAATTCATGCGCACCAGCTCATTAAACCAATAACTCCTGGCTTTGGGCAGTCGCATACATTCATTTTTAGTAGTTTGCCTTTATTTGTCACACTCTAGAGAGTATTATTGCTGATCTTCATAAACACTGAGAAAAAAAAAAGGGAACACTTTACAGCAGGCCTGTAGCCAGGGGCGGGGGAGGGGAGGGGCCTAGGGGCCCGGGACCCCCCCCCCAACCGAAATTTTGGTGAAGTATGTGTTTTTACTAAAAATAAATAATAAAAATAGGTGTTTTTCTGAAAAAATCGAGGTTTTCAGCAAGTCGAGGTTTTCGGCAAAAGCCTGCTCTACCGAGGTCCTACTGCATAAGTGAATGGCATAAAACATTTACGGTAGTGCTTTTTTTCTTTTTTTCAAGAATTACTGTGTGTAAAGCATTGGCTAATAAAAAAACTGAAAATTTTACGCTTCTTTTTTTTTTAGGTGATTAAAAGGGGCTGCATATTGGATGAAGTATTAGTTTTATGTGACAGAATGTGAGAGGGCCATGTAGAAGACCCGACCTGCACCACTAATGTATCGCAGGGAAGTTGATTTTAGCACATTTATATTTAAATATGAAGTCATCATGTGTGTTACGTGAAAAGTTGCCAACAACTTAAGCGTGCCTGGGTAGCCGAGTGGTTAGGACGCTCGCCTTCAGATCGAGGGCACGCAGGTTCGAATCTCGCTGCTTCAAGAAGTTTTTTTTTTAACTGCGCTAACAAGCTCTAACAAAAAAAGAGGGTAGAAGACTGGACGTGCACAGCCAGTCTGTGCCCTTCCAGTCTTCTACCCTTTTCTTTTTTCAGAGTTTGTTAGCAAAGTTAAAACAAATTTTGAAGACGAATATTTAAGATGAACTGATTGATGAACTGATTTGATGAACTGATCACTGCCCATGTGATTCGAGTTGTCGATTAATTCGCCCTCGCGCTGCCAATTGCTAGCATCCTGGTTAGCTCAATTGGTAGAGCGACCGCCCCAAAAAGCCATTGGTCCCGGGTTTGAACCCCGGACCAGCATAAATTTTTCATCAACTTGGAAGCTTTCTTTCTGAGAAATCCGTATAAACTTCCTTGTGGCTTTGTGCTACATATGGGGGGTTGTCAATTTTTCCTTTCTGAACCTTCCTGCCACCTTGCGAGATTCCACAGAACTGATTTGTAATATTGAAAGCAGAGCTGTAGATGCAAGGCACATGCTTAGACAGCACACCTAAATGTAGTCCCTCAGCATTGTTTGCATTTTCTTTTGACTGGGAAACATAAAACATACAAAGCCTTGTTACTAAGGCACTTATCCTGGATTAAGATGTAAAATTTGCCACTCTGTTGCAAATTAAAAATTTTTTCATATTTCCGCTCGTTATTTGGCAACTACGTCCAAAACCAGTGCACGTAGTAGGTTACGCTGATTCACTGTCTGCTGTGACAAGTTGAAACAGAAGGCGTAATCCGCTGGGCTTCTTATTCTTAGTGCAGCAATTAACGTGCAGAAACTCCTTGACTGTTGCTATTCCCTTGTTGCCACAGAAAGTTACTTGCTTGTATAAATTTTTTAGGGTGGGGGGTACCCCTGGCTAGGTTAATGATGGAGAAATATGTGCGCCCTTCACTTAACCTCCATGCCGCAGTTGTGATTGTCTTGATGCACAGTTGAAGGAGGACAAGGCCCTCAAGGTGTTCAGGGCCTGCTCCCTGGTCTTCAAGAATGACTCCAACCTGGCCTTGTTCCTCTTGCCGCGAGTTCTGGTGTGTGTCCTTGCCGACACGGATGCTGCAGGCAGGGAGCAGGTGCGACTTTCATTTGTTTGTTGCTTAAAGGACGAGGCTGATCTTTAAGAACTTTTTTTAATTCTTGATTGATTTTGTTGAAACTTGCTCAGTTTATGTATATTTGTGTGCTGGTTTCAAATATGCAGTTATTCTTGCAGCACAAATATCTAGGCTGTAAAGCATTTTGTGTGCCTTTTTCTGGGGAAGTTTTTTCCTGAACTGAGAGGATCACGTAGATCAGCATATCACAATAATCTGGAATGTGAACTGTACGCAAGAAAACAATAATGGATTTTCTAAGCCAATTTGAACAAAAGTTGTGCTATGTTGAGCATTCGTTAGTGAAATTGCGGCTTGACGTGGACTCACTCATATATGCTTAGTCGCAATGCCTTTGTCCTGCATTACATTTAGCATATATCTGAGATCGATGTGTTTTTGTTTTTGTTTTTTCATATTGATGCAGGTAATGACTGAAGTGCTGGCAGTTCTGCAGCATTGTGAGCAGACAGATGACAATTCTGGTCTGTTGCACCTATGCTCTCAGACAATCTTCTCCATACTTGACTACTTAGCCGTGCGTGCCAAGATGTTCAGGAACACTACAGCTCCTGGGACGTCGTCAGCATCACGTATGTATAAAGTATACCTCCAGTAGGATTGTGCAACCAAGCCCACTCACAAAAGTATTTACCTAAGCGCCCATGGTATGGAAATTACGAGTGCCATCTCGTTTAGTGCTTCTGATTTAGAAGTGTTATCCTGCTGTATATACTAGTGTGTTTACAACTGCACAAACAGCTCAGCTGAACATTGTGGTACTGGACTTTTACAAAGACTGCACCATCCATGAAGGTACTTGGAAGTGCAAAACACACAAAATACACAAGAAGAAGTAGACAAGGCGAGCGCTCACTTCAAACTAAAGTTTATTTACAGAAAGTGGCCAGGTTTTATTGTACACCAAAAGGCAACAGCAACAGGGAAACGCATGCGTGAAACAACAAACTAGCAGCTGATGAACAAGTATCACCTCGAAGATAAATAACCATAACAAAAACAAAAAAACAAAAGCTACCTTTTGCTCATGAGAGTCACAGAACTAAGGTGAAACAACTGTGGTGAAAAGACCCAGATCATGTCAAGCATGTGCGTGTCTGACAAGAGATTAACGAGGCAGACAACATGTAAATCTAATCGTAGTATATGCCATTTGTTTCCTGCCTGCGCAACATGGTTTACCTCATTCCTTCTGTTACCTCATTCCTTACTCATGTGGTCATTGCTACGTAGGCCAGACTGGCCGCTGCCTGAATATTAGGCTAAGATAGCACCACAGCTCCCTTAAAGGTGCCCCCTATTCACACCTTTCGCATCAATGTCGACAGTGCACAAAACCACCGTCCTTTTCCAGCACTGAAACAAGCTGAGAGAAATAATCTAAGCTTTCCATATCCACAGAAATGCTCCCACGTACGTCAGCCAGCCGTCTATTAACCTACTAAAAAACAGTGAAGTGACTTGTCTCGATAAGTCTGTGGCGCTGGGAATGCACCAGCGGCAGCCACACACATGCTTGGCATGATCTGGGTCTTTTCACCACAGCTGTTTCACCTTAGTTTTGTGACCCTCATGAGCTAAAGGTAGCTTTTTTTTTTGTTTTTTTTTTATGGTTATTTATAGGGGTGTGCGAATATTCGAAATTTCGAATATTTTTCGAATAGTGTTTGCTATTCGATTCGATTCGCACTGAAATTTTACTATTCGAACTATTCGAACTTCCCAAAGACAAATACAGTCAACGTCCGGTTGAAAGTGACCCATTCAGATTTTTAATATGCTTCACCTCATTACACTCTCGTATTGCGGCAAAGCTGCCTTTCAAGCTCCGTTACGGTCAAACTTAGCCAAGAGGCAAAGTCCGGTTGGAAATGGTCCCTAGATTTTTAATATGCTTCACCTCATCACACCCCCGTATTGCGGCAAAGCTGCCTTTCAAGCTCCGTTACGGTCGAACTTAGGCAAAAGACAGTCAACGTCTGATTGGAAGTGGTTTCTAGATTTTCAATATGCTTCACCTCATTACACCCCCGTATTGCGGCAAAGCTGCCTTTCAAGCTCCGTTACGGTAGAACTTAGCCAAGAGGCAAAGTCCGGTTGGAAATGGTCCCTAGATTTTTAATATGCTTCACCTCATCACACCCCCGTATTGCGGCAAAGCTGCCTTTCAAGCTCCGTTACGGTCGAACTTAGGCAAAAGACAGTCAACGTCTGATTGGAAGTGGTTTCTAGATTTTCAATATGCTTCACCTCCTCACACCCCCGTATTGCGGCAAAGCTGCCTTTCAAGGTCCGTTACGGTCGAACTTAGCCAAGAGACAGTCAACGTCCGTTTGGAAGTGGTCCCTAGATTTTCAATATGCTTCACCTCATCACACTCCCGTATTGCGGCAAAGCTGCCTTTCAAGCTCCGCTACGGTCGCAAATGTATTAACTCAAGAAAACGCTGGTTCCAACATGGAGATAAAAGATGTGGCAGAGTTGGGGGCTCAATTAATGCTGTTTTGGACCTGAAATTTTGGCAGGAAGTCCGAAAAATCGGACGCCGAAGCTTTTTAGCATCCAAAATTTCAGATGTTCTTATATGTCGACGTCTACTTGGCAGATTTGGAACTCCAAACTTGAAGGGAGCACACCCTTGTCCGCCACATCAGTTGGCCTTCCACAGCAGTTGAAAGAAGAGGAGAGGCTGAGGAAATGGCATCTCTGCCTATCACGTGTAAAGTGTTGTCGGCAACACTTTGGTTGCACCAAATCATGTACATAAATACAATTCGGCCTCTACATTGCCTCACTCTTGATAAGAAAGACAACTATGAAATATGACCCCACCAGCGCTTCATCAACCTAGCGAAAAGAAACACTTTCATGTTGCTATCTCATAAGAACATACTTAGGGATTCTCGGCAACTTTTTTCTGTAATTTCACTTCGAATTATTCGAAAAATGTTTGAGAAATATTCGAAAATTATTCGAAATTATTCGATTCGATTCGCACTCAATCTTTATTATTCGAATTCGCTTCGCACCCAAAATTTTGCTATTCGCACAGCTCTAGTTATTTATCTTGGAGGTGATACTTGTTCACCAGCGGTTAGTTTGTTGTTTCACGCATGTGTTTCCCTATTGCTGTTGCCTTTTGGCGTACGATAAAACCTGGCCACTTTCTGTAAATAAACTTTAGTTTGAAGTGAGCACTCGTCTTGTCTAGTTCTTCTTGTGTATTATGGGTGTTATGCGCTTCAAAGTACCTTCATGGATCAGTCCAAACTCGGCCAACTTTCTGTTCCTCTAGACTGCACTATGGCAAATGAAGTTCAAACAGAAAAATTCGAAGAATTCAATTCAACAGATTGAGCTTGAGATAGGCAGTATGTTGGTGCAGTTGACTGTGTAGTTCATGTGTGTAATACAACACTCTCCGTAGAAAAGAATAAACTCTACTTTCAGTTATGTGATATCTGCATCCAAAATACTTGGTTTTATTTTCTCTCTTTTTTTTCATTCTTCTTTGAATTTTTCTGTTCACAGATTTGTGCATGCATTTTTGTTCATGCCTGATCCCATCACATTGTCCTCTCGTCTGTGTGGAGACATTGTTGCCTCATAAGTTGCATTCAGTGATGACAGTGCTGTAGCTCAACATGTGGGGTCGCAGCGGCAGTGGCAGTGCTCAGTGATGAAGAGGCATCCTTTGTGGCCCGCATCCCACAAGACCTCCTGGCACGTGTGTCATTCAACTGCCAGGCCTACACTCGGGCTCTGTTTCACCTTGAGTCATACCTCCATGACCGTCCAGAGCGTGTGCAAGAGAATCTGCAGTTGCTTCAGGTCAGCCTGTTCTCCCTATGTCTGTCTTAATAACAGCAGCACTTACAGCGATGGTTTTCTGCAGGTGCTGGTCTGGAGATTTACCATAGCAGCTCATGAGTCTTTAGCCCTCAATGTGGATGCATGCCAATCCATAGGTAGCATTACAAAACTAGTTTGTACATTCTGCAAGCGTATCTGTGTGGAGTTTGTCTAAATGTTTCTTTGAAACTTAAAGAAACAGTTGTAAAGTGCTAGCAATAGTAGTGACAAAGATTTGTTGCAGGAGCACTCATTTTTAACATATCATAAGCCATGCAAGGCTGGGTTCTGTGATCATTTCAAGGAGCTGTGCCGTGGTAAAGAGAAAGTTAAAGCATAGCCTAACCTAGCATAACCTGATTTCATTACTATGCAGTTTTTTATGTATGTATCAAATGTTACAGTCACAGCAGAAAGGATGCCACATAACCTGACCATGATGCTGATATGTAATGCCATTTTCTTTTCGGTCTTGCTTTTGGTCAAAATTTTCTTAGGCATTGTCACAGTATGCCTGCTCTGTTGACAGTTTTATCCTTCTGAAAAATTTCAGAAAGTGTATGTGGCACTCGACGAACCTGATGGAGTTGCTGGTGTAGCCGCAGTTCGTAATAGTCAACCATCTTTGGAAGACCAAATCATTGAGCACCAGGCAATGGGTGAGCTGGCTGTTGCTTACCTAGCACTATTTTCCTTGCTAAATATTTATGATGCAGATGATACTCTTTCTCTTGTAGCTGATGAAAGCCACAACGTGCTAACAGTTCTCTCTATGAGTGCAATGAAAACTATTTGTATGTTACATTATTAAACGTTGAGACGACTTGACTCATCGTAAAACGACATACGTACAAGTTAATTACTAAAAAATTTGCGGTGGCTTAGCTCGGCTATGCCAGGATATACGTAGCATTAGCAAAGGTTCAGCTGAATATTCTTAGCTTTCCAGATTGTCTAGGTTTATTAGCCTTCTTTTGTTCATTCTTCATACGCTGAACCACTCATTGCTAGGCAACTACTTCGGGATCCAATGAGATAAACTTCTCGGCTCTTCTGCGCCGTCGAGCAGCATTTGCGCTGTCCTTCTCCATGGTGTTACCCACCTGCACATGCCAGTCAGAGGCGCTATCAAGCGGTCCCAGCGCAGTGTCAGACGGCGACTGCACAGCGAAGGCAAATATCTGCACGTGCGCCGGCGCCACTGTGTCTATGGCTACGACACCACTCCTCTCGAATGCGGCGCAGACCAGCAGCGGCGAGCTGCGCGCGGCGGTGGCGGAGCCTGCGCGCGCGGCGGCGCCAGTGTGTCTGCCGCGTCTACGATGCCACTCCTCCCGAACGCGCAGACCAGCAGCGGTGAGCCGCGCGCGGCGGTGTCAGAGAGCACGTGAGATGCCAGCTCCGGTGACACAGCTGTGTAACATCATTGATCCTCGCGCATGCGCAGCACGGCTCATGACCATCCACGCGAAATCGGCTCCGGCTAGGCAAGTGTAGCTAACGCTACAAAAACTTTTACAGGTTAAGGTCTTTGCCCACGTTGATTGTACGCACAATGCATCCATCTTTCAACGACACAGTATTGGCTTGAACACATTCAGTTCCTTAAAGTTGGGTGTGTTTATGCCTGCTGCAATCTGCTGTTAATATATTTAACAAGTAGTTTACACGCTATCAGATTTGCTTGTTTGCCATTAAGAAGACTCGTCATTGTAATGTGCTGCAGTAGTCTGTTACACTCCTGACAGTTTGACCCAGCGGTGTGACACCAGTATGTTGCATTGCCACACAGGGAAACTGCAGGATGCTCTTGCGTGCTATGAGCGAGCACTGCGACTGCCCACATCTCAAGCGTCTCACCATCAGGGGCTGCTCAGTTGCCTGCTGTGCCTCGACCAGCCGAGCACCGCACTCACACATGCCTCAGGGCTGCTGGCAGAGAGGTACCCACACACTAGACTCTGCCTCGTCTCAACATTATTCCTCAAAGCAAGTGAGGTTGTTTAACAACCCCTCCCTAGAAGTGACTGCCAGGCCTCTAAAATATTGTGCAGTTAATTTACTGTTATTAATATTACTTTTAGCATGGCTCTGTTCTTCTTTATGGCACACTAAATGACAAGTCAAATGGCAGCAATATACGTTTTGTGCTGTGCCCATCTACATGAGCTGCAGCATGTGTACCCAATGTATATACGCTGTGCCTTTCCTTAAAATCATCCATCATTAGCATGTCACTCTGTACGTGCTTGCTGAGAGCAGTGAGGTAAAAAGAAAACAAACAAATGTATTTATTTGCATGGAGGTAATTGCTTGCTCATAAACACACTATGGCATTGCCATTGGTCTAATAGAGGCAGTACAACAGCACACAGAACTGACATGCGCTCTGACTTCCCATAGGCAGTTATGAACATTTTAAAACTTTATAATCTTAAACAGCATGATTTTTTTCTGGGGACCTCACTCGTTTATTGTAAGTTATTATTTAGTGACTGTACTTTGCATTTTCACAGCCTCAGAGGGATGTTACTCGGATTTTAATCCCAAAATGTATGGATATTCTGAGGCCCTGGCGTCGGATGTCCCGCTGTTTGTGCTATCCTGCTCAATTATACCTTAAAGCCCTTGAAAAGGTGCCCTTTGAGGTATAATTAATTAATTTATTAATTTCTTAGCACTTAGCTTTGCATTTATGTGCATCAGCTTCAAGTGCACACTGTATGTTTCAGCACAGTTCAGGACCAGCCTTAATGTACATATGCAATCACTGATTATGTACTACAACGCAGTGTCTGCCATTGTACAGTAACTGCTTTGTGAGGAAGCGTTTAGTTCATGAAAAAAAAGAATATAAAAAATGAGAATGCAGAGTTATAAAAAAAAGCTTTAAATGTCATGCATTTAAGTGTCATGCATCATGTCATGCATTTGTAAATGTCATGCATCATGTTGTGCATTTGTAAATGTCATGCATTTACAAAACCTGCATTGTACTTTGTGATTGATGTAATGTACACTTGCTTTATTCCAATCAGAATTTGTCAAAATGTCAAGTTTTTTGTACCTCATTAATGCTCATAATTTTTATGTGATTCTGCAGTGGATTAATGGAACTGCACAAATAATAGTTTCCATTCAGTACTAGATAAGCATTTCTCCACTTTTTACGGTTGGATCGCTTGAGATCGTTAACCGCAAACGTAAGTGGTGAATACAAAAATGTCATATTTGATTGTCTTCAAGGGAGCCGTATCCTGCATAATATAGTCTTTGCTTTATGTTTGCTTCTGCCTCTTTACTAATGAAGGGATCGTTTTTGTCACATTGTTAGGAGCGACTGGCTGCCGGACATAATAGAATACCAAGCGGAAGCCGCCTGGAGACTTTGCAGCTGGGACTTGCTTGAGAAGTTTCTATATACTCAGGTCAGTTTGTTGCTTCCTTCGTGTTCTCTGTTATCTAGGTTCACTGTCTTCAAACGTGGAAACTTGTGTATGCACGTAACAAAAGGTATACAGCACACTGTGTGCCATCATCTGCATAACAAAACACCTTGTGGGGCTAGTTGGTGATGCATATTTTTTTTTTTTTTTAAAGATATCCAGCGCTAAACTTTAAAACAGAAGCATACAGAAAGACATGAGGGGAACAGCGCCCATCCCGTCATGTCTGTCTGTGTGCTTCTGTTTTAAAGTTTAGCGCTGGATATTTTTCAAAAAGAAAAATATCATCTGCGTAAATCCTGTGAAAGAATTTTTACATTTTGATGCTTCACTTAGAAGCACACTGCCCTCATAAAAGCCATGCTGTTGGGCGTCTGTGAATATGTTCTGTTCGCCCTAATGTTTATATTACTGTTGATCACGTGATGACTGTATTGCCAGTGGATTTTATGCCGCTGTTATGATGAAATGGGGAGCACAGGATATCAGGAAAGATTGAAACACTGTAAAAAACAAAGGGAGTTGTTGCGGAGCCCATGCAATGATCAAATTACTTGACAAAGCATTAGCAGCGGTAGTGAATTGAGTGAAAATCGTTTTCTTTTCTTTTCCTTTTTTTCGATGAAGCTTTTTTTTCCAGCAGGGCAAATAGTTTGATTGCTAGGTTTGAAAATACGTGCAGTGTTTCTCAGTATGCAGTGCACTTGTTTTCTTCTGCTGCTATATAAATGTGCATCTTTCATGTGAAATGTCTGCATCACATAAGCACGGTTTAACAAGGCCTACACGTTCCTGTAAGAAATAGTGGGGATTTTTTTTAGAATAAGGTAAATCATAAAAATTTTCCGCTAGTAAATTTAACCGTTCGAGACAGTCGTGCACAATGTGCGCCTTGGAGGTAATCTTTGATCTGTAAGTTTGCACGTATATTTGGCAACCTCCCTAATGCTTATAGCTTTGCTTTTGAAGTTTAGACATGCTGCTTTCTTCCTCTCTCTCTCTCCTTTCCTCCCTTCCAACACCACACACACACTTTTTTAAAAAGTCATAGAATTTAGTTTCATGCATGTGTGCGGATGCACACAGACTACTACATTACTATTTGAAGAAAAACAGCGCTCAAAAAGACGTAGACAAAAAAGAGAAGGAACACACACAGCGCTGCAGTCACAACTGAAAGTTTATTAGAAGGAAACATGAACTTATAAGTGAAAAGCCGTGCTGACAAGTGAGGTCAGAAAAAATGATCAAGTAATAGTACGCTCATCAATAAAAGAAAACTCTTTCTTGTGTTCCCTCTCTTTTTTGACTACACTCAAACCTCATTATAACAAAGTCGCATCTGCCAGGAAAATAACTTCGTTATATCCGAAAATTCGTTAGAAACATTCATTTGTAACGCTGTAGCTATGACAAGACTATTCTTCACTTACTTCGTTATAACCGATCATTCGTTATATCCGTGTTCGTTATAACGAGGTCTGAGTGTACGTCCTTTTGAGCGTTGTTTTTCTTCAAATATGAACAAGCATCAAATAGCTCAACTTGCCATTCTGTGACTCTTATTTCTGTATTGTATTACTATATATGTTGTTTTTACGAACGAATCATCAAACCGTGGTGTAGAGCAGAAGTTGCTGAGCATGCCTGAAGGCAGTTGGTAAGAAGTGTATGCTCAGATATACTATTACTGTTCGAGTTCATACGCATTACACAAAACTGTACCTACTGGGTAGTTAACCAAATTTGCAATGCAATATCCCTTCTGCATCTATGGATAGTAGAGGTGTGCACGGGCTCCGGGTTACCCGAAAGCCCGAGCCCGACCCGGCCCGCGGGCCGGGCTCGGGCGGGCCGACGTACTTTCAGCTCGGGCCCGGGCCGGGCTCGGGCTACTTGGAGTTTTATCGGGCCGGGCTCGGGCCCGGCGCAAAGCCCGACTCAAGCCCGAAATATATAGAATGAGCGGGAATTGTTTTCCACCACGCATACAGCGCCTTTTCCGCGACCGCCCTTTACCGCTTTTCTTTTCCATTCGCTACTTTAAACAAAAGGGGAATAGGTAAAGCACTGCCTCTGTTGCACTCCGACAAACAGAGAAGTAACACCACCTGAGCTAGTGACGGCGCCACGCGACTGTTCGCGTTAGATTTAAGGCCAAATCTCATATGAGTGAAAATACACGCGACAGCGACGAGTGACTCGACGTAGATCGCCTTCGTGCTAGCTGACGCTTGCATGGGCATACCCCATATGCCCCATACACGTGACGGCTTTGGCGAGCGAACTCCATTGTTGCTGGCATGAGGCCGTCTACTTGTATAGCAAAAGTGCCGCGCTCTCGCAGGTATGCGATGCAAATAAAATTTCCAAGCTTGCCTGGGTGGCAATAAAGATATTAGCAATTCCGGCGACGATTGCAAGCAGCGAACGTAACTTCAGTTCGGCGGCCTACATTATGCAAAAGCGCCGCACTTCGTCGAAGCCGGAATCGTTGAACTGCTCGCTGTTTTTGCACGACAATTTGTAATCTGTGTAATAGAGACTGTTCGTCGTGTGTAGTTTTATCATATTTGATATGGTCAATAAAATGCCAAATTACCGGAAAACAGTGTTTTGTTTTCGCAGCGAACCTTCAAAAAGGCGGGCCGGGCCGGGCCGGGCCCGGGATTGTGTTTTCGTACGTCGGGCCGGGCCGGGCGGGCTCGCAGCCCGTTGCTGTCGGGCTCGGGCGGGCCTTCGACAAAGTCAGCGGGCCCGGGCCGGGCTCGGGCTCGGAAATACGGCCCGTGCACAGCTCTAATGGATAGGTCCATCTTTTGTCTCCTCGTGCACTTTGCGTTAGGGTTCTCTTTCTTTGGTACTTTTCAAAGTGGATTTCCTTCTTTTCTGTAGGATTCAATCCCACAAGACTCGAGCAACAGCTGGAGCTCATGGGGTGTGGCCACGGGTCGACTTCTCCTTTCTGCTTACAATCTGGTGAACACTCATCTCGTCTTACATTGCCTAATGGCTGAAGCTCTTTATTCTGCAAAATGCAATTTTATAAGCACAATGTCACTTGTGCCAACACCTCCTTGGAAGTTCCTTCACTAGTTCACAGTGACATCAGATACTTAATGGAGTCTGTTAAAGCGTGAATAATTATTTATAACAAAACACACCACACTTTGTAAACTAATGAAGCCAGAAATTAAACTTGTCGTAAATTCGAACTTCAGCTTGCAAACGTTTACCGTGCCCTATTGACCCAAATAGGAGAAAATACTTTCATATCGATGAACTCGCATCAACGTAGCTGGGGTTTCGGTGTAAAATTTTCTCAACTGAACCTTGGCTTTCATTTTTCTCTTTGATCAGTTTAATCTGTAATTGAAGAATTCGTGGAAATGGAGTTTTGAAATAACACTTTCATCTGTGTAAACTAATGTACTGTGTCCCTTTAGCATTCCTTTAAACGCTGATATTCGATTTGAATTAATCTTGGCTTGCCCATTTCTTTGCAATACCAGGATGAAAAGTCCTTCTTGGATAGCCTTGCACAAGCACGGAGTCACCAGACAAGCCCTCTTGCAGCGGCAGCCATGGAACAGGAGGCCTACCAAAGGGGCTACCGTTACGTTTCCAGGTGTGCGCTGTGTGCTCGTAGTAGCTCAAGCTTGAACTTTGTCATCTCAATCGCACAATGGGCACAATTTCAGTACTTAGTAAGGACAGCCGAGCTAGTTGGTGTGAACGCATTGCGGAATAGCACAAGAAACACGGGGACACAGGCAAGAGAGACGATGCAGGCGCTATCTTTCAACTGACGTTTTTTTTTCAGAAAGACAAAGTATAAACGCACAACTGGTCATGCGCAAAGACTCCGTCCAACAGAAAAAAGTAACCTACAATTATCTTTCGCCGCTTACAGCCCTGCAACCAGCAAACCTAGTTCCTTATCCGACAAGGATGAAGACGGGTGGCTTGTGCACTTATCTCTCAATCTTGCGATGAAAAAAGCGTCGGCTACCTCTCTAGCTGTTTGACCCGCATGTTGAAATAATATGGTTGTGTCATCAAAACAAGGGGTACATTTGAACTCTGTGCAATGTATTGTCTCTATTGCCTTTGTCCTAGTGTTTTTTGCGCTATTCCATTACAGGCACAGTTTAGTTGTCTCCGTTCTGTTCTTACCATTCGCATCTTGAAAGAATGCAAACATCATGCAAACATAAAGTAGATTAATACAATTATTTTTGATATTACGTAAAACTGGGGTGCCCTCTGTCTTTGTCCTAACAGCAAATAAACAAGATGTACAGTGAAACATGTAACTAGCACATTTTGTGTCCGTGACTTTGTATCATGCCTACATAGTAGTTGCCTTAACTAGCAGCAGACATTATTTCACTGGTTCTTGTGTGTTCAAATGTTCAGCACACAAGAACATAATCGTGTGCATTGCACGGCTCCCATGGTTCTTTGCTCTTTCGCAGGTTGCACATTCTGACCGAAGTGGAGCAGGGGTTCCGGGTACTACTTGACATGGAATCTGGCAACAGTCGTGAAGATAAACAGGTGCAGCTTACATCACTGCTTGAGGTCTGGAAAGCTCGAGAGGACCTCGTTCAGGTAAGGCCAAGATAAGGCAAGCACTTTAAAACTCGTTTATGTATACTTGTCACAGTGTCACAGTCACAGTTACACTCACAGTCGCTCAGTCACAGTGTGTGTCAGTGTGCTTCAATACATACCATGATGACAGCAGTGATGGCTACAGATACCTTCATAATTCTGAGGATAAACTTAAGATTCCACCCCAGATATCTGAGCAGGAGTGTTATCAAAAGTTGTGTTTCAAGAACTTGGAGGAAGACGCATACAGTCAAACCTCGTTAATACATACCCGCTTTAAACGTACTAACGGTTAAAACGTGGTTGCGACGAATCCCCGACCGATTCCCATAGAGCCCAATGCATTCGCTGCCGTAGTGGTTCGCCCTATGCCTACCGGTTAGTGCGTACCCTGCGTACCGCGATAACTTTTTGTGCCATAAAATTTTACCGCGCCGCTGGAATTCCCGATGCCACAATGTGCAGCCAGAGGTTTTCCGTCTTTTCGAGAAATGCGGAGATCGGTCGATCACAGATTCCAACTTCCGCGCGATGCGGCGACGCTTTTGCGGGTAAGCATCGGGAAAGAACGAAGGCGAGGTGGCGGCCACCAACGAACGCACCGGCATGACTTATCGCCGACAACCTTATCACAATAAGTATCTTTAGCTATCTGCTCGGGCACACGTGCGACGCAGTGCTACTTTTTAAGCCTACTGCACGCTTTTATTAGGCGACAACCTGAACGCGCTGGGCCGCCGATTGCTGCCGCCTCGTTGTGCGAGGCCGTCTTCAAGGCTGAAGTTGAATTGATGGCGCAAATGCTTGGACAGGGACAAAGAACTTCAGCCATGTACTACCAACTAGCCCGACAGCAACGCTACTAAGCCGTCATCAGGCGCGCACCGCTTTGTAGAAACGAAAGCAGATCGCTGTTGCGTAGTTAGCGTTGCGGGTTGCGGGCACCGAGAAACCTCACTGCATTGACGCTATCACACTAAGCGCACGTGTACAGTACAGCAAGCGTAGCGCGGTTGTAACCATACTGCACGCTTTTATTACGCGACCACCCAACGCGCCTCCGTCCGCTACCAGGACCGCTAGAGCGTTGCGGTGTGCGCATCGCTTTCATGGAGCTCGTCATCGCTGTGTTAACCGAGCAAGCTACTCGCCGTATCTGTGCACGATCTGGAGCGAAGTGGGTACGAACAACATTCCCACGACAAATGCGCATGTGCGGCACAGCAAGCGGCCCGGCAGTGACGGCATGAGCCGAGTAGGCGACGCGCTGCATGCAACTAGCCGGGAGAAGATCGCGGCTGCACCGTGTTTCACTAGAACTGTGTCAGTTTTCGTTTAGTAGCAGATCACGGTTAGACGCACACACACACATCATGGAAAGCAGACACTGTCCGTTCTGTCGCTATGTTGGTCACTGCGTTGACTGCGTATCCAGGACCCTGTAATAGTGCCAGGATCTTTTCTCCACTTTGGCAAAAAGAAAGAAAGGGCTTTGCGGTGAGTACTTTAGGCAATATTTGCTGTGGCACTCTATTTATTTGCTGGCGGCGATGGCTTATGCTAGGAGATGCAAATTTGTACTTTGTGTTTAATGCGTACTACCATTTAGTGTGTAGTTATGCCGTGTTCCCGGAAGCAACGTATTAACAAAGTTACACTGTAGACATATATTACAAACTGCATTAAGGTTGCAAGCAGTGATGCTAATAAAAATGCTTAAACTAAGTCCCAGACATAAACTTTATGTTCTCCGATTGACACACTGGTCTCTTGCTACAGTGGCACAGTGGTTATGGGAGTCGTGTGTACAATTTCTGGTTGGAAGCTATGCATTCCTATGAAAACATTAATGCACTTGTGTACCTAGATTTCAGACGCATGTTCAAGAACCCCAGGTAGTTTTCAGGTTATTCCAGATCAATCCACTGCAGTCTCTCACTGCCCAGTTTTGCTGTGGCATGTTAAGTCACCACGACTCGGTCAGTTGGATATTTGCTATCTGTTCCTTGCAGCGTTCACCACTGTTACTGGAACCTCTGTGGAATGTGCGGCGAGCACTGCTCAGCATTGCCAAAAAGAAGCACCATGACATGGAGGATGTTCTGCAAACAGAACTCGCCAAGTGCTGGCTCCAGAGTGCCAAGCTGGCACGAAAGTGAGTGCACCTCAACAGTCCTTTGAAGTTTTATCTTTCATACTCCCAAAAGCCCATCCATTAAATACGTCTGCACTTCTGGGAGTGGAATATGGCACCACCCCCTGTTATGAATTAATATTCTCTTCTGCGATTCGTAAGCTAGTTTTATTGATGCATCATTGGGTGCTACTTGAAGCCATTGAAGGTTAATTTCTCAGCCATCTCTTTGTTGCTGAAATTGCCGTGGTATGGTAATGACATAGAACAACCACTTCACTCCCAAATGTAGATCAGTGTTAGCATAGGAGTGGTATGTTATTGAAGAAAGTCCTTGGAAATTAAAGTAGGAATGTTCGAATATTCGAAATTTCGAATATTTTTCGATTAGTTTTTGCTATTCGATTCGATTCGCACTGGAATTTTACTATTCGAACTATTCGAACTTCCCAAGGACAAATACAGTCAACGTCAGATTGAAAGTGACCCCTTCAGATTTTTTATATGCTTCACCTCACTACACCCCCGTATTGCGGCAAAGCTGCCTTTCAAGCTCCGTTATGGTCGAACTTGGCCAAGACTCGGTCAGTGTCCGATTGAAAGTGGTCCCTGGAGTTTCAATATGCTTCACCTCATCACACCCCCGTTTTGCGGCAAAGCTGCCTTTCAAGCTCCGCTACGGTCGCAAATGTATTAACTAAAAAAAATGCTGGTTCCAACATGGAGATGAAAGATGTGGCAGAGTTGGGGGGTTTCTTAATGCTGCTTTGGACCTGAAATTTGGGAAGGAAGTCCGAAAAATTGGAAGCCGAAGCTTTTTAGCATCCAAAATTTCAGATGTTCTTATGTATCGACGTCTACAAGGCAGTTTTGGAATTCCGGACTTGAAGGGAGCACACCCTTGTCCGCCACATCAGTTGGGCTTCCACAGAAGTTGAAAGAGGAGGGGAGGCTGAGGAAATGGCATCTTTGCCTATCCCGTGTAAAATGTTGTCGGCAATACTTTGGTTGCACCAAATCATGTACATAAATACTATTCGGCCTCTACATTGCTTCATTCTTGATAAGACAACTATGAAACACCACCCCACCAGCGCTTCATCAACCTAGCAAAAAGAAACACTTTCATGTTGCTATCTCATTAGAATGAAAGAAAGAAGAAGACTTTTAAGGGCTCGTTTTTTCTTTGTTACACACAGTATTAATGAGGCCTAACAGACATAGTCTGTTAGGTCTCATTAATATCTCATAAGAATATGGTTTTGAATCCTCACGAACTTCTTTTTCTGCAATTTCGGTTCGAAGTATTCGAGAAATATTCGAAAAATATTCGATTCGATTTGCACTCGCACTTCAATATTCGAATTCGCTTCGCACCCGAAATTTTGCTATTTGCACAGCTCTGAATAAAAGGCATGGTACTGCATCTGTGTTCAGTCATTGTTGCTTTTTGTTAGATGTAAAAAAAAGACACATTTGTAAGAAATTGAGCTACATAGGTGTTTCATGGTGTGTCTTACATGCACTATGAAATTTCTTTTTGTGTACTGAGCACTGTACGTTTCAATCACACTGACAAAGGTCTTGGAGCAAGAGAGGTGTGCTCGAGGGTGTGGTGTAATGCAGATCGAGGATTTTTGTGGCCATGGACACTCACTGCTAACGTGTTTACTCTAGGAATGGCCATCTGCAGCAGGCTTACAGCTGCCTCTTGGAAACCGGCGGCTGTGAACTGCCTGACATTTTCTTGGAAAAGGCCAAATGGCTCTGGGCAAAGGTACACGTGTGTCTTATGTCACTTGCATGGACTGTCTTCATATGGTTGGAGCTGAAGGCATCGCTTGCAGGGAGAAAGGGAGCGTGCCCTCGCAGAACTTCATCGTGGCATCGAACGTCACTTTCCTGGCTGCAGTACGGATAGCGGTAGCAGCGATTCATCCTCCACGCCCGAAGAACGCTTCGCGTGTGCCAAGGTCAGGCTCACCCTTCTTTTCAAAACATAGTGCACTTATTATGCTTCTTATTTCTCGTTCTTGTTTTTTACCCATTATTTTCATCACAAAATTCAGGCTCTTCTTAAAGGGGCCCTGCAACACGTTTTCAGTATGGTCAGAAAACTCTGCTGATCGGTAGTCGAGGATCCTGAGAACACGCGAGGCAAACATTATAGCGCAGCACGCAGCCTGGGATTTACAATAAATTCTCAAAGTCAGCTAAAAATCGCTTTCTCTTCTCTCGACAAATGATGCTATTTCCTTAAAATCACTGCGTCATTGACTCAAGTTCCACCGCATTGGCTGATTTGAACATGACGTGCTCGGTAGTTACTGCGGCCGTTTCGGGAGGTCGCCACTTGCCCGCACGCGCACGCGATCACCCTGAAACTGTGTTGTGCGTTTGAAGAAAGAAAAAAAAGTGTGTGGTCATGGAGACATGTGTGACGTAACCTCTTCGCCCGTGCCACCGCTCTCTGCTTAGGTTCCAGCGCTTTCATCAGGACAAGAGAAGAGAGAAAGCAATTACAGCGTGCAACAAATCTTTGTAACTCCGCTCGTACTTGACGGATTCTAAAAATTTTTGCGGCAGTCGATTTGTGACGCAATAAGCTCCTTTAGTGAAGCCATTCCATGGCTACTTGGAAAACTATTGCAGGGCCCCTTTAACTACTAAGTTGCTTCTAGATAGATAAATTCTGGGCTGATAGTTTTTAAGTGTGTTGTAAAAATTGTCACTGCTCTGATAAGAGGACATTCAAACAGTGCAAACTTACCATTTGTCACATGCAGTGTGTGCTTGTTTTCATTTCTTTCCCTGTTCATCGTTACTTGCAAAAGAAGTATGTTCTAGTGGGAACCACGCTAATGTACTTTTTGAATATTTTCAGCATTGTATGATGTGGTGTTTGCTGTTCATTTCACACATTGCAGTAATCAAAACTACTTTGTATTATAGCTGAAGCAAGTTCCGCTTTGTAGTGTGCTTCTCTATCTGTTACCACATGGCATGCATTCCAGCTATAATTTAATGCATGGCCCTTGTACAACACTAAATCCATATAGCAGCACCAGGCAGCATTATGCTGAAAATGCATTGTAATTGTGCTCTGTTCACGATTCCTCCCCAGCTGTTTTAGCATTATTGATCCTCGCTTGTGCTTGTACAGGTCAAAAGATTTCCATCCAATAATTATTTCAAAGCAAAGCCTGTTCTTTGGTGTGCAGGCACGTCTACTGTTGGCACGATATAGTGAAGAGTCCGCAGCTGTGGAAAGTACGCGTCTGGCGTTCCTGTACAAGAGTGCGGCACGGGCTTGCTCTTCCTGGGAGGACGGATTGTTTCACTTTGCCAAGTACTGCGACACCATGCTGCCCCTGAATGAAAAGCCGGAAAAGAAAGCGTGCGTTTGCTCGACAATTCAACAACCGTGCATGGAATGGAGGTTTTATTTATACATGACATTAATTACTTGTCGTGTTAGCAGTATTCACTGCTTTCACCTGGAACTTCACCTTCGACGCTAGCTTGGCAAATGTTTTTACAAGAATGCTGACAAAGATTGTTTGCTGCTCTGTGTCCTATCCAATTTTGGTTTTGTCAGTATTCCTGTCAACAACAACAGAGCAAATTTCTAAATCTGAACGCGGAATAGCAGTAGTTATGCATTAAATTATGCAGTTTTATATCGGCACACAGTGCTTCATTGTTAACACACAGCCTTTCGGTAAATAGGTGCCTGGGCAGATACAGGCGTTATGTTGTGCTGCTGGGACTTAAAAAAATATGTCACCTTAAGTTGTAGTTGAACGCATGGTATTAAGTGAGTTAGAGTTAGAGCGAAGGATACAATTGATGGTCAACCTTTTCAGAGTGCAATGTCTATCCAGGCCATGTAGTTACGATAGAGCCAGACTGTGTGGATGAGCTGTGCAGAATAAAGTGTTTGGAGTGCACTTGGCATACATCTCTATTTCATAAACAGCAGCTTAATGACATCCTCAAATATGAATGTATGTAATCACTGTATTTTGCGAGTGTTAACGCATCCAACTGACACTGCATATCTAAAGGTACTAACAATGCTGGCACTTGGTTTTAAAGGGGTCATGAAGCACCCCTTGGGCTCATTGAAAAAACACATCCTGCGGAAAGCTGACACGGCTATGAACTGCTCTGCCAAATATTACAGTCGTGCGCGCCGCGTAATGGCCACAAGCGGAGCGCGAAGTTGCCGTTTCCCCAGGCACCCTCTTTTCAAACAGAGGCCGGTTCTCACTCTCGTCGGTGGGCGGGGCGTCTGTCCGCTGTACGTCGCAAGAGGCATAGCATGCTTATTGGCCGATAGCCGACGTAAATCGAGAGCGGCGTTCGGATCAGATGCGCTTCTTGCCGTGGGGTGTCGCCACTTGCCGGCGCCGCACTCCTCAGTACGCGGTAGCCGCACTCGCGCAAGCGAATCACAGCGTGAGAGCGATCGCGTTTCATGACGCGCGCTGGCGTAACTTCTTTCCCCCATGCCATCCCTCCCTGTCTAGCTTCCAGTGCGCTCGCCGGCACGAGAAAAGAGAGAAAGCGCTGGGAGCGTGCGCCAAACCCCCGTAACTCCGCTGATTCTTGACGGATTCGAGAAATTTTTGCGGCAATCGATTCGGGAGGCAGTACACTCCGATACTGAGGCCATTAGATCATTACATGGAAAAGTGGTTCATGACCCCTTTAACAAAGACCCATTTCATTTTTATGTTTTCTCTGGGAGATTATGTTCTTTATCAAAATATGCCCGATTTCATCCACACTTCCAGAGACACGATGGTGCATGTGGTTCGGCACTACGGGGAGTCTCTGCGTTACGGCTGCCAGCACATGTACCACTCCATGCCACGCATGTTGTCCATCTGGTTTGACCTGGGTTCCCAAGTGGCTGAAATGAGCCGCGCACGTCGTGTGCCTGCCGGACTTGAAAAGCTCGAGGGGTACCTCAAGACCATGACTGATAGGGTGCGTGTGTGTGTGTGTGTGTGTGTGCGCTTTGAAACACACAGACTTAACGCATGTTTTTCCAAGGTATCCTCACGACATCAGTGATACCCTCGCCTCTCAATATCTTTTTGTCTCTTTCTCTTCCATTTTTGCAAAGAGCCGCGTGAAGGCCTTGTCTCTAACTTTTTAGTAACTCTAATTATCTTATTCAACTTAGGATTCAACTGCGTACCTTCTGCCTCTCTTTCCATGAAGTTTACGTATTGTGACTTGCTTTAAAATCCCACAAAGGTTGTATCATGTTTTAGAAAAGATAAATCTGCGAAGACGTTTTACTCACCTGTTCCCTCGCCTTTCATTCAATGTCTTCTCATATATAAAGGATGCAGCAAGGCTACTTGCTTCAAGCGAATTCCTGAAGCAGGTGAAACTGTCCATGCCAAAATCAATGAAAGAGTAACTGTGAACTAAGCATGTGCAAAATGCCACATTTTCTTGCAATGTTTGCGCTACTTATGTTTTGCTTACAAAAGGGAATCATCTTCGTTAAAATGCGTACTAACCCTGAGAAGGCATGGGTTCAGGGCAAACTTTCTAAATATGCATGCTACCCTGTTTGCTTTGGTGCTCGGGAGTTTGAAAATGTTAAAGTTGGCAGGTTTCTGTTGTCGCATGCTCATAAATCTTCATGTGGGACGATCGGCCATAAATGTTTTCCTTGCTGTGGAGAACTTGTCATCGCAGTGAAGATTGCTAATGTAGCAGGCAGTATGTTGGTAGTACTTGTCTCGTGCAGTCGATTAGTACATCTGTTGTAGTTGACTAGGGTCTTGTCTCGTGCAATCGATTAGTACATCTATTGTAGTTGACTAGGGTTAATTAGTTTGATTGTTGAAGGGACTATTCACATTAGTTGACACAAGGGATTTTACAGGCAACATTTAGCTAGCTGGCTTTTTGTTGCATATTTACTTTTGATATCAACAGTAATAGCAATGCATGTGTTTGCTCCCTACACCTTATAGTTATGCCAGACAAAAATATTGAAGGACACTTTGTAAATTTCAAAGTGTGTTCGGCGAAAGCCTGTGGCCATTCGACTCCGCCGACGGATGCCGCCGCCGCGTTACGCAACTGAGCAATGCGCAACTGTTGCGCATTAACGGACAGAGGCCGCCGCCGCATTGTGCAACAGTTGCACAACGCGCGTTGGAAGGAGCAACACGCAACTGTTTCTCTGCGCTGCTGTGCCATCACATGATTGCTGAGAGAGTGTGGGGGAGAGGCCACAGCTGGCACCGTGCCAGGGCATGGATGGATGGACGGACACTGAGAGTATGAGACATTAAAGGCTTTCGCCTTAAAATATGAGACCATCATTTCGCCTTCCTGTTTATTGGGACAGTGCGAGTTGGACACGTATCAATGAGTGGTGTAGCTCTGTATCATGTAATTAACTGAAACTTTAAGTTTCACACTTTCATGTTGCAAATAACAGTTTTCACATAGAAGGTGTGTTACGCTGCCAAATTATTTTGTGGCAGTGCGCAGTGCAGACAGTGTGGTTGCAGTCCCTTGTTTATAAGAACATTAATATGTCATCACAAGATTAAGAGCACCTGCCTTGTTACATAGGCATATGTACCACATGAAATAAGAATGAGTGCATCTGCATTGGTACGGCTTCAGTTGCCCTCCATGAAAAAGGTTGCATTGGATTGCCAATGCCAAGTGATTGCATACGATTGCCAGCAATGTCATCCATGCCTTTATTGTATTAATGAAAAACAACAGATAATGAAGCGGAGGAGGTTATAGGTGACGTTAATTGTTCCCTTCTTTCGTTCATTGAATATCGTATGCATCCTTCCCCTCTGTTCCTTTTTTTGCTTGTTTACAGCGCAGTATGCATGCATTATTTCCTTTGTTATATGCCCACTGTTCTTGCAAAACAAATTTTACTTGCAACTCAGTACTTGTTTAAGTAATCTTCCACGGTCCCTTGTCGTCAGCACTGGTCACTTCCCTGTAAATGTGTCTCGTTTTGTTCGCACAACGGTTTCCTTGCACAACTTGTGTAAGCCTCTTTCTCGCGTTTCTCCAGGCACTGGGTTTGCTCCTGAACCAGCTTCCACCATACTTGTTCTTCACTGCAATGCCACAGCTCATCTCTAGGATCTGCCATTCACACGAGCGAGTGTCAGCGATGCTGAAGGTGAGTTACCTCTTTCACATTGCTAGGGTTGAAAATGGGAAGCACATCTGCATCTCCCCATTCCTTTTGCTCAAGAACTGACAGCTTACGCCCTTATCAAGCGGGTCAACTAAGTGTCAGTTTGGGCAAGTGTCAGTGTCATTCCCAGGCTGTTGGAAGGAAAGGTTTAGCAACTTTACCTCTCTTTTCTTTTTCCCCCATGTTTTCAAATGCTTGGGGAAAGTGCTATTATTCCTCTGCCAAAAAAAAAGCCATCTCATTTTCTCGGGTGCTGATGCTTTGCCACCATAAGCACTTCCAAACACATAGCACATCACTTGAGTGTTGAATGCAATGCCATCCTGTCGTCTTTACTTGTGTCAGTTGATCGTGTTAGTGTTACCTGGCAAATGTTGCCAAATAGGTCAAACAGATACGTAATATGCCAGCTAATTTTCCAATTGACAGTGCCATCGATTCCAGGGGCGCTCTGAGACTATCACTTTCGGCAACAGTGTCGATTTGCGGGATGTCGGGTCTTGCAAGTCCAACGATTTGAAGCGTCTACTTGCCCACCTTTCCGCAACCACCCAAACACTATGCATTCAAAGCTATACCTTATTTTCTCACATATAACTTGCATCAAAAAATGAAAAAATGTGCTTAAAAGGGGGGTGCAGGTTATATGCATGTTTTTTAAAGGGGTCATGAACCACTTTTCCAAGTAATGATCTAATGACCTCAGTATCGGAGTGTACTGCCTTCCGAATCGATTGCCGCAAAAATTTCTCGAATCCGTCAAGAATCAGCGGAGTTACGGGGGTTTGGCGCATGTTTGGCGCACGCTCCCAACGCTTTCTCTCTTTTCTCGTGCCGACGAGCGCACTGGAAGCTAGACAGGGAGGGATGGCATGGGGGAAAGAAGTTACGTCAGCGCGCGTCATGAAACGCGATCGCTCTCCCGCTGTGATTCGCTTGCGCAAGTGCGGCTACCGTGTACTGAGGAGTGCGGCGCTGGCAAGTGGCGGCACCCCGCGGCAAGAAGCGCATCTGATCCGAACGCCGCTCTCGATTTACGTCGGCTATCGGCCAGTAAGCATGCTATGTCTCTTGCGACGTAAACTGACAGATCCGCGACGTAAACGGACAGACGCCCCGCCCACCGACGAGAGTGAGAACCGGCCTCTGTTTGAAAAGAGGGTGCCTGGGGAAACGGCAACTTCGCGCTCCGCTTGTGGCCATTACGCGGCGCGCACGACTGTAATATTTGGCAGAGCAGTTCATAGCCGTGTCAGCTTTCCGCAGGATGTGTTTTTTCAACAAGCCCAAGGGGTGCTTCATGACCCCTTTAAATGCGAAGCACTTGTTAGCGAACTTCTGCTAATTCTTTTTTTTCTTTTTGTAGAGTTAAAGTTAGGGCTGTGGGTACGGTATTATACAGTATTATGGCATTATCCCCAAAAGTCATTGTTCCTAAATGCAACCCCAGATGACCTTTCCTTTACCGTCTAGCAGGCCATCACCAAAGTTGCTCTCAATGCACTGATGTGCACTTGCTGAAAACATTACAGCTTTCCTACTTGACTCATGTTATACTTTTATGCATATGTCTGCATTAGTTTCAACTGACTCTTTGTTCTTCTTTCAATGCCTCTGTTCCTGTTTTCTGTTTAGGAGATCATAGCTCGCCTGCTCGCCACCTACGCACCGCAAGCAGTATGGATGATGATTGCAGTTTCCAAGGTAACAGTTACTCATGCCTGTGCTACTGATTGAAACATCAGTACTACCGATATTTTTGCTATTCGTTAATGAGGCTGTGCAGCGCATTTAGCTCAGTGAGCTGTTCCTTTTCTTTTCCCATATATTTTCATCATGCAAATGCATTTGTACAGGCCCAATTGCCTGATTCATGAACAGCTATTGCTTGTCTTTCAATTTCTTTTGCAGATTAATTAGTAAAATGTCAGCTCAATTGTACCAGCCATTAGGGGCTTTAATATGAAATAATGGTGTAACACTCATCATAAAGCTGTGAGGTGTCATAGAAGAGATGCAGGGAACAGTAAATAAAGGTGTTCCAGATTACTTTGAAGGGACAACTGCAAATGAAAGCTTTTAACAGCGTAAAGAGCCGATTTTCAGACACCTTAAGGGAATTGTGGTCTCCATGCAAAAAATTAGATACGCCATGAAAAAACTCGCAGAAATTGACATTTCTGATACTGAAACCAAGGAAGACAGTGTCATGGCTAGTTGCCAGAAATTATGTAGGTTCCAGAAAGTTAAGGACCAGTGTCTCCTTCAGGTTTATCAAGATTGTTTCTGTTATATGTAGCGGTTGTTTATAACTGATATTGCCAAGGCAAAATTTCCTCCGTTCAGTGGGCCTTTCAAGAAGCACTATCACCACAACTAGCATTAGGATGGGTTTTGTCAGGAATGTCACCATGTAGCAAACCTCGTGCATCTACTTCATTTATTGAACGGCAGCTTTTATCGAGACGTTTCGCATCTGCATTTGGGGTGCGAGGAGAGGGGGACTGTTGTTGACTGTTTCGGGAAGAGCGTTTGATGCGACATTGAGGACTGGAGTCAACCAGTGAACTCACTTGACATATCGAACTCGTCGTGCAGTCCTCGTACCCGATGCGGGTGCGGCGCTGTCAGGAAGTATTTCAGCTGGCACGGCAGCAGAACCCAAGCCTGGCAAAGTTCCTGAACGACACGTTGGCCCTCTGCGAGAGGCTGCTCGAGTTGTGCAACCGGCCAGTCGGGGAGACCAACGTCCTTCAAATCTCGCAGCACGTCAAGGGCTTTCATGAGATGCTGAGGGAGCCGTAAGTTTCTAGACTGGCCCACGTTATTGCCATTTGCCATAATTTGGCTTAACCTAATCAACAATGTTGCGAGGTGGGCAAGTTGGAGCTAATCATTCATTATGGTACTGAGCGCAAACGCAAGACACAGGACGAGAGAACGAGGACATAGTGCTGCGTCCTTGTTCTCTGGTCCTATGTCTCATGTTCACGCTTGGTACCACAATAGATTAACCTAATCTTAGAAGTTAGGTGGGCATACGTAGATGTAAGAGAAGGGAAGCAGGCAACACAAGTGTAATGCAGCAAAGCCTCTCTAATGTCCGTGTCTGCACGTCTAACTTTTGCTACAACGAATGCCCACTAACTTGATCAACCTTCGATCCTTCTTGACTATAAACATAGTCGTACTTGGTTCTAACATTGTGAGTACTGAAATTAACTTTACTTAACTGAATTTTGGTCTTTTATTCGGGAGAAACCCACAGAACCTGTTTTTGATTAAGTCTCTTATCGTTTACAAATGCAGTAGTGTAGTTATTTCTATATCAATCAACAGTCAAGTAACTTCAGCTAATCATTCTCACAATCTTTGCAAAGTCAAATGCTTTTGCTCACTTAGTTGTTGTTCTTTTTCTGATGCTGGTATCATAATTCACCACTTTGTTTTGTTTTTCACTATTTCTTTTTCTCAGCTGTGCTTTTGCTTTGTGGTACAAAGTGCAGTGATATACTGAGAGCACTAAACTGTTTTAACTTTCTGTGTATAACCACAGGCTACTCGTGCTGTCCTATGTGCAGGAGTTTCAGCCGCATCCTACTGCCTCTGCAGTCGGCCACATCAGTGTCACTCCCAACAGCTGGCACGCCCAGGGACCACAAGCCGTTCCCACAGACTCCCGTCCACTTGGTTTCCATCAATGACCGTGTAAACGATGAATTTTTTTTCCTCCTCTTGCAAAGTAACAAATTGTGTCTAAAAGCTCTTTCAAAGTGTTTTCATTTATTTTAAACTTCCCGCACCTGTAACTTTGTGGCTGTGTTATTGCATTACGAAGGTCAAGGTTGCAGGTTTGATTCCCGCTGCGACAATCAAGTTTCAATGAAGTTGAAATGTTGAAATGTTCCTGTACTTAGATTGCAATGCACATTAAAGAATGCCAAGTGGTTAGAACTAATCTGGAGGCAGGGAAGCTTCACCTTGCATACTTGTGAGCGTGTCCGCACATGTTTGTGGCGCTGCAAGTTTCATGACTGATGAACATTTATTGTCTCTGATTTCAGGTTGATGTGCTCTCTTCACTACAGAAGCCAAAAAAGATCAGTGTGAAAGGCAGTGATGGCAAGACTTATGCTATGATGCTGAAGCCAAAAGTTAGTCACTTCAACACAGGCATCTCCTTTCACTTCATAATACTTTTTAAAGACATACCTATAGTCGGACACAACTTTAAAAATCTGCGGCGTTTCCTCCTCAAAGGCAGATGTACACAAACCTGCACCAATGGATGCACACTCCAGACTGACGTAGTGAGCCGGACGGCAGGTGCTCCCGCCTTCGAAGAACATTGCTATGTGCATGAGCGGGACTATTTCGCGGAGGCGATCGGCTGCCGTGCTTCAGTCATATGGGTGGGGGGAGGGGGGCTTCTCAGGACTTCCTCAATTGCATCCTGCTATAGTAGTATACTTGTGTTCACAGTCTCTGATCTTTGGGCAAATACCCTGCTCCTGGCTAGCGTTCCTAAACGCATGCACACAAATATGTATGCGTGTTTGTTACATACACACACATAAGTGTGTGCACGTGTGTAGTATGTTTAGGGTAGGGGGGGACTCGGATGCCAGTACGCATGTGGATACCTCAGGACAATAGAGTTATGCTTTATTGTCCTGAGGTATCCTTGTAAGAGCCCATCCTTGTAATGTAGTCACACTTCCATAGAAACAATGGTATAAATAAAACAGCACTTATCAATAGACAGGCCTTATTGGCACACTAATATCTGTTGCAGTATGCAACCCACTACCATGGAACCATGCAGTTCTGCACTGCTTAGAAAATGCACTGCTTAGAATTCGCAGCTAAGATCTCCATGTCACAAATAGTTGTAGCTATAGCTGTTGCAAAACACTATTTTTTTAACATTCACTAGCAACATACAATAACGTGCTCGAGTACTGTTACTCAGAGCTCTGAGGCTTACACTCTTGGTGAAAATATGTCCATTTAGCATATTTAGATGTTCTGTGTAAATACTAAAGGCATCCAATGGCTGCAGAAATACGCCAGCTTTATTGTCTTCAAAGGCCTATCTTCAAAGGTCAAAGACCTATCTCGACGGACCATAGAGAGCCTGCTCATTTCTGCAGTTGCAGGTTTCTGGGCTTGTTGGAGGTGCATAAGTGATGCAGATATTATGCTATGTGTAAGATTTTAAAGTGACAGAGGATCTTAGGTTAAACATCTTGCAATTTATATCTGTCAAACCTGCACTTCTCAAGACTCATTTACAAGGAATTGGTTTCGCATTACTGATGTGTTTTGCTTGACTGCACAGGATGACCTTCGCAAGGACTGCCGGCTCATGGAATTCAACAACCTCATGAACCGCTACCTCAAACAAAGTGCTGAAGGTCTCAAGCGCAGGTTACACATACGCACCTACGTATGTAGTGTCTTATAACTATTTTGACTTGGCACGTAGTAGTAGTATTACCTCATTATATGCGTTATTCCCTCGTCAAAATATTATCAAAATAGGGCAAAAGGATTGTAGTTTCCTGTGGTCAAGACAACCTCTCGTATTTTTAGTTACACTAAATCTTGTTAGTCTGCATAATGCGAAGGTTGTGGGTTCATATCCCTCTGGTGGCAAGTTGCTTTTCTTTTTCTTCCACTTTCATTTCCCTCTACCTTTAATTACTGGGCTTCAATTAAAAGCTACAAATAATGTGTTCTAGACTTTTCCTTTAGCTTCGTTATTTGTTGGCTTCATATAATTGTGCCAAACAAAATGGCTTCCTCGGTCGACTCCCATTCTGTAGCCTGATAAAGTACTCAGTATTCCTACAGAGCTCTGTTTTCATGAGTTATATAGTGAGAGTCTCAGTACTATTGTTTTAACTTCGTGCTGCTTTCTGCATTTTCTGTCTCTCTCTTTTCTTTTTTTTTTTACTGGACATAGAATGTGGTTCCCCTGAACGAGGAGTGTGGACTCATAGAGTGGATTCCAGACCTGCAGGGATTCCGGCTCATTCTGAACCGCACCTACCGCGAAAAGGGCTTGCTCGTCTCCAGCAAGGAGATAAAGGAGATGATGCCTGACCTCAGCGCAAGTGTCGAGTGCGTATCTTGTTGCCATTCATGTTCACACTTTGCAAAATAAAGCACGTCTACGTCGCGTAGTTTGATAGAGTAAGATTCTGTTCTATAACTAATGATGGTTGAGCAAGTGATGTCACTGGAAGCAACATTTCAAACTGGGGACTTGTCTTAATGAGGGCATGTTACCTTGTCAAAGCATTAGTTCCAGTGAAATCTCTTGTCTGTCAACTGTTGACCATGACTGTCTTCAACTTCCCATGTTCCCCTCTCCGTATTATTACAAGAAAAGATGAATATGTGTGCAGCAAAAAGAAATGCGTGGTGGTGGAAGCTTTAAGGAACATGACTGTGTGCTTTAATAAATAAAAATTGCGAATGACCTTCAGCCTAATTTATGTTCTCACTTTTTTCCTGAACAGGAAGAAACTGGCCATATTCAAGGAAAAGTTCCTTCCTCGATTTCCTCCTGTTTTCTATGAATGGTTCCGCAAGAACTTCCCCGACCCAACTGCCTGGTCAGTAAAATGGTCTGAAGCTGATTGTTGTAGTTTATTGTGGGAAGTATTGATGTATAAAGTTCACACAAACTTTTTTAAAAGTCCATTGAACTGCTGCTAGCGAAAATATTACATTCCTTCACTGCAACAGCTTCAGATTATGAGATCATCTGGTTCCAAGATGCACAGTTTTGTTACTGAAGAAGGCATCCACGTTTAGACTACTGCAATGGTCAACTTCCGCAACGCTCAACTTCTGCAACCTGAATGCATAGCTGCAAGTTTGCTCATACCATCAAAATTCATTCCAACATAGTCGTATCAGGCATCGAAGTACTAGCTTCATTGCATCCTATGTATATTTGTTAAAGGCGCACTACATTCATTACTCTCTGATGTTAGCTAGAAATGCCATATATTTACTTCATTACATCCATTGATTCGTTACAGTATCTGCATCAATAATATCGCGATTCAATTGTGTGTGCCTTCTACTTTCAGTAAAGCTGTACTGCTGCTGCCGTAGTTATTTTTGCACACATTCGTTCAGGCCTTGACATGCCACATTTATTATAGACTGTTGCTGACAAATTTGTTCAGTAAGGGTGGCACACTTTATTTAGTTACAAGGGATCACATCACAACAGCATGAAAGCGGTGCTGAGATCACCTTAGCACTGAATATCGAACATTGTAGAAAATAGACACAAATATTGAAGTGTGCTTTCCACTAAATTGTTGGCGTGTTCACTCAGACATTACAATGCACATAAGACAGGAAAGTGTAGGAACAGTGATCATACCATGAAAGTTTGCTCTTTCACACTCTAAACATCCCAACATTCGGAAATGCAGTGTCCCTATTACTGACATTTCTTCAAGAAGTTTCTGCATGGGAAAATATAACAGAAACTATATACTTTCTTTTTCACAGTATGCAGTACTGCTTGGCTGTTATGTGATCAATACCAATTGTATTAGCTTGCATTGGCTGAAGTTGAATGCATGAAATGTGCTTAACGCAAGATATAGTAAATATACAATGCAAAAATCTGTTTACAATGCTAACTAGAAAGCCTTCTGTTTCATATTCCACATATTTAGACTATGATGACATGGGTATATGGCAAAACTGTTACAACTCACTTTTCAGGCTGAACATTCACAAGTCTGTAACAGGTGCACTTTCTGCACAGACACTGGTTTTTAAGATACAAATTTTCATAAACCTCAACAAAATTTAGGTGTAGCAGCTGCCTGTATGGTCATCTGTTGTTTTAATGTGTGTACTTATATGTCTTAATCTCTCAGGTACACTGCAAGGCAGTCATACGCACAGACTGTTGCTGTGATGAGCATTGTTGGCTTCATCCTGGGTCTGGGTGACCGACACGGCGAGAACATCCTCTTTGACGCTTCGTGCGGAGACGCCGTGCACGTCGATTTCAACTGTCTCTTCAACAAGGCATGAAACCTTTTCTCTACTCTGGTTGCTGGGGTTTTCAAGTGCTTGCACGCTTTGCTTCCTCCTTATTTGAGATATGAGCAGTCATATATTAATTAAGGAATCTCGGGCTGACAGCTCCTCAGTGCTTGCTTTCTTGCAAACACGTAAAAGCGTTGCCTTCACAAAATTTGACAGACTTGTTGCTTGTGAGATGCAGGATAATGCGTGCCAGTACCTGCGATGCTTGTTGCTTTTGCAGTCAACAGTTACACAATGAGCAATCCATATTGTGTAAATAATGTGTGATTGTTGACACATCGCTCCTATTTTGCTTGCGTATCGTCCAAATTCTTTCTATTACTTTGCTGCATACACTAATTACATCGGTTCTGTATAACCTAGGTCACAGTTATGGGGGTTGGTGGGTATGCATTCACTGCACAAACAATGACGATGTTTATGACTCTTAACAGGGTGAAACTTTCGACTGGCCAGAGAAGGTTCCTTTCCGCCTGACACACAACATGGTAGATGCCATGGTGAGTTTATTGTGTTCTTACGTCCAACCTATAAATTTGTTGCCTGATATTGATAGTATGATAGCCAAACATAGCCTTCTTCCACCGTGTATGGTATGGTACTGTAGTATGGTACTATAGCGAGGCAGTGGACATTTTGTTGATTGCTATCAAATGTGGGTATCGCAAGGAATGAACAAGCTGATTCTGTCACCAGCAACATGCTTTGTACGTCTCGAAAGAAAGGGCCCCCCGAAATTTATAGATAGCAGAAAGGACATTTAGCTTCATCACTTTTCCATGACTTTCAGACCATAAGGTAGCATATAGTATACAGCTTTTGCTTGCCAGCAAAGTATACTTCTGTTATTTCTACATATTTGTCCACCTTAATCTACATATTTATCCACCTTAATGTTCTTTTGCAACTTTCAGGGTCCTCTGGGATACGAAGGTGTCTTCAGAAAAGCATGTGAAGTAACACTACGTATCATGAGGAACGAGACAGATGCCCTGATGAGGTGAAAACCAGAGCAGATCATCCTCCAACTCTGCAGTGTTCTTTATGGATATGTTGCATATGAAGTTTTTCTTTTTATGCACACACATTTCACAGTTTGCACATTTCGGTTATTGTACTGTACTGAAACCTGGTTCTTCGTTGCAATTGGTTTGTTTGTTTTTCTCTTATAGTGTGCTGAAACCATTTGTTCATGACCCTCTCGTTGAGTGGAGCAAAGCACCGAAAGGTGCAAGAGGTCATCAGTCGGAGTCGGGAGAGATCATCAATGAAAAGGCAAGCTAGTGTGAAAGAAGTGCAGCCTAATCACTTGACACGCGGTGTTCTGTGGTATTTTGCTTTGACAGAAGGGAATCAGTGTGAACCAGTAAGCCTGGTTTGGTCTGCATGCAATAAACGAAAGGGCAAAAGTACTGTGTGCTGTGCCACATTTGCAGAAAGAAATTGAAACATCTTATTTACTTGTTCTTTCATGGCAACTCCTTATTTGCTTGCTTGCTAACTTATTTATTTGTCTGTGTCTGTTCGTCCGTCCGTCCGTCCGTCCGTCCGTCCGTTTGTTTGTTTGTTTGTTTGTTTGTTTGTTTAGACATCCTCTTTCATGCAAGGCCTGCAACTAAGCCGCTGCATGCAGGCTGTGATGTCTGATGAGGTCATCTAGTGGTAATCCACCGAACGTCCGTTAACTGACTGGAACAGTTGTGAAACAGGCCATTCGGCCAACAACATTGTACAGAGCCGTCCACTTCTACCCTGAACACCGCGCCGTGCGGCCGGCGCTCCGCGGAGCGCCTCTGCCGGGCGCTTCGGAAACTAGCGCACAAGCGCAATGACAGCTGTAGGCGGGGCCTTCGCCGCGTCGTCTGCTGGAGCGCGGCTGCTCGACCGAATTGCGCCTGCTTTGCGGTGAAGCAAGCATCACTCTTGTTATATGGGCACGCAAATTGGGAAGTTGGTGCGGTTCTCGTTCCTGCGTCCTTCATTCCTGTACGCTTGAATGATCCGGTTGACAGTTGCAAGATGACGGTTCGTCATCGCAGATATTGCACGTTGAGAATATCTTCTAAGGCAGAAATCTACGATGCGTCGTCTTTCGTCTTTCGGTACTGTCGGCATGGTCCTTTAATCGGGAGGCAATACTGGAATGAAGTACTACCGAACATATGCAGCCCCTTTATTACGCGGCGATAAAAAAAAAAGTTTGACGGCGCTACGAATTGAAGGGTCACATGAGCAGTGGGCTAACGTTTCGAGTCAAGAAAGATATGAAGCGATAAGCGGGCCTTGTGTCGCCCAAAGACAAAAAAGGAATGAAGCTTTATTCTGCACCTGCTCACAGCAGTAAAAATTTGTCATCGGCGCTTGTTTGGTGCACTCATTGCCCCGTACGAGTTCTGCTGAAAACTCTATTAGAACGTTTCTTAATTTCTATGCATCAATAGCACGAAGAAACACGGCTGCCAGTAGGCAGTGAATAGGGTGGAATATTGGCGAGTTAAATTCGGCAGCACATGAAAACAGCGCTATTCGTAACACATAAATGCTATAATATCAGTTTTCTAAGATTAACGGACAAGTCACATTCTTTTGTTTACAGGTTAGTAACTAATCAAAATTTTCAAACATTCCAAGATGTTATGTCAGAACTTACACGATATATTCATCACTAATTTTGCGGCGCTCAACTTTGCGCTGATCAAAAACAGTCGTGTGAGCTGCGGGATATTCTTTCTGTTCCGCCGAATCACTCAGTTGTGGCAGTGCCAGCGCCGCTTGAAAGTTTTGCTCATGTATGGGCCGAGGTTTATTACTTGTACGATTGCTTGCAAAAAAGCCAGTCTCTGCGCTTCTCGAGAACCGCACCAAATTCTCAATTCGCGTGCGCTTATAACAAGGGTTATGCTTGCTTCACCGCGAAGCAGGCGCAATTCGGTCGAGCAGCCGCGCTCCAGCAGACGACGCGGCGAAGGCCCCGCCTACAGCTGTCATTGCGCTTGCGCGCTAGTTTCCGAAGCGCCCGGCAGAGGCGCTCCGCGGAGCGCAGGCCGCACGGTGCGGTGTTCAGGGTAGAAGTGGACGGCTCTGTACATTGGAAAAGGAACAAGAATAAAAGAACAGAGGGCCTCGCGCTCTTTGTTCATCGGCGTCGGACTGATGTGGTCGTTTGTTCGAGGGCTCTCGTCGAACGCCGTGCGTGAGCCTCGGTTGGACGGCGGGGCGCGATCATAGCTACATGATCGCGATACAACAAAATGGCGACGAGAAAAAAACTTGTGAGTGCAACGCTTCAGTTTACAATTATTTACGCTTGACTTCAGTTTCCTGTGTGCGTCACTCGTGCCTCTTCTGGAATGATGTCAGTCATAGCTCCAGCACCGTTCTTATCTGCACCTGGTAACCCTCCGGTGCCGTGGAAGCGATGGCTAAAGCTTTTCAAGGCGTACCTTGTGTCGGTCGGAGGCAGCGACTGGTCAGCAGAGCGAAAAGCGGCTCTTCTCCTGACATCACTCGGAGCGGAGGGACAGCGTCAGTACTTTAACAATGAAGAAGTGAAGCAAGCAGCAGCAGCCAGCGTCCCTACAGACGCAACGCCCACAGCCCCGCAACCTCAAGTTTCAACTGCACCGGTTTCGACATCTGAGCGTCGCACGGGAGAATCCGACGACTACACGGAGTTACTGAATAACTTAAACCTGCTCTTCGAGGATGCAACAAATTTCATCGTTGAGAGGCATCAGTTCTGCAGGAGGCTGCAACTGCCGGGCGAGCCTTTCACCCAGTATGTCGCTGAACTCAAACAACTGGCGTTGACTTGTGAATTTGGTTCGACATTCGACGAACGCATACGTGATCAAGTCGTTGAAGGAGTCTCCAGCCCAGCGTTGCGCGAGTGTTTCTTGAACGCTGGCCGAACACTTACGTTGGCCAAGGCTGAAGAAATCGGCAAAGCTTTGGAAGCAATACAGCAAGCTAACGCTGTTTATGATGGAGCACCAGTCCAACGCATCGACGAATCTGCAGTGCAAAATCAGACGCTAGATGAGCAGTGTGTCCTTCAAGCACCTTCTGGATTTCGCGCGCCCGTTTATGAGCCAGATAGCGTTCGACGCAACTACGCAGCAGCGGGCTTGCGCCATGGCGTCCGTGCAGCAGAAGAAGGTGCCAGAAGCAACCAAGATAACGATCGTCGATCCTTTTGCTACCGTTGCGGTTCCATGAAGCACAAAGCAAATGCAAGAAACTGCCCAGCCCGCAGTCAACAGTGCCACAAATGTGGGAAGATTGGACATTTTGCGGTTGTTTGCCGTCAACAACAGTCCGCAGAAGTGGGAGCGTCGCAAGCCGCTGTCTCCACTGTAGAAGAACATGTTGTCCTGAATTCTCCACATGTTCTTGGCGTAGAACTGCCACGTTACAAGAAGGAAATCATTGTCCGCATAACATTTAAAGGAAATACGCTTCCTCTTCTTGTGGATACTGGCGCTGCCGTATCCCTCGTAAATAACGCCGATTTTCAGAAATATTTTGCAAGATTTTGCACCTTGTCTCCTTCAGCGCTGGGTCTTCGGGACTATTCTGGCAAGTTGATTTCTAGTCTCGGCACCTTCGAAGCGGAGATCGAATACAGCGGTACTCAAGCAACTGTGACATTTTACGTCACACAGAAAGGTACTTCGCTGCTCGGCCTTGACGCCATCCAGAAGCTACAAATTAATATTGTAGGCTCAACCCTGACTTGCCTTCACACTACTACAAATCATTTGGAGCTTCCGGAAAACACGCCTCCAGGATTTGAAGCACTGTTTTCAGAAGGCCTTGGATTTGTCAAAGACTACGTGCATCAGATAAAACGCCGACCGGATGTAACTCCCGTGAGTGCCAAACTGAGACGCCTTCCTCTGGCACTCAGACAGCAGGCCTCTGACGAACTAGCACGCTTGGAACACGAAGACATAATCGAACGCGTCGACGCATCGGAGTGGGTGTCTCCACTGGTTGTAGTGAAAAAGAAGGATGGATCGCTGCGCCTGTGTGTGGACTTGCGGGAACCCAACAAGGCCATCGTAGTCGACGGTTACCCTCTTCCGCATACCGAGGAGCTTCTGCAACTGCTCGCCGGAGCCACATGGTTCTCAAAGCTGGACTTAGCCTCGGCATACCATCAAGTAGAACTTACAGAAAACAGTCGTGAGTTGACAACATTCATTTCTCATGAGGGACTATTTAGATTTAAAAGAGTGTGTTTTGGACTAGCTTCCGCCCCAGCTACGTTTCAAAAGCTTATGTCAAATGTTTTGAAGGGTTGTGCTAACGTAGTCTGTTATTTAGATGACATTTTGGTTTGGGGAAGGACCAAGTCGGAGCACGACCGCAACTTGAAGGAAGTGCTATCACGCATTTACAACACAGGGATGAAATTGAATCATAAATGCGTTTTCGCAGTGCGAGAACTAACATTTTTGGGACACAACATTTCGGCTGAAGGTCTCTCTCCCATGGAATCAAAAATTAAAGCGATAGTTAGTGCACCTGCACCACATGACATCAAGTCCCTTCAGTCATTCCTAGGATTGACCGGCTACTATGCCAAGTTCCTACATCATTATGCAGATTTGGTGGAACCGTTGCGCAAAATGCTCCGACAAGGTCAGTCATTCGAATGGACGGCTGAAGCTCAGAAGGGCTTTGACCAGTTGAAAGAGAGGTTGGCATGCAAACCTGTTGT
This sequence comes from Rhipicephalus sanguineus, assembly GCF_013339695.2. NCBI lineage: Eukaryota > Metazoa > Arthropoda > Arachnida > Ixodida > Ixodidae > Rhipicephalus > Rhipicephalus sanguineus. The sequence continues at coordinate 148,080,545 of NC_051178.1, read as the reverse complement.
GCAGATGTTCAACCCTGAGCTACCTGTCATAGTCACTACGGACGCGTCGGACGTCGGGTTAGGAGCGGTCTTACAGCAAAAGGAGGGATCACATCTTCACACAGTGGCCTTTGCATCACGCACCCTCTCACCGGCTGAAAGGAAATATTCAGTAGGGGAACGTGAAGCGCTTGCGTGTTTATTCGCTTGCGAAAAATGGCACGTGTATCTGTGGGGTAGACGCTTTACACTCAGAACCGATCACCAAGCATTAGTTGCTTTACTATCAGCTGGAGATTCTGGTCGTCGACCATTACGCATTTCTCGATGGACAGCTCGGTTACTGTATTACAACTTTCAAATAGAGTATTGCAGAGGCACGCAAAATAACGTTGCAGACGCTTTGTCAAGACTGCCCATCAACGAACATAACGCCAGTACTGAGGAAGAAGAAGAAATAGTGTCGCTGGTAACTTCGGCAGTTGACAAAGCTACCGTACAGGCTGCTACAGCCAATGACCCTACGTTGACTAAAGTAATTCAGCAACTCAGTAAAGGCTGGTTACATAAGAAGGCGCTATCGGCTGACCTGATCCCATTTTTTCACATTCAAGATGAATTGTCCCTGGTAGATGGTCTTCTAATGCGCGCAGATCGCATAGTAATTCCCGAAGTGCTTCGCTCCACTTTTTTGCATTTGGCACATGAATTGCATCCTGGCATAGTCCGCACAAAGGAACTTCTAAGAGAGAGATACTGGTGGCCTCATTTAGATAGGCAAGTCGAGGAATGTGTCAAAAATTGTCTCATATGTCAGTCAGCAGATAAGTCGGCCAAACCGGCCTTTGCGCCTTTACAACCTGTTCCTTGGCCAGATCAGCCCTGGCAAAAGTTAGCCATGGATATAGTCGGACCCTTGAACATCACACCCAGTCCAACTTATGCAATTACTGTCATGGATTATTACTCTCGATGGCCGGAAGTATGTTTTACTTCCTCCACGACATCGCACGACGTCATGGATTTTCTTAAATCTCTCTTCAGCAGAGAGGGATTCCCAAGCCAAATCGTTACCGACAATGGTCCTCAATTCATTTCCAAACCGTTCCAGGATTTTCTAAAGGAAAGAGGCATTCAGCACTGCAAATCATCGAATTATTATCCGCAATCCAATGGCTTACTCGAACGGTTTAATAGAGTACTGAAGGAAGCAATACAGGTCGCACAGCTGGAAGGCAAACCAGTGAAACAGACCGTTCTGGAGTATCTAGCCTTGTATCGATTTTCACCGCATGCGACAACGGGAGTTTCTCCCGCAGTACTTTTACATGGCCGACAGCCTCGAACAAAATTGGATTTGAGTAACGCGAACTCAAAGTTCCGAAAACCAAATCTGCCGCAGAACGTAACTACCAATCAGTCCCATAATGGAGCGCAATCAGAGGACAGTTCATTTCTGAAATCGCAAACTCGCAACAGAATAGAGAGTAAGCAGCAACAGATGAAAGCCTATGTCGATAAGCGTAGAGGCGCCAAGTACCCCTTAGTACAAGTTGGGGATTTTGTTAAAGTTCGGTCACACCGAACAGGTACAAACAAATACTTAGGCCCCTTTCAAGTCATGCAAAGGAGAGGTCAAAACTCATTTCTACTTAGTGACGGTAAGACTTGGAATGTTTCGAAATTAGTGCGAATACCGCCGCGTGCAGCGACTGATGAATGCCTTCCACACCCAGATTATTCATATGCCGGACTAGCTCGCTATTTCGGCTGCCCGCTCACGGACGAAGGCTCTGATGTTACCCATAATGCCACAAATATTCCGCACAGAAATACTCTGACTGAGGTAGATGTACCAACGCCTGAATACCTGCCATCTACCGCTGCAGACCTCTGCAACCAGGAGGGGGAAGATAACGCGATGCCACCATCAGCTGACAGTAGCAGCGAACAGGCGGATTCGAACGCTCAAACTGGACGTCCAGTACGCAAGCGCCAACCGCCAAGATGGACCAGGGACTACAAGATGTAGTTTTTAGCCTCTTGATGCGAGGTCTTGTAATTTTGCTGCTCGGTGCATTAATATGTCTGTTGTGTTTCTTTTTCTTTCGTTTTGTTGTTCTAATGTGAGAAGTACCTTCCAATATTTTTTATCATTATTTCTTTACTTTCGTGTGTGAATGTCATATTTTCAGACATGCTTGTTGTTTAGGATGTAACGTTGTTATTCTGCTTTCACTAACTAAGAGCGCCTTTTTCAAGGAGGGGATGATGTGATGTCTGATGAGGTCATCTAGTGGTAATCCACCGAACGTCCGTTAACTGACTGGAACAGTTGTGAAACAGGCCATTCGGCCAACAACATTGTACATTGGAAAAGGAACAAGAATAAAAGAACAGAGGGCCTCGCGCTCTTTGTTCATCGGCGTCGGACTGATGTGGTCGTTTGTTCGAGGGCTCTCGTCGAACGCCGTGCATGAGCCTCGGTTGGACGGCGGGGCACGATCATAGCTACATGATCGCGGTACAACACAGGCCTCACAAAACACCACCAGTGGTGACACCACCCCTAACATCACATTGTTGTTTCTTATGTGCTATGTGTACATGATGAAATGAAGGTGGCACAAAGCAACAAAAATGAGAGATTTAAACAGGACACCACAAGTACAAGTGCTTGTGGTGTCCTGTCTAGCTCTTTTTGCCTGTGCAGGCAATAAAAGTAGCGCAAAACAACAGGCATAATGAGCTAGACAGGACACCACAAGCACTTGTACTAGTGGTGTCCTGTTTAAATCTCTCATTTCAGTTGCTTTGTGCTACCTTCATTCCATCACTGAAACGTACCAACTAGCCCAATTGTCTACCTTGCTATGTGTATACATTTTTGTTAAATTGTGCACTTTTTTGTTATCTCTTGCATTATACACTGTGCATCTCAGTTACTCTGTTTCAGGCCTTGCATTATGTTGGTGTGCCTTGACATTACTTCACTCTCTATGCGCCCGTTGTCAGGCCCTGGTCAATGTGAATGGAATCGAGCAGAGGCTAAAGGGTGTCTACCGGGGTCGCAACAAGCCTGCTGGACCACCGCTTTCTGTTGAGGGTCAAGTGGACAGCCTTATTCAGGTAGGACTCTCGCTGATTTAAATACAGTGAATAACAAAGTATCTTTAAGGGAATGGGGATCCATCCAGTGAACAATTTCCTGAAATATTTTAGATAAAGTTAGCGTACAAATTAAGGGAAGAGGATGAGAGAACAATAGTACAAACTAGTTCTATGGGCTGACAGCAGAATCTTCTAGCGTGATGTCTATGTACCGTCAGTGCCTCATGCACCACAACATGGTGTTGTACTGAAGCGTATTCTAGTACTATGGCTGCAGCTGAGTTCCTCTTGGCTCATAATTCATGTGGCACGACATTACACTTTCTTTTACATGATGACACTTCTGTGTGCTCAGTACTCACTTATGTTATGAAATACTCTCACTAGCCAATAGCAGTTCATCTCTGGTCATAATGCTTGTACATGGGATATTTTTTAAATGCGAAGCATTTCTTAGTGAACCCAAGGCACTTTGAGCGTTTCTATCTATGTATCTGTCGGTCTATCTAGCTATCTAGCCACCTATGTCTGGATGCTCTTGTGATCGCCTCCTTAACTGGGTGTTGACCTAAATTGCCATGGCAGGAGGGTAAGGGGTTTTCATGAAGATGAATGTCTCGTCATGACATGAATAACATGAAAATCTTGTCGGGTTCGTCGAACCCTTTCAAGACATGTGTGGCACATAACCGTTTACCAGGGGCCGCGCAGGAACCACGGTGTATGGGTATGCGCCATAGGTGATTGACAGTTTATATCTACCCAGAAACAGCAAGAACAAACATTGGTCTTTAAATTCGAGAACATTAAGAAAAACCAACATCGACAGCGTTGATCCAACGAATGCAAAGAATAAAATTTAGGATCCCAGCAGGAATCGAACCCAAGCATTCTGCGTGGCAGTCAGGTATTCTACCACAGAGCCACACCAGGTCTAGAAACTGCTTTGGAAAAACACCCCATGCAGGTGCAATGTTGGTGCAACGTCAATTGTGGTTGTGGTGTTGGCTATCTAATTTTATAACTAAGCAATTAACACTGCATATGTACTCCTACGATACAGGCGTCATGTCAGGTTAATGTCTGTGGTTCCAGTGTTGGCTCCGCTTTTATAGCAGTCTAATAAGCATTACATTTGTATTCCTATGGTTCAGCAAGCTTTATTCAAGCATTGCTCAACACCAGAGGAATGCGCTAAGAAAAGTTACGTATGATATTTACATCATCGCACCGTAAAGTGTACTTCGTTTCGATAATACGAATGCATGGGCTCTAACATGAGTGCTGATGTTACGTCAGACCGTAAGTTACCCTTTAAACGCCAGTGTTGTCGATGTGCCTTGTAAGCCCACAATGTTCACACAACTGCTACACTTACAAAAACACATAAATCCACCTCGTAACGCTTGGCTCAAAGCCAAAAGATGCAACATAGAACTACTTGCTGACTGCTCCGCATGAAACCGATTCCCACAAGGCATGGGATCTGCCGAATTTTTATTAATGTATATCCTGGCGTACTTACATTTCGTTCCTTGGTGCAGCATGCTGTCATACTTTGTTCGTTAGCATGTAGTCAAATATAGTACAGGCTACCTACAACACACTATTTTTTGGCTCCTGGATACTTCTCGTATTTTTAAATGCTAATTCGATTTATAGTCCCCTTGGTTTTCCTTTTTTTTACTTCTGGTCTAAAAAGTTCATGCAATGTTTAAGTTAAGAGTGTAATGCTGTATCCATACAAATATGGTATGTGCAAATCGGTATTGGTTGCATGATGGTGTTGCATGACTATGCTATGTGTCTGTGTTGTGTGAGCCTGCAATGTAGCGGCAGCGATGCAATGGTAATTACGGCGAGAATGGATTAGAATGCGCAGTTGCGTGTGTGGCTTCGTTCAGGTTTTTCACTTCCTCTGGCTTGCAGATGGCTTTTGTTTGTTTTCATCTGCTCAAAGTAACCACTGTTTGAATTCATCCTCGTGTATTTGTGCACTGCTTTTTTTTTTACTGATGCAGGAGGCAACTAGCGAGGTCAACCTGTGCCAGATGTATGTTGGCTGGGGTGCCTACCTCTGATGGTCTTCTCACTGCAAGTTTAGTATACGTGGCATCTCTTCACTGAAGAGCTTGGGCATTCTTTCAGCACTGCACATAGTAACATGTACTAGTATAGTAAGGCTGCAGACTCCTCAGCATCCCTTTTTTTTCATGCATGAAAAAGCATCTTGTACTTTAAGTCATAATTCATTTCATCTATCCATCGCAGTTGCCTTATTCCTGCACAGTTCCCAAGCAGTGAGCTTACCTGACCACGTGTTCTTCGATTGATTTTGTGATCCGTTATGTTGGTCACTAGGTACTGTGTCATTGACTAGACTGCAGCATTTTGTGCAGCTCAAATGTATTTATTAACCTACATTAAGGCATTGTGTCACAATGAGAAGTACAGTAACATGTATTTTTGCAACACAGAGCAGCATTTCTGTGCTCAGGGGCTATGAGTTAATTGATTTATTGAGAGCCAAGGGAACAAACAGTGATGACGTTTGTTGTTCCATCCAAATTTTATTCTTTGTTGAGTGTGTTTTTTACTGTTGGTACGGCCATTAAATTTTACGAAGCATTGCTCACGAGTCGCTGTGTTTTCAACGGACAAACATAGTATACTACTGTCTTGCTCGCAGGCAATAAATTCAAGTTTATGCAAGGCAAGAGAAAATTTATTCTATGTTCATAGGTGTATATGAAACGTTTATCCAAGAAATGCCTTGTACTTGTTGCCCTACCTGAACAACACCAAGCCAATGTGACAGACGGCTTTACGTAAACAGTGTCCACTCTATGTTTACAAACATTGTTTATGCTAGGCATGAGTGCATTTGAAGCAAAACTTTATCTGACTCTTGCACCTCCTCCCCACTTTCTTGTCTGGCTGAGTAAAGCACACCAATACCGGAATGTACTAATCAAAAGGGGGTGGCTTGGTGAGCCAATCCTGATGCCATGCGATGTACTACGTATTTGTACATGTTTTATTATGGTGTATATACTACATACAGTGGGTTTTGAAAAACTGTGGAGGCGGGCTGAAGGATTTTGAACACACCCCCACCCCCACCATCCACAACTCTGCCTATGCCAAACAATGGCTCAAATCACGTCAGACTGACCTGAAAGAGATCAGAAACAGTAATGAGGGCTCCACCTTAAAGGGACGCTCCAACACTTTTTCAGCAAGGTCAGAAAACGCTGCCGATCGGTAGTCGAGGCTCCTGAAAACACGCGAGCCAAATATTATAGCGCAGCATGCGGCCTGGAATTTACAATTAATTCTCAAAGTCAGCTAGAAATCGTTCCCTCTTCTTTTTACAAATGATGCCATATACCCAAATGACCTTGCTACATACACAACTTCAAGGTCATTGGCTGATATGAGCATCATTAGCTGCATAGTTAACAAGGTCACCTTGTGCCCGCGCCCACGCTTGCTACCACACTAAAAGTAAGCCGCGCGTTCAAAGAAAAAGTGCTCAAGGTCATGAAGGTGCGGGACGTAACTTCTTTCCCTCGAGCAATCCCTCCCTGATTAGCTTCCAGCACGCTTGTCGGGGCAAGAGAAAAGAGAGAGCAATTACAGCGTGCAACAAATCTCTTTAACTCCGCTCGTACTTGACAGATTCTAAAAATTGTTGCGGCGGTCAATTCGTGAGGCAATAAACTCCTTTAATGGAGCCATTCGGTGGTTACTTCGAAAAGTGTTGCAGGGCCCCTTTAGTGTGCTATGTCAACACTATGCGTTGTGATGTTGGTGCTGGACCTCACAAATATGAATGACGCAAATGGCACGTGCCTGCCACCAGGGGCGTAGCCAGAAATTTTTTTCGGGGGGGGTTCAACCATACTTTATGTATGTTTGTGCGTGCGTTTGTATGTGCGCGTGTATATATACGCAAGCAAAATTGAAAAATTTCGGGGGGGGGGGGGTTTGAACCCCCCCAACCCCCCCCTTGGCTACGCCCCTGCCTGCCACACAATGGGAATCATAAATTTTAAGGAATACCACGTTTCCTCATTTCCTCTTTTGTTAGTTGTGCCTGCTCATGGGCACCTTTCGTACGCTCCATTGTTCTGGAGGAGAACAAAAAGACGCGTCCCATTTGGAAGCATTTATTTTTTTAATATTACGTCTTAGGAAGCGTCCTCATTAGTAAGTTGACATAGGTATGTCTGCAGAGCCGCTGGAAAGTTCGTAGTTGAATTCAGATGGTTTCCTTACCAAAAACTGAATTGGTACAGTAAAAGTCGCGTCTGACACGGAAATGGTTTCGTTATATCCGAAAATTCGTTATAAGCGTATATTCCTCACGCTGTTTTTTGGGGCCGGACTATTCTTCACATGCCTCGTTATAACCGATAATTCGTTATGTCCGTGTTCGTTACATCGCGGTTGGACTGTATGCATATTACTGTATATTTATTTCGGCTGATCCTCAATTTCTCATTAATAACACAGTTCACTAATCATTTTGTCTAGCCCTGGTGGCCAATCCACCAAAGTGGACGTAAGCCATGCTTAGAGGACAGTACTATCTCCATTGACAATTAATGCCGCCCAATTCGAGGCCTGTACCCCGGAGCGGATTTAGCCACACTGCCGGGATCCAATCAGCTGACCGACCAACTTATCTGCACGAATACACTAGAATACGCGAAATGCGGATTGCGATAGAAGTGTTGGCCACTTCAAGAGCACACAAATTCCCAGCTGTCCAGACGACACTGTTTAGGAACTGTCTCGAGTATTTCACGAGTCCTGCGCTCGGCACGTGCTCGTTCTAGCGCAGCTCGAAGGGTGGCAGTTGGGCGATCTCCGTCCTCAGGGCGACGGCCACAGCTTCGAGGGCGGCCTCGGCGAGCGACCACTTGAACACGTTGGTGACGAGGTTGACGAGCGCCTCGAGCAAGAAGTCAAACGTGCCCAGGCCGCCGAGGTTGAGCCACACCTGGCCGATGTCGCGCAGCTCGAGGGCCTCGAGCCGCACGGGTCCCAGCACGGTGGGGCTGCCCCCTTCTTGCAGGGGCAGCGCGAGTCGCAGGTGCAGCGACAGGCCCTGCACGCCGAGCGAGGCGTCGCCCGAGGGGCCAGCGCCCAGCAGCTGCGCCCACCAGCGCCAGTGACCCGTCAGGTTCGAGAAGCCCACGTCCGCCTCAAGCAGAAGCGTGCCGTCCTGCGTGTATATAGTGCTTGTGAGTCACAATCAGCCACAAGTATCGCGCCTGGAAGGCAAAAAAGTTTTTAGATTTCTCTAGCCATAGGCGTGCGCACGGGGGAGGAGGCAAATCTGCTCCATACTCTAAGTCGGGCCTGTCCCGTCATTGTTTAAAGAGCAGTGTTATGGCCGCGCAGGTTTTGTCGCATTCTAAGAACTCTACTTCCCAGCTTTACTCCCGGAAAGGCAGGCACCAAAAGCAGGACAATTTGAGAAGCACATCATCGCTCGTTTTCATTTTTAAAGATGAGTCTTTCTTGGGATACTTGAACGCAGAAATTTTGGTCTGTCTGTCTGTCACGCGATTCAGCCACCCGGCCAAAGTTTAAGCACTTGCTGAACGCCCAGCCATCTTGAACTGGTAGCTGCGTTCATACTTATGAACTTTGTCGATCAAAAAGCAAATATCACGCATGTCTGAGGCGCAACATCAATACGTAAGTATTAGGTGGTGTGTTCCTTTACTAGAAAATACATAGATATGTAATTCTAAAGACCGTAGTGTTTCTTAGGCTGCGCTGAAAATGCGCCGCTGTGCACGAAAAAGCCCTCTGCCGACGATATGGTGCTGCCACCTGGCAGTGGCCCTGGGATCAGCATCACGGTTGGCCGCGGATGAGACCAGCACTCGTGTAGTACGGCCGGCAGAAGACTATCGTCTTTCGATGACATTTACAGCCGTAGGCGTGCGCACAGGGGGGGGGGGGGGGGGGGGCGTCCACCCCCTCTAATAACCTAGGAGGGGGGGGAGCTGCGATGAACCTTCGCCCCCACCCCTGATAGGAAAGCCTGCGCATGCCTATGTTTGCAACGAAGCACGCAGATACGCGGCCAATTTTTTCATCCATGGTCCATGGTTAAGCATGCTGTATCTTGTGCTCGACCAATGGGAGGGGAGGTGGAGGGGGAGAAACTGAATTGAAACTTTGCGCCCTCTGATGGGGAACCCTGCGCACGCCTGTCCCTTGCCAGACATGGAACAGATCTCTTCTATGGCCGCATAGCACTCGCTGTCACAATTTACTGTAACAGTGGTGTAATAATTTGCGTCGGTAGTGTGCCGATCTCCTCGTGTCAAATGGCGCCATTCCGAATACGCGACTAGGCGAGCCGGAAACACAGAGCGCAGGAAGCCAACATCATGTCCCCGGCTCAATCCTCGCGCCCACATCGTGCAGCGCGCGGGCCGCTCTATCGTTCTTCTCGCACGTGGGCTTTGTTCGGGACAGCACGGCGACGGCGTGTCTGGTTTGACCTAATGTGAACTCTGATATGCAAGACTGCCGGCAGAGCTTTTGTTGCATAATATGGACCTTGCTGGCGATTAACGGCTTTCACTTTTCAGAGTGATACACCGTTGCCGCGCGCAGTGCAATGAATCAAAAACTTTAATAATGAGCTTTCGGCGCATGTGGCAGATGGTAGTGGTCCCTTCTTCACGGGAATCCATGCTTCTCTCACCGCCCGGACCCTGGTATAACGAGCCAAAGCTGGTCTGCCAGGGCGGGGCTGGACAGCAAGGTCTCCCATCGCTCACTACGCAGAGTTCACCAACAATCGAGGTGGCACTGATGTGATGTAAGCGCCCTTTGCCACGATAGTCTCCTCAAGGTTGCTAGACGGCGGATCGCATAGGCGTGTGCACGGAGGGGGTGGGGTGGGGGCGCTCCCCTAGTCACCTAAAAAGGGGGGGGGGGAGGCGCACAGTCTGCCCCATACATTGTCTTCATAGGGAGGGTGGCGCCGCGATGAACCTTCGCCCCACCCCCTGAAGGGAAACCCTGCGCACGTCTATGGCGGATCGCAATAGAGAGCTGCGGTAGCTGCGGCACCATGTGACGTAAACGCGTTTTTTTTTTTTGAACAGCTTCTTTGGCTATCTCAGCTGCAGTTATTTTTCAACAACCTGTATCCGATTTGCAGCAAGAAGGCAATGGTGCGGCCGCTAGGCTGAGTTGGTCACTTTTGACGCAATTGTAACTTGCACTCAGATAATGCAATTTTTTTACGCAGAATGGTAGACGACGTACTTGATTTTAACCAGAGAGCTAATAAAATAAAAATGACATTTTTTTAAAAACCATTTCCATACTTCGGCGTTTTTGGTAAACCACACACTTATCAGCACAGTACAGTATATCGGTGCGTGGCAAAGCCACGGAAATTATCTCGAAAGAAAGCGTAAGTACCAAAGTCAATATCCACCGAGTTTTATTATCCTCAGTTTAACCTGCATGCTTACAGCAACAAATTCCTGAATTACAGGTATTTTGGGGCGTTTACCACGTTTGTGATTTTTCTTTCTCAAAATTGCAATTTTTCTTTCCCAAAACCACGATATCATTATGGGGCTCCGGAAATTTGGACCATCTGGTGCTCTTTAGCATGCACCTAAATCTAAGCACACGGGCATTTCGCCTCCATCGAAATGCGGCCGCCTCAACGAGGTTCGATCCTGCGACCTTCGGGTCAGCAGTCGAGCTTTATAACCACTAGACCACCGCCGCTGGTGTCAAAACTCCTTCCACAGCAAAGTGGAGTAAAACGGTCATAAAGTTGCATTTCACTTCTTCTTTGTTGTTAAAAAGTACAGTGACCGAGAACTGGACTATTTTTTCGCTAAGTACACTCAAAATTCAGAAATTGCCAAATTGGCGGAATGGTGGTTTCGGCGGCCGAAATTTGTATATATTTTTTTCAAAATAATTTCTTTTTCACAGCACTAATGTCAATATCACTGTTCCGGGTTCAATACCTGCGACTGGAGCAAATTTCCTCAAACTCACAGTTATGCATTCACCTAAGAAGACTCGAAGGCGAAAGCCACGTTCTTTTCCTTCTCAGTCGATGTATTTAGAGTTACTGTATATGCTACCTTTACTAAAGGTAGCATATACAGTAACTCTAGATGTACTGATTCTGCCCTGCCATCCTCCGGAAGCTTTCTGGATCGGAGACTCGATCCTCACCTGATTTTGCACTGCCTCCGTGATCTGCATACCTTTGACCAAGGGCGATGTCCTGTGATGACGTCGTCATGTGTCGTTACAATGACGTCATTATGGCGATCTATGACGTCATTGTGGCGTCATATGGTGGCGTTATCACGTGATGATTTTTTGCATTACTCGTCCCCGACGCCGCTGGACAGCGACGGTCAATTTTCGGGTTTGATGAGGCATCTAAGGCTTTCGCCTTAAAAATATCACAATCGAGAACGGTGACCAGGATCACCTTCTTATCTGACTTCGCCAGATCTTTACGAATACCTAAGTTGCCTTTCCTGCAAGGATATTTTGCAACCGAGTGCGAGTAGTTGCAGACAGGAAGTTCGAAGTGCGCTTTTTTTTTTATTATTTCTAAAGCCTGCCCTTTGCTGCGCCGACAAAAGATGACAAGTACGGCTCGCATCGCTTGGTTTCCGCCACGGGACGTTGGAGTTATGGAAAGGCCAGCCACCCCACGGATCCTTTCTCCTTCCCCGTTCGTCGTCTATGCCAGGAAAAAGGAGCTTGCAGTGAGGGCGGCAGAATGCGATAGTTGCATCACGGTGTGATAGTAGCGAGGACAGACACACCAAGATACGAAGACAAACGCGTGTCCTTGTGTTGTAGCTCGCGCTACTCCATCAACACTTTGCCATGAAAGAAAAGCCTAAATTTTCCGTTTTTACGCGGATACTGGCACAACCGATTGCGCCTGTCCTGTCCGTGCCTTTTTCGGGCAGCCCTGCTATGTGTTCGAGAATGCATCAACTATAGCCTAAACAAGAGCCTTATACTGTTACGTTTCGCGTTATATGCAGACCAAATTAATTATTCGAAAGGTCAGTAAATATTTACTTCACCGCGAAAAGTCCGCGACGTGCGCGTCAGCGAAATGCCACATACCACTGACACGCAAGTGGCGTAATTCTCTCTCACTTTTTTTTCTTTTTTTTTTTTAAGTCTGAGTGGAGGTGAGCAGGGAGGAGGCGGGCGGAGTCTAGCGAAAGAGGTTTCGTATTCGGTTCATTGGGCGGGTGTCTTAGCGCATCGTTTAATTTATCGCAGTTAGCGCGCAGGATTTTGCTACAACGTTTGCGCATGCCCGAATCAGAATTGCGCAAACACTGTACTTGCCCTTTACTCTAGTTACTTCACAGAGGACACGTACTTTAGTTTACTCACGAACTTAAAAAAAGACCTGCGCACGCTTCGCAGGCATCCGTTTTGTGCAGTGATAAGGTGCTCGCTTTGCCCTGCGCCTTCCCATCTCCGTTGCATCGAGACCACACTAGTTGAGCAATGCTGCATGCTCGAAACATACGAATTTGAAACGTAGAAAACCCGGGGTTACATAACATCTATAAAACGCGTAGAAATTTAATGGTACTAAATTTTGTAGATTGAATCAAACATCGCTGTTTCAATATACTCGAGGTATTCGCCTTTTTTTTTTTTGCGGTTGGCAAGCGTGTCACGAATACCACGAAAACTGACGTACATATGTATCATTGCAGCAATTCTAGTGCGTTTATTAACTTGAAGAATGTGGTCTAGCTAAGAGCACAGTATATCCCGTCAATAATAATATTTGATCTATAAACGTCGGCCACGGCGGTGCCGTCCACCTCGGGCGACTCCGCCGTCGACAATTTCTTTCTCTCTCTCAAAAGTATTCTTTCCTTCCATCGTATGGTACACAGAAGTTTAGGAGAAGGGAGAGGAAAGCACGTGCGCCGTCCCCGCCCCTGAGTGACGCATGTCCATCCAACACGTGACGTGACAAGAGGGGAGAGTGACGTCATCCCGTCCTGTTTTCAAGAGATGCCCAAGATTCTTTCAGTGTTCGCTATGAAGAAGGTTCGATTCGTTCGACGACTGTATAGCGGTCCTACTGTTACTATATCGAGTTGCTTAATTGTGACATCGTCGCCGATCGCTTTTCGATCTTTTCCTCTAATTTCCCCTGCTTCATTCAGTTGTCATCCTGGTAGCCCTGCCGCATAATAAGAATAATAAACCAAAGCTCGCATTCAATTAGCATTACGCGTAAAAAAAAGGGGGGGGGGGCAGGGGGGAAGAAAAGAAAGGGGCGGGGCGTGTCCATGAATGCATGGTTCATTGAAAGAAAAACGAACAATAAAATTTAATTCGTATATATTACCACGTTCAAAAAAAAAAAAGGTCTCACCGAGATTTGAACTCGGATCGCTGGATTCAGAGTCCAGAGTGCTAACCGTTACACCATGAGACCACACACTTCCGACGCCGGGAATCGAACCCGGGCCTCCTGGGTGAGAGCCAGGTATCCTAGCCACTAGACCACGCCGGAGATGGGAGGCGTTCGCTCATAGGGGCTAAAGCTGGCGCCGTTATACCCATGGAACACAATGTATGTCACACTGACACGAATTTAAAAATAAGAAACAAAAAAATCGCAAGAAAGAAATTACTATCGCGTAGAGCACCCCATGCGTTCGGAACAAAATGAGAGGTTGCTTAGAGGACGAAGACGACCGACGTGACTGGTATGCGCTTATTATTATTAATTGTTTTTGAGGGTGTTCATATCCAATCTCCTTTGTTTGCTTGTTAGTTTGTTTTTTTTTTTCGTTTGTTTGTTTTCACGCGTTCAAATATTCCTCTGCTGACTGACCGCCGATTCTTCGCTTCGCCTAATAGAGAGTTTGCACGGTTTACAGGCGTCATCGTGGTCGCCATGTTCGGGTACTAACACTATGAGAAGCTGCGTGAACGAGAAAAGGGAGGTTACGACAGAACGCATTTGACAATCGTGCGCGAGGGCAGGGAAAAAGAGGTGGGTTGTTCACAAACGCCAGTCGCGTTCCGGCCGCGTCTCCAACTCCACCATAACAAAGACACGCGCGGACTTCATCGTGGCTGCCACGTACGGTCACGACATCAGCCAAAAATTAATTGTTCCATGACCTTGAATGTGAGCTTGATTGTTCCGTTTGATCTCGGAATAACAGCGTGAAGGTGCACCAGTTTTACCTTTCTTTTTGTTTTAATGTCCATTTGTATCACCTTCGGGGGTGAACAGCAACTTATGTAACCCGCCGCGGTTGACCCGAAGATCGCGGGATCGAATCCCGGCCGCGGCGGCGGCATTTTCGATGGAGGCGAAAATGCTTGAGGCCCGTGTACTTAGATTTAGGTGCACGTTAAAGAAAAACCTCAGGTGGTCGAAATTCCCGGAGCCATCCACTATACGGCGTCTCTAAACTCCAACAATATATAGCAACTTATGTATGAGTGTGCGCATGTCGCATCCACTGGTCGTCGTATTCTGAACGCGTTTATTTATTTATTTATTTATTTATTTATTTATTAGTACAACCTACATCGCCCAAGTGGGCATTATTGTACGGGGGGGGGGGTAAAAAAAATCACACAGTTGTACAGTCCAAAAAAGTCATATACATTCGCGCAGCAGTGCGTGCGCATTCACGAAAAGCACACATCTCGTAGTGACGAATGAAAAGCATCAGCGGGAAGATCGAGAATACACGCATCCAGCTCATTCCATTCACGAATAGTGAAAGGAAAAAAAAGAATGAGCGAAGGCACCGGTACGACAGCTGACATCTCACGGGTTTTTTTCGAGCGATCATTTCTGTGTGACACGTAGTATGGGCGCATCATGTACAAACTTTTGTTAATGCGAATTTCATCACAAAAGATGGAATGGAAAAACTTTAATCGCAAGAATTTTCTGCGCTGCTCAAGAAGTTTCCATTTACTTTTAATGCAGGTGATACTGGAGTTAAAGTTGTAACTGCCACTGACAAAGCGTGCAGCGCGGTTTTGTATGCGTTCAAGTTTATATAGATTAGAGTTTGACCATGAAGATCCCATACTGGACAGGCATATTAAAAAAAAAAAGGTTGATATCGGTTTTTTTTTTTTTTTCTTTTGCACACAGCTCGAAACAGATAAGCGCCAAACACTACATGCAAAGGTATAAGGCGATCCGCTAGCACAGCTGAGATTACTTGCCGCTTTTCACGAAAAGATACGATCGGCACGCACTTAAATTTCGTCACTTCCTTGTCACGTGTTCTTTCGGCCTGATGTAAACGAGTGGCCGCGTTTTTCTTTTTTTTTTTTTGCGCGCCGGGAGATAGAGGAGGCGCTGGCCGGGCGCAATCAGTTTCGGTATCGGCCTTGACATTAGATGACGAATATCTCTAATTACGTGCAACTTTCGTAATTTCTAAAAAGTTGGTATGCCATAAATTGGCACGCACTATAACTTTCTAATATAAACACCTGCTCTGAAATAAATCATTAAAAAGTTAATTAATGAGTTTGTTCATTAATCGCATCAATGTCGTTTTAACTGCGGCAAAGTATTTCCGCCTCGACGTGGAGTTCGTGTGCGAAAACGACAGGAACCTTATACTATCATACGATTTTTGTAAAAAACCTGCATTGTCTAAAAAAAAAAAAAAAACCCTGTATGTTATGTGCTTTTATTATACAGGGTGACTCATTTAGATCGGACCTATTTCATTGGGCTGCAGTTTTGTTACAAATTTTCCGATTTTAATTCGGTTCACGGCAGAAGATTGTGGAAGGTGAAGATTTAACGGCCTATCCGTTTATTTCTTTTTTTTAATGCGCAAGGCAGAAAAAAAAAATAACGAAAACCGCGACATTCCATACAAGAAGCCTTCGAGGTCTCAAGATCTGTCGTCCTCAGGTTTTTTTCATATGTTGGTTTTCTCAAAGGTCGTATCTATCCCGATTTGCCAAGGACACTGGGCGAATTAAAAGACGACATTTTTAGGGGTATTGCAAAACATCACTGCCGACACATTGCAGAGTGTTGCAGCCAACATGGAGCGGTGAGTGTGCACGCTTATGACTACGCCAGGAGGGTTGTCATTTTCAACACCTGCTGTAGGCTAGGTGATTATATACATTGATCTCTTTAATAACCTTTACAAACCTTTACTAGTCCCGTTTAGTGTGCCGCATGACAAGTTTTTTTTTTTTTTTTACAACCTTACAACGTTTTATATGCGCAAGCCATCCCCCGGCTTTCGTTATTTTTTTTATTTTATTGTTTTGCTTTCCACAACAAAAACACGGGAAGAGCCATTAAATTTTCATCCTTCCTGAATGCCGTGCCACAAACTGCATTAAAATCGGGTACTTTGTAACAAAACTACAGCTGAATGAAATAGGTGAGTTCTAAAAGAATCGCCCTCTGTAACATATTTCTAAGCGACCCACCTGAAACTTTGTAGGCAGCTCTGCCGAAAGCTGACGAACGCGTGCAAAACGTGAAAGAACACAAATCCTACCACCCGCACAGCCACCGAATCTTTCCGGTGTTCCAAAAAAAGGCGCGGCACACTGAAGCGAACTTACGGGCCGACGCGCTAGGAACGCGGCGGATGCTCAGCATAAAAATTTTTGACCGCTTAAAACTAAAATCATTCCGACTAAACTTTCTGAAATTAATCTCCTTTGTTTATGCTTCCAAATGAGTGCAAGCATGCATTTTTAGTTGGACCGCATCACCAATCTGCATGTGCCTGAACATGAGTCATTTCACACATTTTTCTATGTTTGCGCCTCTTCCTCTTCAAAGTTATTCGGTCATCGACTTCCGTACTTTTTTGCCATGCTTACTGACAACTATCTGGGCATAGGATGTAGGCATATGGTGGTTATAGACATTGTAGATTTTTTTTTAATTGTCAAAATTGGCGCAGAATAGCCTTAGTGCCTCACCAAAAAGCATATCGTAAAAGAGAACAGCGAATGCCAATTGGAGCGAAGAAGAAAGCGCCGTTCCTTTTCTAGCAACTAGCTGAGATTTAAGGCGCTCCGTGTAGTATATTGTATTTATGAGAGATTTTTTCAGCAGCCTTTAGATTTCGTCCACCTCGGCAACTTTCAAATAAAAAATTCGCTCCGTCAAAAATTGTGTAGGAGGGCGAATAGTTCTGTAAAGTGATTGGCCAAAATTTTTTAGAACAAGATTTGAGAGGTTCGAGCGTAATGTCCGGGACGTTAAGCATGGAATGACCTATACTGTTTGTCGGCAAGCGAGCATGGGGTGCGGAAATCCCCACCATCCATTCGTGACGGCGGATTGTACTCTGTCTTCAAGATCAGCATCAATATTTTTCTCTCTCAAGCACCACCTCCTGTTTAATCCTATGCAGAAAATCTGAAAGACCGGCCCACCTTGGCAAGATGCCGACCGACCAGACGCGACAAACTCCGCGTGCTTACATGGTACGCGGGTCAGTAGTCGCGCGCCACCTAGATTAATTAGAATTATTCCCTTTCTCTCGGTACACGTCTGTCACTATTAATATAACCAACCTTTATATACATATAGGCGTGCGCACAGTGGGGGCAGCCGCTAGGGGCGTAGCCAGAAATTTTTTTCGGGGGGGACGGAAGGAGAGGTTCAAGCATACTTTGAGTATGTTCGTATGTGCGTATATGTATATACATGTAAGACTGAAACTTTTCGAGGTATTTGACCTGATCGTAAGGGCCCCTTAGTGGGAGGGGGTCAGGAAGAGTGGGTGGGGAGAGGGAGGCGGTAAAACTTCGCCCCCCTCCCCCTTATTGTCGGAGAACCCTGGGCACGCATATGTACATACCTGGTAGAAGGCGAGCACCTCTCCCGTGCGTCGAATGGTGGACAGGCCGTGTAGCGTGCCGTCCACGAGGCGCATCTCTCCCTGCGCGCGAAGTACGAGCAGGTCCTGGTCGAAGGAGCGCGCCTGGTCCGGCAACGAGTACGGGTCGACGAGCAGCAGCTGCTCGGCGGTGCGCTCCAGCAGGGCGTCCACCAGCCGCTCGGAGCGAGCGGCCGTCAGGTTCACCGGCACACGAGACAGCTCCTCGTTCACGCGCCGCCGCACGTTCTCCTCGATCTCGCCTCGCAGAGACTGCTCGGCCTGCAAACAACCAGGGACAGACCAACGTTACTAGAACGGACAGACAGACACACGCTGAAGTGCGGACCACACGCTCGGCAAAATAAAGGAAGTTTATAAATTAATTCGAGCTGGAAATTGACTAGCGCAATAAAAAGTTCACATTGTCAAGTTCTGACGTGCTGTTCTCGATTTCAAATTGTTTGATAGGGCTATGCTGCACTCCTCTAAGTGCATGCGTTAATAATTCTCTCACTCTCTCTCTTATCCCGTTATACTAGTGACGTGCGTGCGGTTATGAATGTACTTATGACTTTGTTCTATCGTTGTTACTGCAAGAAACTCTAGTTTCCACCGCACTGCACGTTTTTTAGTCAGATAGCGAATGCCTAAAGCGAAGCAAGAAAACTGGAAATCCAGTTCGCCGTGTTGTTGAAGAGTAATATGCGAGAGAATGCGGTCACTGCACTTAAACACTGAGCTCATGCACAGCATATAAATATGCGTAGAATACGAAAGGTAAAAAAAAGAAAGATAACCTGTCCTCGAGATGAACTGGCTGATGATTATCGTTGGGCGGATGCACGGACATACGAATTTATACTGACGCGAGATATGCGAGTTTACCATTTCGGTAGCGACCCGCATTTCAATGGTGTGGCAGGTACAATTGATCTAATTTGAGTTATATTTGTGCATCTTCTCAAGAACTCATGTGGCCATATTTTGTATATCCGCTGGCATTACGTAAACATTTGAAAGTCGCACTCCTTGACGCACGCACCTGCTTGAAGACCGTGCCGCTGATCTGGTTGAGCAACGAGTTGCTGAATGTCGACCAGCGGCCGCCGCCCATCAGGTTCTCCATGTGCAGGTTGATGTCGTCCACTTCCAGCTTGGCGCTCACCGTTCGCACCCAAGGTCCCCCGTGGGGTCCTCGCTCCAGCTCTGCGCGAGCCGTCGCCACCGCATTGGCGGCGTTCATCCAGAAGGTGCCGTTGCCGTGCAGCGAGACGAAGGCGAAGTCCCCGCTCAGCACGTACTGACCGCGCAGCGAGACCAGATCGGTGCGCGTGGCAAGTTCCACCGTCTGTCCGGTCAGGTTGGCCGTGGCCCGTTCTAGCCGGGTCGCCGACAGCCCGTGCAGCTGCAGGTCCCAGAAGCGACCGCGTACTGTTACCAGGGACGAGCGAGTGGATATGTTGAAGTCGGGTACCGGAAGCGGGTCCTGTAGGTACCGCTCCAGCGAAACAGACTCGACCGGCTGCCAGCAGGCGTGTACCAACAGCGCGGCGATTAACGGAGCTGCGCGAGCGACGACTTTCCGTGGTGCCGCCATCTTCGGTTGGAAGATGCGCCAGCTAGCAAAGCTAAGCGCTACAGCTGATAGAAGAGACGGCGCGCGTTCATGCGATGCTCGGGGCAGCCCCCGCTGGAGATTACAGTAGTGGACTGCTGCCAAGGCCGGCTTAGATTTCGGCAGTTGTTGCGTCGAAGTCACACCCTCTCCCTCCAAGCGGTCTTGCATGCAGCACCCTTGTTATTGCTTCTCCAGGAAGCAAACACTGCGTTATTTAATGCGTCTCTCATTTTTTCGCATGTTCTGTGAGTCGCGCGGGCCCACGATTGCGGTGGAGCCTTTGGATGGGCTTTCAGGAGCTCGTGCCCTTGCCCATCCGCGGTACTCAATCGCCATCTCATGTCCTTCCGCGTGTATAGCTGCGTCTTTACACACTGACCCTCTCGTCTCGTCTGCAGCCATTTCCGCTTGTTTATTTATACTGAGCAGCGCATACGCCGCACCAGGTCACCGTTAGAACAAGCTGGCCGAGAGTACCGCCGCACCGATGGTCTGCAGCCCGTCCGTTTCCTCGGCCAGCTTCCGGTCACCGTGAACTGACGGCCGTGTTTGTTGTTCCATCTGCCGCGGCTCACTTTCCAGACCTTGTCCTAATGTCGCCTATCCCTCAGGGCAACAGCCGCCGTATCTTGCACCGGTGCCCTTAAAAAGAGCTTTTATGCAAGGGCAAGAGTTGCGAACGAATTTTGACGATTCGCGATGGTTTGTTTTGCAAAATGGTATCATACTTCCTTTACTGTGAAAACGATAATATATTTGTTGTTACTTTATATATGCGACTTAGTTTAGCTTGTGCTCTGTGCGTTGCAACATATTGTATAATAAACACTAAATTGGCGCAGCGTAAAGACTTCAGCAAAAAAGAGAAGAGAAAGCTTGGAACTAAAACTGGTGCTTTTTCTGTCTTCTCCCTTTTTCTAAAGTTATATCATTAAACTGCACCGAATTACATTGTCAAGCCATGTACCGACTTGCACAACAAGTAGTACCATTCTGCTAAGTCGCGTGAATTTTATTGATATGAGGCGTATAAACTTTGTCCGTTAGTTATTGCGTAGGTGACGGACATGTCTATGAGTTATGTCCGTCATCGGACATAATTTATGCCACACCTGTTATACAGCTCCAGCTCACTCTTTCGGATTCATTTGCTTTGTTCATTTATTTGATGATACTGGAAGTAACGACAACTTTAATCGCCCCCCCCCCCCTTTTTTTTTTCGTAGCATTCGATTGTTAACTATGCATACGTGGCACATATGCGAAAATGAACACGCGCACGTGGCAAATAAGGGGCGAGGCATAACTTGTGGTCCGTCGTAAAAAAAAAAAAGAAACTATCATAATCGTAAACCGGCACGCGCTCCCTTCACTCACTTTACAGTGAAGATGTTTGAAGGGGCCCTCCAACCACTGGCGTAAATCCCGGGGAGATCAGAGGGGTCCGGACCCCCCTTGTGTTCAGGCTGGGGGGGACACCCCTTGCATTGTCCCCCCTTGAGATTTGTCTTTCAAACGCCATATATTTGAATTGCTTGAGAGTTAAGTGTAGTACAATCCAAGGAGGTTTACCTCCTTGGTACAATCAACTTTTTTTAGTTAATGTCTGTTTATATTGTAGTGTGTGTACGCCTGTGGTCAATATCCTTCAGCTGTGTGAGACTATTGAAATCGCAACTGCCGCTTGAGCGCTTTCGGAGAAGACTCAGTAGAACAATGCAGTTACATGAGCTGGGAACTCATGCTCGTTTTTTAAAAAAAAATTATTTCAAAGCATGATTTAAAATTTTATATAAATAAAGATAAAAGCAATATGGCCGCCATGGCAAGATGTGTGTCCCCCCTTGCGATTTAACTGGATTTACGCCACTGCCAATACTTTTGAAGCACCTATTTTTTATTTCTGCTTTGCGTAGATTGATAGCTGGGAATAATTCTAGCATAGGTATAAGCACCGATATCAAATGATTTAGTATTTTAATCAAGCAAGAAAGTCACTACTATCACTACATCCTCTGCCGACCGCATCAGCGCGTAGTGGCGCTCGCCAGAACTATTGCGGGCGGAAATGACGGAGAAGAGCGCAGGCCTATGATTGGATAAACGTAACGTTAGAAACGATCGCGCCGTGGCATCGAAATTAATATTACTATTGGGTTTCGTTTTTTTTCTGTGCTTCTTCATTGATCCCCAAATATACGCCATCGCAAGAAAAAACAGATCACTACAACTACAAAGCACGACAGAGGCGCTGGCTGCCATTTCGCATCTGAATCTTTTTCCTTGCGCGGGTCAGATGTCCATATGAAAGGCTTCTCTCTCTTCCCTCTTCTCTTTTGTAAGTTTGCCAGCTGCCTCTTTCAGCACGTGTGGTAGGCTCTTGGTTGTTGCTGAACCGGTGAAAGTAATCCCCTTCTTCGTTGAATTGATGTCGCTGCACCCTCGTAGGTCGTCGGGCACCTCACCGAACAAACCAACCGTGATTCACCGCCCTTGTCATTCCACAAGTTCCCTTCTCATGATGAGAGGAGGGAGATATGGAACAACGATATGGAATGTGAAAAGAACACAAAGCCTCGCTTCAAAGCAGCAGCGCCCGCTGAAATTCTGACAAGTCAGGCACCATGTTTGTTACTATGGCAACGCGGTCTACAAGCAACAATGATGTGCAAGCTTCCCATACGTAGGAGTTTTCAGCTCATTTTATTGGGGCGCTCATAAACGTCACAGGGCGAGAGTAAATGGGGTCATGTGACCTGACGAAAATTGAATTGAGGGTAGGCTTCTCTTTTTTTGTATTTTCTAGAACGAATAACTTCGGACAGCGTGACCCTACCGCTGCCGCTCTTGCTGCACTCATCTGCCCATACTTCAGTCTACGCAACCCGCAAGTAAAAAGTTGGGGGGGGGGGGGTGTTGAATAGTGTTGAAGGGCCCGTGTGCTCCGTCGTGCAAAACTCCTCAGGTGGATATGTTTTAGCTAGATACGGAAATACGGTACGCAGATACGCTGACGTAT
Source organism: Rhipicephalus sanguineus (assembly GCF_013339695.2). Classification (NCBI taxonomy): domain Eukaryota; kingdom Metazoa; phylum Arthropoda; class Arachnida; order Ixodida; family Ixodidae; genus Rhipicephalus; species Rhipicephalus sanguineus. The sequence goes on along the minus strand of NC_051178.1, from coordinate 148,057,885 downwards.
GAAGAGATTTTTCCCTCTGCTTTCTTAAGTACCGACAACCATTGATTTAACGCTCGTTTTCGGTAACCATGTTCTTCCTAACGCTTTTCCAGCACCTGGTAAAACGCGTCGCCCGCTCACTAATTTGACGGTATACGAGAAAGGCGCGCCGCGTTCGCGGAAGAAAATGGCGGCAGACGCCAACTCGCTTGAGAGAGGGCCGGCTGAGGAGGCAGTTGTCGGTACTTAGGTAAAAAGGATTTTAGTATGACGGTACCGCTCCTCCTTTCCAGGTCGCGACCGTTTGCCGGTGAAGGCACTCCAACATCACAAAGGCTTTTTCAAAAATTACTGTGGGGTTGTCACGCCTCATTGTTGCCCGTCAGCCTACGCATTATTAACGAGACACCTGTCGTCTGGGGTACGCATTGTCACTGGAACGGGGAGCGGCAAAAGCACAACGAGCGGGAAAGGAGGAACGCTACCGTACTTCCTTACCGTATTTGCGTACCGTATTTCCGTAACCCTGCTAAAACTCTAAAACGAACACGTGAAAGAGAGAGAGAGAAAGAGATAGAAGGAAAGATGGAGTGAAAATGGAGAGAAATAAAGGGAATAAAGACATAAAAATATGAGAAGACGGAAAAGCATAAACAGAGAGAGAAAGAAAGAGAGAGAGAGAAAAAAAAACAGATAGAAAGATGAAGCGATAAACAGAGAGAGAGAAAGAACGGGAAGAAAGCGAAAGAAATATAGAAGGAGCGAGAAAGAAATAGAGGGAAAGCGAAAAAACGCCAAGCCTGCGCGGAAAGCACAGCACAGTCACAGCGAAAGCTGGAAGAGCGGCATTTCTAGAGCCCGTTGTAAACTCTCTTGGGGCTACTAATACAAGTACACTAGCAAGGTACCCACTACGCTATAAATCATTGTGAAGTTGGGAACCACCTACAACGCCATTATTCATCATTGTGCGCAGAAGCGAGGTTCCAGCTACACATATGTAAGGCATTATGTGCACTTTGTTTACGTGACGACTGATGACGATGAAGAATTGTGGCTCAGTCCTTTGTAATTGGTTGGAAGCTTTAAACGGCCCACCAGTTACGTAATTCGCATTAGGTGACGCCCGGTCGCTATTTCACTCTCCATGCAATGTAACATACGTTGACGTGAAAAAAGAGAGACAGAGAGAGGAGGGAAGAAATTTATTGAGACCCTGAGGAAATGGATGATGGGCTTATGGGCTTCCTAGGCAACCAATGCAAGTGCACTTGCGAGGAACCCACTACGCTATAACTCATCATAATTTCTGTGAAGTAGGGAAACAGCCACTATGCCATTTTTTTTCATTCAACGGAGAGCCGTGGTACCCGCTAAGAACATGTAAGGCATTATGCGCACTTTGTTGGTGTTGTGCCTGATGACAATGAAGAATTATTGCAGAGCCCCTTGTAATGGGTTGGAAGCATCCAACAGCCCACTCGTTGCGCAATTCGCATTGTGTGACGCCTAGTTACAGAATTCGCGTTGTGCGACGCTTGGTGCTTATTGTACTCTTCTACCACGCTATGTTAATGTGGGGTCGCGGGTTCGATCCCGGCCGCGGCGGTCGCATTTCGATGGAGGCGAAATGGTAGAGGCCCGTGTACTTAGATTTAGGTGCACGTTAAAGAACACCAGATGGTCGAAATTTCCGGAGCCCTCCACTACGGCGTCTCTCATAATCATATCGTGGCTTCGGGACGTAAAACCCCAGATATTATTATTATTGTTATGTTAATGTGGTTCCTTCTTGACATGAAGCCTGTATAGCGTCTTCTTGCAAGGCAGTTCCAAGCACCGGCATGGCTCTGTCGGTGCTTGGAACTGCCTTGCAAGACAAAGACAAAGACGACGTTCCAAACGGTCGTGTTTTTGATGTTCTCCATGGGTAAGCGCCACTAGTGAGAGGTCATCATCATCATCATCATCTGATGTTCTCCGCACCAATGGAATCATCGGCTTCTAGCCGAGGTACTGCTCAGGCTACTGCCAGTAGTAATGAGTACCGCACCGTATACTTCCGCGTCTGCCAACCGGTAAGCTCGTCGCCGACTCTGTATTTCTCCACGCTGACCTAGCCGGCCGCCCCTATCGAGTTCAAGACTTTAGAGACGCCCTACGGAATGCTATTGACCTGAAGGAGATAAGTTCAATTGGACAGTTCCAGATGTCGCATGTCTGGATGGTCACCTGCAAGTCGGAGTCAGCAAAGACCAAACTCGTTGCACTCAGTGAAGTGATGGTTAAAAACCGCCGCTGTATCGTCATAGACCCGGAGCCAGCAGAGGTCAAGATGAAGCTGCTGTGGCTTCCAGAACGATTGGAAGACTTCTATATACGTGAAGCACTTCAACCTTTCGGAAAAGTGACTTCAGTAAGTAGAGAAAGTTGGCGTGTAGCAGACATGGAGGACATGAAGACCCTTAACCGTGATGTTGTGCTCTCGTTAGCCGATGGAGTCACTGTTGCGGAAATTCCACATGTGCTTACTGTCTGCGGCGTACAGAGTCTTCTATTGATTCCTGGGAGACCACCTCTGTGCCTACGTTGCAACAGAGTTGGTCACATACGTCGGCATTGTCGGACGCCTCGTTGTGAGAACTGTCGCCGTTTTGGACATTCTGCGGATGAGTGTGTATACTGTCTTATGCCGATAAGCTAAGGCACCGAACCCGGCCTCAAGAGGATGCCGTTAAAGAGCACATAATGGATGTTACAGAGGTCATTGATGCGAAAGGTGACCTTCCAACAGTTAACGCTGTGGACATAAGCACAATGAATACGTCGGTACCAGCAGACGCGTCAGCAACCAGTGTTACGTTCTCCGAGAACACCTCCGTGTCCGAGAGATGCGAGGCAACTGCGTGTCGGAGTGAGGCGGAGCCACTACGTGCTGATATGGCGTCTCTGGATGTCAAGTCAGCCAAAAACACGGGCGTCACGGCAGATCCTGTCGTCGCTACGAGCAGTGCTCCTCACCAGCGACAGAGCCAAGGTAATGCTCCCGTACCTGCTGTTGAGGTGTCCACCAAGATAGACACAACAGTTCCCAAACGCCGCGCCTCCTACACATCTGTGTCCTCTGAGGAAAACGACATCAATGTACCAAAGCAATCACGTGGTCGGCGACCATCTAAACACAAAGAAAAGCATCGACAATCAAGGTGCAGACGGCCTGGCGGCAGTGCAAGGGAAGTTTCTTTCTCACCCTCCACGCCCCCTGACAGCTTGGAATAGAAAAGCGGTGTGTAGTCATCATGGCGTCCATGCAGCTCACCTTCGCCACCTTAAATTTACGAGGGCTTAGGTCTCGGCAGAAACAATTGCAACTTCGTCGGCTGCTTACAGGCAAGCGTTTCGACTTTGTCGCAGTTCAGGAGACAAAGCTTGAGAGTGATGACGAGACTGAAAGGGCCCGGCTCTTTCAGCATGATTATAACATATGTGTGTTACATTCTGTGGGTTTGTCGGCAGGTTGTCTTTTGTTACTTAAGAATAATCTCCCTTATTCCGCCTTCAGCTATCAGGTTGATACTGATTTATATGTTGTGATTTTGTGCTCCAAGGTGTTGCATGGCGTTTGGTGAATATTTACGCCTCTAATGACATAGGTAGACGCGTTGCTTTCTTTGAAAGTATGGCCCCCCTGCTATAGATTGTGGTAGAGAGACAGTGCTTATGGGCGACTTTAATTGTGTTTGTGATGATAATGACCGTGTAGGGCACAGTTCTCGCAGGGACAAGAGCGGTGAGGTGTTGGCTGAGATTACTGAAATTGCTGGACTTGTGGATATTGGAGCCTCACACAGAGGGAGTTGTTCGTACACGCACATTCAAGGACTTTCTCATGCACGTCTCGATAGAATTTACATCTCTTCAACCATTCTTTCTTGTGGGTGGTCATGTGTTACTGAACCGGTATCGTTTTCAGACCATTGCATCGTCATTGCTCAACTAGGTAAAAATTCCAATGTGACGTTCCGTCCTCGCTGGGCTCTTTGGAAATTTAATTCCAACCTTTTAAGCGACAAAGAATTTACTGCTGAGGTGTGTAGTACTATGACCACTTGCTTTAACGCTGATTTACCTTTATTTGCTGCTTGGGAGTTGTTCAAGCAAAAGGTGCGCGCTATATAGAACAAAGTTCTGTAAAGTCGTTCTATAAGAGAAACGAAGAAAAGATGCTAGAGAATAGCCTCAGAAGCCTTTATGAGATAGAGTGTGAAGCACCTGGTTCGTGTGTTGAAGAAATTGCTAGTATCAAATGTGAACTTCAAAATTTTAATGCAGAACGCTACAGAGGTGCGCGTATTCGCTCGCGAAATAATCGAGCTCTAAATTCCGAGAAACCAACCCGTCAGGCTCTGCTCGACGAGCACCGTCACGCAATGTCAAAAACGATATGGGAAGTATACTCTAATGGTACTTTGGTGACCAATGCAGATGATATCATGGCAGAATTTGAAAATAACTACCGAACATTGATGCTAGCCTCAAAATGATCAACTTCTCGATCAGTTCATGTCCCTCATTAAGCCATTAGATGAAAGATTGTTCACTTGTAAGCAGTCCTGTTACTCAGAAAGAGCTCGAACTTGCCATCGAGCAAATACCTTTATCGAAAACACCAGGTCCTGATGGAATATCGGGTGAATTTTATAAGGCATTTAAGGGACGTCTATGTCCCATTCTAATGAGAATTTTCACAGAGGCGTTAGAGATCGAGGCTCTTCCGCAGTCTTTCACCAAAAGTCACACAATTTTGATTCCAAAAAGTACTGATAAAGAAAAATTACGTCATGCTGATGGCTACAGGTCCATTACGTTATGTAACGTAGACTATAACATTTTTGCCAAGATTTTAGCTAACAGGTTGCAGTTTGTAATGTCGATTGTTGTTGGACCCCATCAAACATGTGGACTGAAAGGCCGTTCTATACAGACTAACATCCACACCGCTCGAACTATTCTAGATTTTTGCTCAAATTCTTTCGACCAACTCGCATTACTGCAAGTTGACCTCGCAAAAGCATTTGACCGTGTTTCTCATTCGTTTCTGTTTTCCCTTTTACAGCACGCTAATGTCGGCTCAACATTGTTAAAAGGAGTGAAACTTTGTTATAATAATTGTTCTACCCGCCTAATAGTGAACGGTCATCTCTCGCAGCCTATATCTGTCAGATCCTCTGTTAGGCAGGGATGTCCTATGTCGCCGCTCCTTTTTCTCTATACTTAGAACCGTTGTGCTTGCGTATTATTCACACAATATTCAAGGCTTCAGACTGCTAGAGAATGAAGTTAAAGTTTTAGCATATGCAGATGACATTGCCTTTTTTTTGTACTGACAAACCCAGCATTGAAAGGATTGTTGATGTAGTAGAACAATTTGGTAGCGTCTAGCTCAGGAGCAGAGGTGAACTATTCTAAGAGTTCAGGTTTGTGGTTTGGGTCATGGGGATCTACACCTGATCAGTTTGCCGGTATTGAGTGGTCTGTAGTGCCACCAAAATATCTTGGTGTTCCACTAAGTGCACACAAGTCAAGCTCACACTACTGGAAAGATAGGGTGGCAGGCCTTGAGCGTTATGCTAAATCTTTTATACCACATAACCTTTCAATTTTCGGTAAAGCGGAAACGTGCAACAAGTTTTTGGCCTACAAAACTTTTCTACGTACTACAAGTGCTGCATTGTGCTAGATCGCATATTCAGAGCTTTCACCGTAAATTTGCAACATTTATATGGTCATCAACATATGAATCCATGAGACGAGACAATCTATTCAGACCAGTTAGTGCAGGTGCGCTAGGTCTAGTACATCTGTACGTGTGGCAAATTGTATCTCGCTACTTCTTTTTCCGCGACGTTTCTCACCCTATTATTCGAGCATTCTTGCAGGTAAATCTGGTAAATGTGCTGCCTGATCTAGTAGTTTCATCTGATTCTTCTCCACGACCATGTCTGTGGGGATTTATGCGAGAAGTTTATTTATCTGTTCGTTTTGTAACAGTTAGGTTTTCAAATGAATATAGGTTTTCAAATGAATATTTGTGCTGTGTATCCCGCAAACATCTTTACAGAGATTTAATAACGATGCTCTTTCCGCCACCACTATATCGTGCAAAATACTTGGGACTGCCAGGGCATGATGTCCTAGATCGAGTACGTAAAATGCCGCTGACACCATCGACAAAAACATTCTTTTTTAAATTACATTCAGATACCTTGCCTGTGAAGACTTGGCTCCGTTCAAGAGACATTTTTGTGTCGTCCGTAGATTGTCCTCCGTGTGATGTGCCAGAAACAATTGAACATTGTTTTATAGGCTGCAGAGATGCAATGTTATTTTGGGATGTGCTCCAACGAACTCTTCGAAAAGACTTTGTGCTAAATTCCCATTCCGTGCGATATCTCTTGCCAGCGGGTTGTAATGACATACCATTCGACATGTTTCTTCTCATTGGAATGCATAGCCTGTGGAAGACGCGCATGTTGCAGAGAAACGCAGAGCCGATAGTTTCCTCAACAGCCCAATTCATTAGGTTGGTCACTCAGCTAAGAGATGTCTACGAGCAACTGGAATATCAACCAGAATGGTATACGGCATTGGTGAGGTGTTTATCCTTACCGCTGTTCTAGCATGCAATTGGAAAATCAGTTACTTGAGGTGATTGCGAATTCTGTAGTGCCTTCTGTTCGTCATTGTGTTGCGATAAGAGCATAATCAACATATTAGTTCTTTGTATTCAATTGCTTTCAAGTGCTATCCTATGTTGAATAAATACCATGAAAGAAAAAAAAAAAACCGGCATGGCTCTCAGGTACAACACTGGGCTCCCACGCAGAGGGCCCAGGTTCGAACCCCGTTCCATCGTGGAAATTTTTTCTCATTTCGTTTTTTTTTTCTTATTTCGAGCGATAGTGGTTACGGACACCGGCGGCGGCGGCGGACAACTACGGCGCCAAAAACTGCCGTTGAAATGATCTCATTACAGCTTTCGCTGTAAAAAGAAAGCTTGGAGGACGCTTGACCTTCGCCTTCAAGAGTAGCTTGGCTTCGGTTCTCGGTGCACGCCTCAACCGTGCCGCAAGAAAACGAAAGTCTGTGCGCGCAAAATTGGCCGTTTAGAACTATCCTAGAATTCCTACTGCAAGTACAGTTGCGAAGTGTCCACTACGCCATAATGCCTCCTTTTGCGAATCAGCGAAGGGCCCTCTACGCGTCCGTAAGGCAACACGCGAACCTACGCAGCTGCTCACTTTGTTGGTGCTTTTGCTGCTGATGATGATCACATATGTCTGAGCGCTTCGTAATAGACACCCACACGTTGCGCAATTCTTTTGAAGCCTCGCACGATTCTACGCTTCTGCATCGCAATATTACGTGCGTTAAGGAGACTCCTCCCAGTACAAGACATTCATATAGTGTTTTTTTTTTTTTCCGAAGCTGTTTCAAGCAATGGCGAGGCTCTGTGGTAGAACACCTGCTTGTCACGCAGAAGGCCTGAGTTTGATTCGCACTCGAACCGAAGATGGTTGCCATCTTTCTCGATTTTTCGGTCACGGACAACGCTGATTTTTCGCTCACAGCCAACGACGCCGACACCGGAATTTCTGCGAAATGAGCTCTTTAACGCTATCGCGTTAGTAAAGAGAAACGGGGAAGGCCACCCAGCTACAGCTCCGCTCTTCCTTCAGGCTTGGCACCTCTAGTGCAAAGCTGCCATAATTTTCTGAAAAGGGGGGGGGGGGGGTTTACATCCCTCCCCATTCTCTAGCTACGCCAATGGACGACTGCGCTTCAATCGATGCAGTGCGCATAAATGTACAGCCGAAAAAACAACGATCAATTGAATAAACCGACGAAAGATAAACAAACCACGCCATCCACGCATACCGGAGAATATATCAAAAGAAATGGCAGATCCAATGCGCTTCGAGGATTTGATTGAAACGTATTTGTTAAAAGAACACCAACCTAGGCTGTATTTGTAAACCACCAGTAAATTTTCGTCCGAAGTTGGGAGAAATCGGACAGGTTCTTGTCGCGATGGAGATCGCCGCCAGTGCTGCCAGATGGCCCGAAGACAAAATCAGTAGCCGGACCAGCTAAAATCCATATACTTTCCAAAAAATGTCAGTAGATCCATTAAAAAGCACTTTGATTGCATGAATTTAATTAATTTACTGAACTAGTTATTTAATTATTTTTATTTTAGTTTGTAAGCACATATAAAAACGTATTTAACAAATGTAATTATCAAGGCAGAGAGCACGGTGGCGGAGACCGAGAAAGCACGCCCCCGAGATTTGCTAAAGCTCCATCTTGGAAGGCAGAAAGCCTGCGACGCACTTCGTGTACCGAAGCGTCGCAGCCACAGCAGACACGCTGACATTAAAGTCCCTAGATTTTTAAAATCTAGGGACTTTAGCTGACATCGGGGGACGCGTCCCCCACTCGCTAATGACTGGGAGATCAGCGGTAGAAAACACGGGGGGGAGGGGGTATATGTTGAAGGAGATGAAAATGGTAGCACGAGGGAGACATGCACGTCGCGTTCGCACCTTGTATACGCTCGAGTGCGTGTCAAATATTAAACCTGCTTAGACGTGCATGGCTTTGTCAATCTTCTAGGTTGGGAAGAATATTTCGGAAGACGCCGGCTGCGCATGAGAGGGGGTCGGAGGAACTTCGTGAAAATCAGTCGATCGCCGCCGTCTTCGAAACGTTGCTCCGGAAGAAGACGTCTTCATCGCTGGACGTTTTATAACACAACTATTTACATAGAAAATGGAAGCAAAAAGAGAGAGAGAGAGAATGGCCCGCAGAGGGGCCTAAAGCAGCAGTGCAGGCAAAACGACCTGCGGCTTTTTCGGAAGCTCCTTTTATCCCATCTCCCCGAATCACTCCTCGTTGCCTGCTGTCATTGACACCTGCCCAAACCGGGTAGGCAGTTTCGTGGAAGAAGCGTGGGAGTGTGTCTGGCCCGATGCACCTGCGAAACTCGAGCACACTTCAGCTAAGGAATGTGTGTGGAGAGGGGGATCACGTCGAGTGAGGACTTACATTACCCTTCTATTAAAGTTCCTAGATTTTTCTTATTTTCCCCACTAAGCCATTCGTATCGTTAAATGATGCGTGCATGGCGACGCCGCCTTATACCACCTCGCCGTGACGTCATAGATTTGATGACGCCTGCTTTTTTTTTTTTTTTCATAGAGAAATGGTGCACAATGACGTCACATTGGCGTGCTGGCTGTGAAGTTCTCGCTCGAAGTTCGAAAATAGAAATGTCACCTTCATGGCGCTTCTAATCAACCCATTCCGTTATTTGTATAGGACGTTGTGCCTCAGCACAGAGGCCACAATGTCGCCGACTTTCCAACAATGAGGGACCCTGGAAAACGGCGTCTTCGCCCAGCTGGCCCCGACAGCTGACACCAGTCGTCATGCCTTCACGCTGCTTAACGACTGAGAGCAGCATTCCTGAGGGCGATGGAAGGGACAGACAATGGCGCTTCCAACAACTGCAACTGGCGAAGCCATCAACTACAACTGGCGAAGTCAACACTTGCGACCGGCGGACGGTCAACAGGACAATGTACGGCTAGACGATTGCCGGTCCGTCGAACGGAGAGGAACGAGGTCGAACCGAGTCGAACCAGCCGACATGGTCGGGCTGACAGTCATGTTGACTGAGAGCGAAAACATGTAAATAGTCTGTACATAAAATCTTTTCCTTCTTCACCTCGCCCTTACTGACTACTCCGAGCAGTTATCGTGCACTCCTCCCCTCTTTCCTACCTTCTTCCTCGTTGTTTCCTGCTTAATGAAATAAAGAATCACTCACGATGCACACCCGTGTTCGCACCGGTCACGCAACCCGAGTCCCAACAGCGGTTCCAGAGGTGGGATACAACGACGCGTATTCCCAGCAGCGAGCCTGAGGGACGACATCGGAACACAACGGTGGCGGTAGCGATGGGCCACGCTACCTCATTCCTAACAGTGGTGGCAGCGGTGGGATGCCAGGACCCCGTATTGACGCTGCGCACCAGAGGGGGCCTACCTCATTCGTAACAAGGAAGAGCGTGGACACACAGTGGAGAAAAAGAACTAGGAGGCTCACTATTAAATATACGGCTGGTGGTGTCAGCGATATGGCAACAAAGAGCGTTAAGCGAAATGTCAGAGAGGCAGAGAGGATTTACTGGACGGCAGAGTAACTATCGAAAAGGCAAAAATGAAATAAGGAGGGAAGCATTTTACGATAATTCAAGGGGAAGCGCTTTACTGTTTGAAGCGAGATCGGGTTGCCTTAGAACGCGTAGTTATAAAGTGAGATTCAGTAAAGAAGAAGAACAATGCACGTGCTGCGGGGAAGATAAGGAAACGACGGAGCATGTTCTGATTGAATGTGGAGACATCCACCCAGGTGTACGTTTGGGCACGAGCCTACATGAAGCCTTGGGTCTTAGAGACAACAATGGAAAGCTGAACACACCCGCGATTGAAATAAGTAAGAGACGGTTAGTATATTAGTGGCAGAAAATTAGAGAGAAAGGACAAAAATAAATATTGGGAAATATAAGGACATTCTGCCGTAAAGGGCAGAGAACTGGGCTGAGAATTTACGTTTCTTTTTTTTTTCCTATATTAAGATAGATTTAATCGAAGTAGAGGCATTAGGCCAACATTAACAAAAAAGGAAAAATATTTTTTTTTGTCGAGCCTGGTGGCACGTTGTCACCGCCCCGTTATAAAGGGGACGCTCACTCATGGCATCCATTGCTGCGAATAAATATTAGAATAAAAGCAAAACAGACGATTGATTCGAAAAGAGAATATACATAGTTTTCACGTGACGTCACAGACGGGTTCTCTGCGCTGGTTACCTCAACATGGCGTCCACCCTCATTAGAGCGTGTCACTGCGGGGGAGGACACACAGTCGTTTAGTCCCCGCGTTCTTTCGAGATCTCCACGTTTTCTTCTGTTCGCCAGCTGCGAGAAGGGGGAACACAAGGAGCACCGGCACTAATCTGATGTCACCTTTTCTTCGCGCGTTCGAGTTCACGCAGCATCTCAACGAGCAACCAGCAAGGCGGGCGAAAGTTTATCCCAGCGCCCCCCCCCCCCCCCCCCCCCCCTCGCACGCCTATGTCGGTCCATACAATGGACGGTTTGCAAAAATCTGCAAGACGGCCGGCTGTCCTGCAAAGGTTTTTTTTTTTTTTTTCATTGTACTGTTGCCGCTGAGCACCGCACCTGTCGTTCGGGTGCCGCACTTTCACTGGAACTGGGTGCGAGCGCTTGGTGGTTGGGGAAATAAGAAAAACTTGTAGCAAGGTTGTCATGAACATTTTTGTAAACCGTCCACTTGTGCCATGCGCCAGAGCTCGAATGAATCAAGATTTTCCTTTACTTTTCGTTATTTTTTAAGGTCTCTAGTCTAGGAAGCTCTCATTTGCGATTGTGGACCAGTTTACGGTGGAAAACTTTTTTTTTTTTTCGCAGTGAAATGACAACCATCGACTAATGCATTTACCTCAGAGTAGTCCTCCGCGGTGGTTACGGTGCTTGACTGCTGCCACGAAGGACGCGGGATCGGATTCCGGCCGCTAGGGGCCCGGGTGCTTAGATTTAGGTGCACGTTACAGAGCCCCAGGTGGTAGAAATTTCTGGAGCCCTCCACTACGGTGTCTCTCATAATCATATCGTGGTTTTGGGACGTAAAACTCCAACAATTACTATTATTATGCCCTATATGCACTCTATCGTAGCCTTTCTAACGTAACTGTGGTTCTCGACGCATTTTTCAAGCAAACCTCGAACGATGGGCGAGCTCTGCGTAAGCGGACACTTCCATCACGTTATCGTCAGTTTCCTCGTAGCGGCAGCGGCGCGGCGCGCGTTAGCTTTCCCAGCGCGTCGGTAAGATGACGCGAAACTCTATCTGGCTGTATTCATACCAACTCTCTCCGTATGCGCGCATGTAGAAGCATTGCAGATAAAAGGACCCGGACAAAAGACAACAAACATTGTCACGGTGTTTGATGTCTTCAAATGTTTTGCTCTAAATTGTTGTTTTATCCTACTTGTTCGAGATGACTGTAGCTTCAAGTTCTGTTTGTATACGTATATTTCAATGTTTTCGATAATAAATTTCAGTTGGAAGTTAGCGCTCGTCCGCCTCTTTTTGTTTTGTAACTGTTGCACCCGTTGCGCTGTACTCCATCGAATTCCCAATTTCAAACGAAGTGGGAACAAATTTAGTCATCTAACGAGTATGTTCTAATGAGGTTTGCGCACACACACACACACACGCACACCAGGCCCGTAGCCAGGAATATTTTTCGGAGGGGGCCCACTTGCAGAAAACCTTGACTATTTGAGAAAAACACCTATTTTCATTAATTTTAGGTAAAATCACCTACTTCAACAAAATTTCGGCCCGAGCCCCTAGACCCCCCCTGGCTACGGGCCTGATATATATATATATATATATATATGAACCAACTAGACCATCAATGAATTTTGTTAAATTAAAATCTTCCTCTCCAAATAAATACGGTTTCTGCTTTTTTTCTTCTTTTTTGTCTATCCTGTAATGTTTCTTTTTCCATATTTCGACAGAGGCAACGTGTACTTGCTGCTAAGCCTCTAGGTGGTGATAACTAAGCCCGAGGGCGCGGGTTCGATTCCCGGCCATGGCAGCTGTGTTTGTCGGTGGGGGCGAAATTCAAAAACGCGCGTGCGCATGCATCGTGGTCAAAATTAATCTGGATTCTCCCACTACGGCGAGTCTCACAATCCTATCGTGGTTTTGAAACGTAATGTAGACGAACTTACTATCATTACTTTTTTTTTGTAGTAATATGTGCGGCGGAAACCCACAAGATGGAATAAGATTAATGAAGGAGTCGTGAAAGATTCGACTTGCCTGAGAGAGAGCTTTCCAGTTGGCGAAAAATGTGCTATCACGTCGACTGCACAAGACGAATGAAAATGTCGCATACACAGCCATTCCCATTTCTGGTAGTTTTAGACTGATCGAGGAAGCTGTAGTTAGACTATAAAACTTCGGTTGGGCTCATGGGCGTCCGGAGAGGGGTTCAAGGGCTGCCCTTCCCTGGAATTTCGGATAATATTTTTCTACGCACTAGCAATAAGCGACAAAGCTTGATTAGCACATTCAGGTCCCGGCCTTCTCTGTTGGCAGCCAAGTCTGCACGTTACACACTACTATTTGACTAACCTTCCCGGCAGGCCCGTAGCCGTAGCCCCCAACATTGTGGTGAAGTACGTGTTTTTACCAAAAGTAAATAATAAATATAGGTGTTTTTCTCAAATAGTCAAGGTTTTCAGCAAGTGCCCCCCCCCCCCCAAAAAAAAAAAAAAAAAATCCTGGCTACGGGCCTGCTTGCCGGTCATGTAACGGCAGTGATAGAAAGTTTAGGAAAAAAATTTAGACACCTAAGCACCACCAGAAAAAAGACGAAGCACAGGAAAAGAGCGTCTATTATTCCTGTGCTTCGCCTTTTTTCTCTAAAGTCATAGAAAGGCTGTCAGTGCTGAATGCTTCCCCCCCTCCCCTTCCCCCCCACCATGCGCATGCACCCCTCTGCAAAAAGTTCTGGGAGTACACGCCATAAAAAAGAGAGGAGACAAGCACTGGCGCTACTCATAAGTTGTTAGCACTAGTGCTTGTCTCGTCTCTTCTTTGTGGACTGCTAAGTCGCTCTGAAATATTTCAGCTGCAGTTTAGACATGCGCGGTGCAGTTTGTCTGTAAAAGGAGCCTGTTGGCATCATTTATTTATTTATTTATTTGACAATAATGCTAACTCCTGTTGGAGTCGTTGCAGAGTGGGGTTCAATGATGAATAACACGTAGAACTTTTTCAAGGAAAACAGTAGCATAAAATGAAGACAATATAAAGCGAAGAATAAACAACTCGCTAAGCAAAACAGTAGTACAAAGTGTATAATGACAATATGAAGCAAAGACAAAGACAACTCATTGCCATTTTGGGAATGCTGAACTTCACACGTTTGAGCGGCTAGAGTCAGTGCGGATTAACTTCGAAAGGAACTTGACTCGGAGTTGCGGGATACTTTTTGAATATTTCGCCACTGTATAATTTTTTTGGAAGCCTTCCTCACGTCGTCTACTTCAGTTTGCACCGAAGCATTCCTCGCTGGCGAAAACGATTATTATTTAGCTCGTAAGCCCTGTAAGCCGCGAGCGGGCCGGTTTCCGAGAGAGACCGCCAAGCTGCTGTCAGCGACAAACAAAACCTAACGCAGTGGGACTACGGTGGGGACCGCCATGCCACGGTCGCTTGAAACGGGTTTCGCGGAGCCTCGAAAGATGTCGTAAACCTGGACGACGCGGCTCAACGTCAATGGCGGTGCGAGCAGCACGACGGCACAAAATGGGATCCTTTCTCCTCTTCCGGACCAGGGGAACGGAAGCTGAAAAGGGGACTATTCCGAGGGAAAGGGCTCCCTTCACGACCCCCGGCCGCGAGAGGAGTGCCAGCAGTTGCTGTCCGCGCCTGGCGCCAACGTTAGCAGCCGTATCAGCAGCAATGGGGGAGCCAAGCTGGTGCGACAGACCAAAAGCAGCAGGAGGCAAGGGGGGTTCAAGCTCAAGTCGTGGGTGCCCCCCCCCCCTTCCCCCCAACCCCTCGGGCGCTCCGGGCAGCGTCCTTTTCAGCTTCCTTTTGGGGGGAAGAGCTAGCGAAGCGTACGACGAGGGCTCGCTGCGCGGCCCCGCCGCAAGCTTTCGCTCGTCGCTGGCTCTTTTTGCTTGGTCCACGCTAGCTGGGTCGTCGCGTTCACGGCGGCAGCGGCGTGTCCGCTCGCAGCAGACGCGCGGAGAGGGGAGCGTCGGCCCTTTTCCGAGAAAAACAGCGGCGCTACGCCGGCCTATCCGGCCTATCCGGCGGCGGCGAAAGGACCGACCCGCGAAGGCCGGCGGCGCCTGCTGCTGCAAGCCTGACGTTGGGGCGTCTTCTCTGCCGCCCCCCGCACTCGCTGCGCCCCCCTTTGCCGCTGCGGGGGCTGGCTTCTCTGCGCGTGACACTTTTTGCTTGCCGCGGTCGGAGGGGGGATCTTTGAACCAGCGGCGGCGCCCGCTGCAACGCTCGGAGCGTCGTCGCCGCCGGACGGCAGCCGGGAGGGCGGCATTCGCGCCCCCCTCCCCCCACCCCGCCACCCGGCCGCTCTTCTGGCTGTTTGCTTGGACGCGTGCGCGGACCAAGTTAGCGGCGCGCCATCAAGTAAACAGGCAGCGGGCAGACACCGCTGATGCTCGCCGCGGCTTCGGCGTAATTAGGAGCAGGCCCTTGGAAGCGCGCGGCTGGCCCGTTTTTGTCTGGAATGTTTCTCGGGAACTTGGGTAGCGCCGCGCGAAGCAGCGCGGCGTAAAACGTCGCTGCGAGGAATCTGTTTTATTGTGTTTTTTTTTTTTTCAGCTTTCTTTATCCCCTCTTCTCGGGGGTGCGGTCCGGTCGCGGGGAAGGCCACGAGGGGGACTCGAAGAGCACAAGGGGGGTGGAAGGTGGGTAGGGGCGGTGGGGGATCGCTCCGACGTTGGTCGGCACCATCACCAAGGGTGTGTTGGTTAGAGAGGGGGGGAGGTGCACACCGCCGCTCCATCGGCGGCGGGGGTCAGTGTCTGTCTGTGCGGGTGCGGCAGTGGCGAGAGCGCCAGCTTCGCTTTCCTTTGTCCAGTGCGTGGACGCTGGCCGCGCTTGGCCGCTGGCGCTTAGCCGCCACCGAGGGTCGCTACTCAACGTCGCGCGCGCAACGCAGACGGACCGCAGACGGCAAGCGCGATGGCTCCGGACTCTGTCGAGGCGTTCATATCCAGCGTCAAGAAGTATCCCATACTTTACGACTGCAAACGTCTCGGCTACCGGGACGTTGACAGAAAGAGGGAGGTTTGGGAAATGGTCAAGCAAGAAACTAACATGGAAACCGGTAAGTGACACAAACCCGTCGTCGAGCATTTGCACCGCGACAGCCGAAATCGACCCTTGGCTGTCATTACCGAGATGCTTTTTACATGTTTTTTTCACCCCGTTTATCGCGCTTTGCACGGTCGAAGCTGCCAATCGCGGGTAAACATGACCGACACATGTTGCAGGCTTTGCTCGTTTTGTTGAACAAAGACGTACGGCATGCGTTTCACGTGACTATCGGTAGCGCGCACTGTTTAAATTCTCTGTTATCCTTTTTTTTTTTTTTTGCGTGTGTGTGGCTGTGTGTCGTCTCGCGGATTGATTGGTGCTCGGAGATATCCGCGATATTTGAAACGGCAAGCTAACTCGTAAACGGGAACAGGACTTAACGATATTCGCGATAAAGCCTTGAATAATGTAGTGGACGAAACGATGCCTGAAAATTTGGGACAAGGCTTGGGCCACCCTAAACGTGGCCCGCAAAGCCAGGTAGCTAAACGCTGTTGCCACTGTGATATCCGCGCGGTGCTCGCCGCCTGCTCCCTTGTTATTTTTCTCTCCCTCCTTTTTAGCGCTTTATCTGTAGTTCGTTATTTAACCCTGCCGTTTCTATGCATTGCAGTTGATGATTGCCAGCGTCTATGGAAATCACTCCGGGACCGGTACATACGTGAACTCAGGGCACTGGAACATCCGAGCCATCTACCCTGGGAAGCACGCAAAAGCAAGTGGGCGTACTTCAATTCACTGGACTTCTACAAGGACTGCGGAAGAGCTGCAAGGTCAGTGCATAGGTCAGTGCTTTTTTTTTTTCCTAGTTACTCGCGGTGTTTAGTGCGTGCGCACCTCCCACCTAAGCGGCCGAGAGGACGGGTGCGCGATAGTGCGACTAACAGCTTCCGATAAGTAAAGTTAAACGTATAAGCACATGAAACTCATGTTCCACTTGTCTGAAAGATAATGTGCAGAGCAAATCCTTCCGATTACATTTCAGGTTTGGGCTTCTTCAGTATGAAACGAAATTCTGGTTGTCGTACTCGGTCTTACCCTTATAGCTGTGTTGCGGAGGCAACTTTCCGCTAACGCCCCTGTGGTGGTCTAGTCGTTATGGTGCTCGACTGCTGAACCGAAGGTCGCGGAATCGAATCCCGGCCACATTTCGATGGAGGCAAAATGCTAGAGGCCTATGTGCTTAGATTTAGGCGCTAATTAATGAACCCCAGATGGTCGAAATTTCCGGAGCCCTCCACTATGGCCTCTCTCATCATTTGATGGTTCTGGGATGTAGAACCCCAGTAATTATTATATTAACTTGTCACTAACAATTCTTTCACGTTTTTTCTCTTCTTATTTTTACATTCCAGAGCCAAACAACCACTGGGAATTGCAGACACGGGTTCCTTAGACCACTACTCCAACGGAAGCGAGCCAGCTGCCATGGAAGACAGCTTCACAGCCGAAGGCCCCCCTCCTGCTCATTCCCACTGCCCCAAAATGGTACTGGCTTCTCCGCAGACTGCTCCCGAGGACTACGCTCCTCTCAGGCTGCACCAGAGTCCAGAGCCACCGGAGAAGAAACCTATCCTCAACAACGAGTCGATGGACTCTTTTGAATCTGAGGTACTCGGCATCCTTAACCGTCCACTAGACGAAGACGAGTACTTTGCACTTTCCATTGTGCCTACCCTGCGGCGCCTTTCCTTGAAGAAGAAGGCGCTCGCCAAAGTCAAGATACTCCAAGACCTGGCAGTGATCGAGTTCGGCGAATGACCACTGCCGAGCGATGCTCTATGTCTTGTTCTCCGTTCAAGTGCCATATTTACCAAAGGAAACGTGGGACCAGCATTGCCATGAAGAAATGAGTATTCCGTGCCTTTTTAGCTAGACACAGCAGCTATAGAAGCGACGCCTTGCAAATGATGCTGTCTGTGGTGGGCATCGAAGCCAGGAGCAGAGAAATGCGGCACGCCACCTCCTGAAGTGGCAGCCACGATGTCGCTACAGTCACCGCTCTTGGTTCACTTTCTGATGCACTGTGTTACTCAAGAACAAGAACTTTGTTTTTGATCGTCCAGGGCACACCAAGTTGCTGGCTATGACGTTCAGGGATTTCGTTTTATTGTAGTCATAGACCAGCCTGACGACGACGACTATGGAGACTCTTGCTGGGTGCAAGACACTACAAGTTTTGTTGCCGCGTCCCAAAGACAGTGATATTTTCCCAACATGTGCCAAGGACACTCCACGAGTGCCAGCTAGTGGAATCAATTCCACACTGTTACTGTTTAGGTGCCAATGTCTGTTTGTGTGTGTCATAATGAAATGAGCTGTATATGCTGCCATGCAAAGCCAGATCTCTGGAACATTTGTAGAAGTTGCAAGTGCCTTTCAGTACTGTGCAAGTTCCATCCTTTTTTTTTTTACAAAGTGTTTGCAGTAATAAATACCATTTTTGGTAACTCTGTGGTTGTGCTTTATTGCTCTCACTTTTTCTTCTTTCGAAGCAGAAAAACAAGCAAATCATTACTCCTAACTAACGTGTATTTTTAAGGAAGTGGAAGAGGACTACAACTTTAGGAACAAAGCTGGGTCATTTGTTGCACAGCTTTCCTGTGAAACATCAGATAATAAAACAAAACAAGTGAACATGTTGAGAATAACAAACATGATGTGCTGCACATTAGTGCAGGCTTAATTAAAAAAAAAGATAATGTTGTAGTGGTACCCAACTGCATGGGCATCATGGACTAGCTGTGACCGTTGGTGGAGAGAAGTCCAAGTCCGCACACGTTTCACCAACACTGCATTGCATGCAAAAAGTCCCTCTTGAGGGAGAGAGTCGTAGAGGTAGGTCATCCATTTTGCTAGAGGCGCCTTGGATCACAGTTTTGGCTCCGGTTTATGAACAGACACGTAAATCACAGTGCCAAGTGCAATGATGGCAGGAATTCCAAGGCCAACAGAGGTCACTGACAGCACTGTCGCAGAAACGTGCTCAAGCGGCCGCTCTCCAAACCCACTTGACATGGCCCTGCACACAGAGCCCAAAAATTGTTATATACGGCCTTAGACACAAAAATGGAAGGGCTTTTAAAAGAAAGTTGGCGATACAAACTGTAATCCCTGCTTCATAGAACTTGGTCATAGACAAAGGCTTGCTTAAATCTTGCACAGATTCTTCTACAATGTATGCTCAGCATTGTCTATGTGTATGCTAGAGCTGACAGCTACTATCCCATCTTTGATCTGCCCAGCCAGTTTTTGACCATGCGCTGAATTTACAATCCAGCCTGTATAAACTATGGGCAAACCGTTGCAAAAACAGGCCTGGGAGTGTAAATCTAGAGAGTGAATCCAACTTGTGAGCTCTCGAACCTCAGTATAGTGAACACTGATACAACAAAGTACAAAATTTGGTTGGTCTTGCTTGATTTTGGTGAAGTACTCTAGCAAAACCAAGAATGAGGGCTGTGGCTCAAAGCATGTACAGCCGCAGCCACATCTGTGTAGAGCGTGCGAGCAGCTGGTTTTTGCTCTACGGGGCGGCACTGTGAGACAGTTTCAGGCTCTGACGTGGTGTGTCAGGAGCATGAGCGACCCAGTAGTCAGGCTGACTATGTCAGAGCCCGAAACTGCCTCAAGGTGTCGCCCCACAGAGCAAACACCGGCTGCTCTTGCGCTCTACACAGACGTGGCCGCGGCTGCGCTGTGGTAGCAAAAATGGGGCCAAGCACAGTTGCTGACTGATATGCACGATTTCTTGCTTCTACACAACTGTGTAAAACAAACGCTTTAGATATGGCCAGTGTGCATTTGCAGGAAGGATTGATCATCTCCATTTTTCGGAAACACGCCGCAAGACGTCTCTCCGAAAGGTCTGTCACATGAGATGCTGCAATACTTTTCTATGCCAAATGTGTGCTGTTATGACATAGTCTTCAGCGTGCCCCCTTTTTTTAAATTGCAACTGATAGAATAATACATCTGTGTTACTTCGTTAAACTTTAGTCAACAGCACGTAATTTTGTGAAGTGTCACAGATGTAGTACAACTTTGGGGGCTACTAAATCTACACACTTTTGACGTGCCATCCAAACGTACCTCATGAATTACTATTAACACTGCCACTGACAAGGCAGGAAGATTCATGCCGATTCTGTGCATGATAAGAAAGTGGACTGTGTTCTGGTTGTCATGGTGACGAGTCTGTTATCATCAGAGTCATCAGCACAACACATCAGTGTTGTGCTGCTTTTTCAATAGATGAAGCTGCAATCATTGGTCTGTTTAAGGGCAGCATGAAGGGACATTATCTAGAAGTGCTCATGATGGCATTCGTTGCACTGTGTCCACACCTAAAGAGTATATCTTACATGTTCTACAAATAATTATACTCCCACAGGGCAATACTATCTAAGCCACGCAGACTTGTAGTTCTACTTGTCAGAACAATATGCAACATAAACCACTACAAATGGAGATGCAGTGGGACTTTTTAACTTATTGAGCAGTGTTTATAATCTATCCTTAGTCAGCGCCTACTTTGCATTTCAGATACAAAGGTGCATGCATAGTTGAGGTTTTTGATTCGATATACCCGGAAGAAGCCTTCTGAACAAGATCATAATATTTTGCACGAAATGTCATAAAAGCTTGCGATGAAAAATCAGTAAACAGGGTTTGTGTGCTGGAGCCAACATTTCGACAAGCGGACTTGTCTTCTTCAAGGCTCCACTGTTGCAGCTTTGAAGGAGACAGGTCCACTTGTCAAAATGTCGGCTCCAACACACAAACCCTGTTTACCGATTTTTCATTGCAAGCTTCCATCTTCACCTGACTCCCACCTTTTTTGGGGAAAAAATCTAATTGTCACTTCATATTAGTATTAATAACACAGTATAAAGAACTTGCATAACTGAAGGCCAATACTTCGTAATTTTTGTTTCTCAGCAAAAACAAGCATTAGTAATAATGTCATTCTAAAGACGTACTTGCCTCCACCATAGTCACCGAATCAGCAGGGGCCACAGTTAGAAAGGTATCAGGTGGGAAATGTCAAGAAAGACACAGCAACAAACAAAAGAAAGTTGCTGCAAGTGACACGTCTTCAAGTACCCCTCATTGCCATTATACTCTTCTCGCTGTAACTGTAACATTACAGCACCCCCTGGGGATGTTTTTGCGCTTCAGCCATTTCAGTCAGCTGAATGCAACATACCTAATTGAGCATGAACCAGCAGGGGCTGCTGCGTACAATACCACTACATGCCTAGTCAAAAGTTATGCGCTGCTCTATGCCTTCACCGTATTTGTTTGGCTGTGTTTGCTCCTGACATTAAGGCCTACGTGGTAAGTACATGTTTCCAGGATGGAACAAACAAAACTTAGTAGTCAGAAAAACGTCACGAATGGGAAATTCTCAGTAAAGGTTCTACTGCATCTGTTATTTCATGCCAGACCATGTTCTTTTTGACCATATGTTTGGTTCTGGCACCCTTTTAAATTGAAAGTTCGTTTTGTGCCATTAGCATATGACTAAAAGTTTCTAGTAGTCAAATTCACGCCATATTAAAAAAAAAAAGAAAATGAAGTGCCACTTTTCATGCTCTGTTAGAAACCTAAGATAACGTTTCCGTTAGTTAAAATGCATTCTAATGAGATTCCTTTGAGGCCTGAGTGTCCAGTGAAGGCGGTCATTGAACTTCCATGTCTACTCACCATGTAGCGTAGTTGTTTTCCTGGTACCAGCCATCACCTTCTGAGCCGAAGGCCACAGTGATGGCTGAAGAGGCTACAGTTAGGTGCTCTGTGTGCGAGCCATGCTGTCGCCACATTGAAGTTCCACCAGCTTGCAGCATAGGTGAGGTTTTGATATGCAGCATCAACTGATAGTGTCACTGTTCTTCCTGGGTCCCGATAGCAGACTGGCTTCCAATGGAGATAAAAAGGTGGATGAAGAATTTTCGTGCTCGTCAAACAGGGCCACATTCTGCAATGTGATAGGAGCGAAACGCTATAAGGAAGTGCATGAGCACCGTTATCCCACTGCATCAAAGGCAGTTTTGCATGTGCATATGCAAATAAACCACATGAATTGTTGTAAATTGTTCGAACCTCCCGCGGAGAAGTCACGGCATCAGATGACATCGCCAACAGCTAGGAAGAAGAGAACCTTGGGTGAAATGGAACACGCTCATTGACATGGATGCTCGGTTGTGTGTCTCTTTTCTCTGGCGCCTTTAGACACCGAAGTGTGGTTTCCCACATGCATGTTATAGTTAATCAGTAAGGAAAGCAACACAGATGTAATGCATACTTTGAAGAGTTGCTGTGCACGTTGGGCACATTGGTACCCGAAGGTGGAAAGCACCAGCAGACAAGGCCAAGGACTGAATAAGAAAGACACTGACTTCAGCAGTTCATTCCTCCAAAAATTCACTTGTTATATGCCATGCGCGGTAGTACCACACCTGATCATTATGCCAAAGTGATTTATCTAAAAAGACTATTTTGAGGAGGTTGACAGATGGAGTGCTTGCAAAGCTTTAACCACTTCGACTGATTATCTGTGCTCCTATGACAGCAGTCATTACACAAAGAAAAGCAGCTGCACTCCTGGCAGTGAACGAATAGATGACCATCTAAGGTAACTCTTCCTTTTAAGCTACGCTCTCTTATGTGCTCATTAACACGCCGTGTCTGTCCTATACGATTCATTACACAGAACAATCGCAATTTGCACTATTGGGTATAGTATGTTAAATTTGGCACATCCTGTTGTTAACGTCTTTCATATTCTGTCCTTGTCTACTGACACTAAGACATCAAAGAGTTGAAAAATATTTGTTCAAGCAAAGAGTATCTTCGTGTGGCATGTGTTCGTTCACAAGGGGATACTTCCTATCGTGATGGCAACGTGGGTAGCAAAGAGAAGGAAGGACCATTAGATGAAGCAGTTTACCAGCACATGTTTGCACCTATGTGCAAATGCAACAGCATTACTTTCCCTGCTACTGACTACAGGTGACCCTTTGCACCTCCTGTACCACAAGAAATGATAAGACACCACTACATGATTCGATCAAAGCTATAGTATGGGCTAGCTGGTTCGTTGTTCAAACAAATTGTTAACAGTGTGAAACTGGAGACAAGGACAGAGAGACACACACAATCACCAGACACTTGTGTCTCACGCATATTGTCTTCGTTTAGCACTGTTGAAGAATCCATCCAACCGCAGCATACTTTGTTGACAAGTTGGGTAATGGTATTACTCACTGTAAAGACACCTGGTGTGTACTCATCATCGAAGGTTCGGGCACTGCTGATACCGTAGGTGTTGTTACGAGATGAGTCATCGAGAATGGTCAGCTCGAATCCAAACTGTGACGTCTTGCCTAGCTGAGGTGAAAGGTTGAGCAAAGAGAGCTGAATTTGGCTGCTGTTGCTCGTGTAGAGGAGATGCGGAAACTGGATATCATGGCCATCGCTGTCTTGGACTTCAAGCTGAAAAGAAGCGGACACAGGTTCAGCAAGCCAGTTAAAACATGAAATTAGCTGCTTTGCTTGTCCTGCACATTCACAACGAGAGTTAATGTTCCTACAGAAATAAAGTAAGTAAGCTAAAGAATCAATATAATGCCGCGCAATAATCTGGTTTATTTAAGACAAAATGTACGCGCTTCATTTCGGTTATGCAATTGGGCTGTGTAAGTGCCTAGCTAAGGAAGGCCTCCACTCAAGACACGCTGAATTGGTCAGAAATTATCGCCATAGTACACGATTACAAAAAGTGGGTGAAGAAGGCGCAAAAAGACGGAATCTTCAAAAAAAGAAACATGATTAGCTTCAGAACAAAGTCTTCACTGAGAGAGCCATGAAGATCAAATTGTGCTTTGTTGCTCCAAACGAGAAGGTCGCGATTGCTGCTGACCCTTGTGATGCTGCTGAACCAGTGTTGTAGCAGGGGGTGGACACCGAGCCCGTGCCCTCTACATTTTGGTTTCGTTTCACACATATAGTGCACCATAGTGGCTCACGAATCTCTGCTGCAGTGGTGAAAACTTACTGATTGGATACAAACAAAGCTTCAATATTTGATGATCAAGTATAATGCAGTAAATGTGAAAAACGGCACATGAATGTCCTTCTAAGCTTACAGTACAAATGGCACTACTAGGTTCGTAAAGAACCCAGTATTAATATACCAGATAGAATGACACTCTTACCGTGAATTGAATGGTACCATTGCCTGAGAAAAACCCCTCATCCTTAGCAGAGCTGGTTCCATAAGCAACAAATGTGGCAGTAACAAGCTGCTTCCATTTCCAGTGCAGCCCTGAATTTCCTTCCACAGGAGCTGGCTCTGATCAATGTAGTGGGTGCCATTCTTCAGAGTGGTGTTTAGATGGGCCTTGTTCTCCGGGTCATTGTACTCCAAAAGCTGAAAAGGGAAAGCAAGCGAATAAGGAAACTGAATTCTTGCATAGTTGGCTTACATCAGCAGATGATCGCTCAGCAAACATGGCTTTTGTTGGGCTCTATATACGTGTATGCACGTATAAAGACACCACTGGTTATATATGTATTTTTAGATTTGTGTTACCGTTTACTTAAAGAGATACTGAACGAAAATTGAAAAAATAAACTGCTGAAAACATTGAAATTCTACCTGGACAACACGACCGTTCCGATAAACAGAGTTTATTTCGCGCATTTTTGAACATTTGGCTGTATTTTTGGAGTAGTGTCAGCGCACAGCAGTTGCACACCAGTGAGAGCCGTGACGTGCACATGTTCCTGTCCTCCCCCTTTTTTTTTTCCTATACCTCTACTTTACACCTCCCTCTCCCCCTTTCAGAAAGGTGCTGAGGCATGCCCCACCATTTAGGGGCTTTACACCAGCCGGGAGCATTGTGCACTGGCGGTCGTGGTTCTAGGAACCGTAGTGGGGGCGCTGAGCGGATTGGGAGACGCGGGCGACAGCTGGCATTGTTGGCATGCCCATTTCTAGTGCATGAAACATCACCAAACGTCACCTTTTCTAGTTCACAGTGCAGCAGCTAGACGTGGCAGTGTCTGCAAAATGCATTAAATTCATTATTTTCCTCTAGTTTCTGCCTGAAATGAAGGTTGTGTCTATCAATTTCAGCACCAAATCTTTCAATTTAGCTGAAAATCTTGGCAGCAAAAATTTTGTTCAGTATCCCTTTTTATAATGCTTTGTTGTAAAGGACCTCTCCTTCCAATATTAACTTTCATGATAGGTAAGGCAATACTTTAGGTCACAGTTAAAAGAACAATGCTCCACTTATATGTTAGAGTTCAGCTTTCTTTGTCACTTCCCTCCACATTGCTGCTGGTGCCACTTGCTGTCTTGTACAACAGGCCAGTTGGAGGCCCCATTACCTACTATACATCTTGACTATATGCAACGCTAGGACCCAACAGATGACCCCACAATGCTGTTGTCATTTCTTTCACTTGCTTGAGGTATGGTCAAGATTTCCTCTGATAGACTCTGCTTTCTGCTAAACATGTTTGCTCTGTTCAAGATCCACGAGATCATGTTGAGCACAGTGTTTCCCTGTTGAAAACAATTCACACTTCGTCATGTGGTCTTCCAAGTTGTTACTGTAAACAAGAATAGTGTTCCATACAAGCACCAGTGAAAGCTTTGCATAAGTTGATTCACATAGTGTGTGGGATCCACTTCATTTCTTTCACTGCATTAAAAAAAAATATACAACTGCTTAAAGCTATTTGCATCACAGATGTAAATGCCAATAAATATAAATAGTTTATGCTGTAGGCTTCAGCACGTCACTTTTTCTATCTCAAAGCAAAGCATAAAGTGTGGCGGACTCCACGATTGAGAGATTAATTCTGCCAGCCATGTGGTT
Organism: Rhipicephalus sanguineus; assembly: GCF_013339695.2. Taxonomy (NCBI): domain Eukaryota; kingdom Metazoa; phylum Arthropoda; class Arachnida; order Ixodida; family Ixodidae; genus Rhipicephalus; species Rhipicephalus sanguineus. The sequence goes on along the minus strand of NC_051178.1, from coordinate 148,031,993 downwards.
CTTTAATGCACCGAACTCAAAGGTTTACAGGTGTTTCTGCATCCCTGCCCACACTGAAATCTAGCCATCTCAGTCAGGTACTGAACTTGTAAACTCACACTTAGCGCTAGAATGCAACAGGCAATACAGCAAGTCTACAACCATTAATCACCTTTGAGATGACAACAGCCGACGAAGACAGCACGGGACCATTAAATGCGAAGGTTGTTTGGTTCAGGTAGTGCCTACGTAGTGATTCCCATGAATGTCAATGAGTCTGGTGTCTAGGTGGGGTTTGGATGGCAAGCGCAGCTGGTGCGCCCAGTGCAGACCAAAAATAATGCAGGGTGTCATTTGAACCTTCGGCCGTGACGTAGCAGAGGCCACAAACCTCCTTGTCATCACAGAATGGGTTGAGATGAGCTGTGAGCTGAAAGCAAATTCAAGGTGCATGCACATCAGTCAAACGAGAAACTTATTGCTAAAAAAAGTGTAAAAATAGCCAAACGTTAGCTCAATTCTGGGCTGTAAGGTCAGCTTTTCAACTGACAAGCCAGTTTTAACCAAACTTAGCAGGAGGTTCTGTCTTGTTGGCAATTAGAACATTTACTAAATTTTGTTACCCAAGCACAAATCAGAACAAGTTGTGTGTGTTAGAAATGAGTGCGTCACCTCAGGATAACTATCACATAAAAAAAAATGTGATAATACAATTTTTTTAATTATTATATGCTGCTAATTCTTATTACAAGATGGCAGGAGCCACTCATAATTTATTGACTTTTTCTGTAGAAATCAAATCACTTGGAAAGCCTTGTAGTTACAGTGATCCACAAAGCTTCACTTTTGCTCTCAATAAGCGCAACTGAAATTTGCAGAAATTGATAGTCTGTCTTCTTCCTTGCACATTTACAGCCTAAAAACAACCTGGCAACAGTTTTCGTAATTTGAGAAATGGTCAGATAACGCACACTGGGAAAAATTAATTCAGAAATTTCAAAACATGGCACTTTATTTTGCAGGCAACAGAGATTTTTTGGAATGCCCCTGCTGCATAGGTTGGCACCTCTCATTCGACTATTCAGCAGCTACTGCTTCAAACTCATTTGTCAATAAATTTCATGTGTTGTATACTATCCTTTCATTAACAAGCTGCACTGCACTCGTTTATTGTGGAGAGTTACCACTACCGGGGTATTACGTGCGAAAACCACTATATTATTATTAGCCACGTCAAAGTGAAGGGCTCCGGAAGTTTTGACCATTTGGCGTTGTTTAAAGTGCACTGAGATCATACAGTACATGGGCCTGGCATTTCGAGCTAGGCAGGCAGAAATTGTTGACAGTGTTTAATATAGCTTAAATCAATCTAAAAAATTAAAAATCTGGTATTTTACGCGCCAAGATCACTGCATAATTATGAAGGCAATCCTTCTGAAGTGTCATTTGTCTCTTGCCCATTCATTAAATTGTTACTTGAAAGTGCAACTGATTAAGGCTACATTAAATGATCAAGGCAACGTCGAAAACCATGCATTTCATACCTCTCTCTAAACCCATCAAAGGTTCAATTAAAAATCGGAAAAATAGTCGCAAACGTAAAATTTGTATAGCCTGAATACAGCGTACCAACCTGTACAACGAAGTATATATATATATATAACGACAAATAACTAAAATAAATATTTGTCGCTTTGTAAAGGCCGCTATACTAAAGTCCATGCTTTTCTGCTGGGGTGGCTACAGCACTGCAAGGAGAAATTTGCGCCTTAATAAGCAAAAACGGGTGGAGCGGACGGTTGAGTTTAGCTTTGCCATGCGCCCATCAAATGTGCACATTTCACGGTTTGAATTAAGTGGCAACCCAATTCATCACGTACGCGCAATTACAACTTTTCTGTAGACAGCTAACGTGCAGGCTACCTACAAGCTATCGCTTCCAGTTCTCTCATGTACAGGAAAAAAAAAAAAAAGGATCTTACCTTTCGTTGATACGCTGCGCAAGTTGACGCGAGCAGAGTAACGAATAAAATCTTCGCGATCATGACTTCCACAATTTTAAGGAGCACTTTACAATACGCCCAGTCACGCGCCTGTCATTTGATACACTTGCCAGCGAAAGTTGCCGTCTCGAAATTCGGCCACGCTGATAACGCTCGCAGCTGATTGTAGCAATTGTAGCTGCAGAAATGCGAGTCACGAGGTGTGTGTGTCACCTGTCGTAAGCGAGGCCAGCTGGCGGGTTCAGGGGCTCAGGCTCGTGGTGTTACCCGCGCTTGCGCGTGCTAAGAAAAAAAATAAAAAAACACTTCGCCCGCTGATTCTTCAACAATCGAGGAGTCGTAACTGCGGTTCTACATCACGCCATCACGCTTTGTTGTTTTACGATAAAAGGCTGCTGCTAAGACTAGCTTTCGGTTTCGGTTCAATAAATCATCTTAACGCTTTATATATGTGGGAAATGCAGTAAACATATGAATACTCTGTGTGATACCTCCCACTGATGTATTAGGTGAGGCGAACAAGTTGTAGGTGTTCAGTAACGTAGCCTCAAATGCGCATTTGTTATGAAAATTCTGAGGGCGGGAACGACAACAACGCCGCGCTGGTCGCGCGATGCAGCAAAGGCGCAAAGGGATCCCATGCCCCATGCAGCAAACCTTGATACATCGGCTGCATTAGCTGCTGCATCGAGCAAGCTTCAATTTGCAATGTACTAACTAATGTAACTACCTGAGGCGAGCGCACAGATAATTACCTGTTCTGCTACCTCTCTAGAACCTGAAATTGTGCTCTGTATTTGCTGCAAAGCATTTCCGTAAGTGTTCAGCTTACGTCGCACTTACGCAAAAATAGCTCGAAACTTCCAAGTGGAGCGTTGCTGCGCGCGTCGCGTGTGCGTTTCAAAAGCGTGCTGCATTTCGCACTTGTTTTCCGTTGGAATGAGCGGCAGCCCTCGACGTTGTTGCTGCTTAATTGTTTGTTTGTTTGTATCGTCAAGACTTTGTGCCTAGCTTCTTCTTCTTCTTTGTCGTCGTCGTCTTAAGCTTCTCAAATGCTTGCGTACTGTGCAACTATGATTTTTAGTAACTCTATGATCAACACAGGGCAATGTTGTTTCTTAGCTTGGTTTTAGAAATCATTTGCAAAGGTTGCGTCATATCTTCCATATCAGTGGTTTGTATACGTGCAGTGACGCATTTCCGTGGCCAAAATATTTCGCTATGGAAGCGTCGGTGGCGAACAATGTGGCCAGCTACCGCGAAGACCGTGCTCACTCGACGTCGGAAGACGACTCCGATGATGAGGAGACGTCGTGGAAACGACAGGCAACTGACAAGGCCAGGGATGCCGCGGCTACAGCCGGGTACGATTTCTCCAAATGTGCTGCTTTAGCTGGTGTACCGCAACAACAGTCGCTACAGTTCAGGAAGAAAAAGGTAAATGTTTACCGATTCTCAAACGAGGGGTTGTTTGCTTGACTAATTCTTCCGTTGATGCAACTTTTGGCCAATCCACCGTAGTAGGTAAAACTCATGTAAAGTAAATCCGACTAACCGCTTGCCTGCCGTGTACGTTATCTGTGCAGCTCTTCTGCATTCAAGCAAATGCACAGACAGATGCATGCATTGGTTTGCACATGCTGCGGTTAATGATCGAAGGTCGAGACACATGTCTCGTGCGGCAGCGCTTGTGCACTGCCGTTCTTTTTTCTACTACATTAGTTTATATGCTGCACTGTACTCGGCAAGCAGCCTGCTGGTTTCCATCTCTGCTTTAAGTCATGCGACTTTCAGAGATAATTAAACCCCCTTTCCGCCATTGTACTTGCCGTGATCTCCTGCATAATTTTTCCGTGGATTGTGTATAGCTAATTTGTTGGAGCATTTGTACCAGGTACAGTGAAACCTCGGTGATACGAATCTCACGGGACCACCAAAAATATTCGTATCATCCGAAATTCGTATCACCAGAAAGCATAAAAAATTAGCATGTGACAAAAGAAAGCTGGCGTACATTTTCATTTATTGTTTTTCAGGGCCGCGGCGACGTCAGGAAGAACCCTGAATGACTGTCAGTTAAGTTTTTAGACGTCGGCAATCATACCAGCACTCATAAATATACGGTCCGTACGCGCGTATTTAATTAATGAACCAGGTGCGTTGTGACCCGCGACAGCAGTAGTCCCTTCCAAATTTTAGTATGTTTTCTTTTTTTTTTATGACACCGGAGTACTACAGCGCAAGTAACAAAAGAAGCCCTTTCGCGCGATGGATCAAGGCCACAAAATTACAGAACCACGGTCCTGTGTTCTGATTTTGTTATCGCGTAGGTGTTGGGGATGTTTTTTGGGAGATTTACGACCGTGCCCGCACAAGTGCGACCTCAACGGTCACGCATGTTGACATAGTGAGCCTGACTACTTCGCCAAGACCGTCCTCGCCTTTTTTCGGTCCTCGTCCACCTTTAGAAAAGTGTTCTTACACCGTAATTCTGGCGATTTGGCGGTGCGGCGCGCATGCCCACGCTTGCATTCCTGCGCTCGCACGTGCTTGGTGCGTCTTCCGCGACAGCGTGGACAGCACCTCTTCGTGCCTGGGCGGTAGCGTACGTTCGTATCAAACGTCGCTGGGTGAAAATCAGTTCGTAGCAACCGTACTCCATTACATTGCAGGCAATGGGCCTTGGCCGGGACCAACGAAAAATTCGTATCACCCCGAAATTCGTATGAGCTGTGATCGTATCACCGAGGTTTCACTGTACCACTGTACCTAATACAGCAAATCTGCGTGCATCCTGTTCACCTATGTTCTGCTTCCTCGCACAGGTAAACAATGTATGGGGTGCTGTAATCAATGAGCAGCTGCTCATGGAGGACCTGGGTCAAGTCTCTGTGGAGTCGTCTCAGATGGTCAACTGGAAGAACGACCGCCACTGTGAGAGCTATGACTTCACTCGGAAAGACCTTGACACACGGCCAGACCCCATCGAGCCGGACGATCTATTCGATGAGGACGGTGTCACTGCACACGACGTTGTTGACATTCAAGACCCCGGACCTCGCGGCCAGAAGCGGTCAGTCATGGACCGGCTGGGAGAGCGTGCCTGCACCCGGCCCTCGAGGTCACGGAGCCCAAAGATTCGTGGAGCTGGAAGGGCACGGCGATCCAAGTCGGACAGCTCCAAGTCAAGCACGTCTGAAGAGGATGACGAACCAGTAGCTGAAGTAGCCGCAGACATAGCAGCGCGACTGGAGGAGACCAATGCAGAGCTCGTGGGTGAGTGGGTTCGCATTCACGTATGAGCCGGAGGGAAAGTGTTAAAAGGGTACTCACATGAAAATTATCAGTTGTAGTTTTTTTGCTTCAAATGAAAGACCATGTTGTCAAGAGCCTAGAAAATGTGCTGGTAAGCGTGACTGCACCCTGAATAATTAATTACACTAGGCTTTTAAAAACTAGTTTCGGTTCCTAGTGTATCCTGACGTCACGACATGGTATGAGTTTGTCGTCAAGTGCTCATGCAAGATATTGTGATATTTCCACTGCCATTCAGCCCCTTGGATCCGTTGGTGACGCACGAGCAGCCATTTTGAATGTTTTTGGTGATGCACAAGTGGCCATTTTGAATGTTTTGGTACCTGACATACCAAAACTGGTGCATGAAGTCACCAGAATTTATATGGTAGCCTGACGTCATGATTGTTTCAGTGTCAATATGGTGTGCCATGCTAAAATCAACCTCAATGTCAAAATAAAATATCTTCTCAGCGTTTACTGAGCTTCACACTTGAGCAGATATACAGGATATTTGTTTACAATATACAAGTATACAGGATATTTGTTTGGTAGTGTAAACTCAGCTTCAAAAATTGGCGTTGGTACCCTTTTAATGATTTACTGTTCCTTTACTTACCAACCTCATGCTGCTTAGATGCCACCCAGTCATTGAAATATTTTTGATGTCATATGCATGAGGTTGTATTCATTCCTTGGCCATACTTCCTGCAAGTCACGCTTGCAGGGCTTCCTCTTGTTTTATGACAAAAATTCAGCATGGTGGCCTGTTGTAGCAATTGGAATTCTCTATGCTTCAACATTTTAGCAAACGCAGTGCCAGGATATACTTGTGCGGGGGTGCGTATGCTATGTGTTCATAGATATTTGTTTTTAATTGGAGGAGAGATGCAGTATGAGTCATTTTTTTACGGCATGTTAAAAGAGGTCTTAAAAGTAGAACAGTTGCTACTCTGCTAATCCATTTTTGAAGCAAAATCTACCTTGTATTTCATTTTGTGTACTTCTGCCTCACAAAGAGTCCACTTACGGCAATACCTCTCACTTGCACATGTTCTGCAACTGTATTTTGCCACTGTGACATAACATTTCTGTTAGTGTGGTTTTAGAAGGTTAGATTCCAAGCAACTTTTGTGATTTCTGTTTCTTTTCAAAACCAAAGAGCGGGTTGTACAAGTCCTTGGTGTTGCACGCTCTCGCAAGCTGCTGGGCATGACGGAAGACATTGAAGCAACGGGAGGCCTGCTGATAAGGGTAAGTACATTACTGTACAGTTGGCCGTTAATACCCATTGATTTATTCAGGAAAGCAACCCATCCTACAGCTGGTACCATGCAGATTGGGTACTACTGAGCTCTGTAGCAGATGCCCAACAATTTCAATGTTGGGGAAGTGCACGTCTGCAAATAGTGAGAGAATGAATCAGTACAATAAAGGTGTATGTGGGTATTGGCTTAAAAGGGCCCAGGCGGAGCAGGGGTTTTCTGACAGGGTTCTGGGAAATCCAATACATATCTCCATGAACAGCCAGAATGAGTCTGACCTCATGTTCCCCTTCGACTGACTTTTAGACTACAGTTTCGATTTCAAAAGGTACCCGTACACCACAGCTGCATTTCAGCGGTCCTCTCGAGAAAATATTCACTAACAATTATGATGCTCTCTAGTGCGAAATTTGAGCACAGCTGTATATATGTTTTCATTTTGTGATATATTGGCTGGCGCAGACAATTTCTCGTGGCATGTTGCAAATGGCGCAAAGTACGGCGCAACCGCCTCGCTAATTTGGAGATAGCGCGAGCCTGTGTGCATGGGTGATTCAAAGCAGCCATTGCCGACAGACATCCCAAACGACGTGCGTTACTCTGGTTCCATCTTGTAGTCTTGTGCGGCATTCTGCTTTCCTCCTCACCCTTTCACCACACTCTGTGCGTTCATTTTCATCTTTCGCTGCGTTCATCCTCTCAGTTATGATGGATGAGGCATGCAGACGTTCAAGGCAGGAATGGGCGCCTGGGAGCTGTACTCTAAAACCAATAGTGGAATAGCACTAATAATATGAAGCTTTTACGAATATTTAAAATAAATATATTTTTTTTGTATAGCTTGCTGTACATTCCTCTGTTCTGGCGCGAGATCTAGGACGTGATAAAGCAAGACAGAAGTGAGACATAGTGAAGCGCCGTTTATATGAGAGTGCTGCTTCACTGTCTGTCTCTTTTCTGTCCTTTCTTTTCGCTTTTTAAACCTTGTGCAAAAAGAAAAATTGTACAGCAGCTTCACAGGCAACAACTTGCCCGAAAACCTTTTATTGGCTTAAAGGAGTACTGACACGAATTTTAAAATTTTTCGGATTGTTGCTCTAAATAAAAATACTCGTGTCGAGAAACCTAAAACGAGTATTGTGGTGCCTGGGAATGCATCGTATATATTTTAATTACCGCTACCTTAAAAAGACACTTTCGGTTTCGATATCGAGGGGGCGGCTTCTCAGTGACGTTTCATGTCAGTGTGACATCACGGGGATACAGAAACTCTCGACGTACTAGCGGCAAATCCGTCATCTGCTCGTGGTGCACATAAACAACGATGAGTGAACTGTCGTCCAGTGACCCTGACAGTGATTTCTGCGACTTAGGCTGCATGCAGGACGCAGAACTCGCAAACTCGGGGGAACTGTCTTGACTCGTCGGGATAATGTCCATTGCAGTGGGGCTGGCTTGCAGATGCTCAGTGACGAAAACTTCAAAGTCAAATTAAAATATTTTATACGTGTTCTCCGACACCGGTGTGTGGACAGCGTTGACACTGTATAACAAGGAATCAGAAAAGGTCCCTTTTGCGATGTCTCAAAATCGTGTCAGTACTCCTTTAAGGGCAGACACTCCTCGAAACAACTTCTTTTTTTTATTTCTTGTAATATAGACTTGAAAATTCTGTTATATGTATAGTTTTTCATGCAGATTTCAAATATGTCATTACTTTTTATGTAGCTGCTACAGTTGTTGAGTTATGCCATACACAATGGCAAAATGTTACACTTTTTGCGGGAACTTTTTTATGTACTAAACTTTCAGTAAAAGTATTGTGTTGAATCTTATTTGACTCTTTGTAGACTGTAAAGTGCTAATATCTATCCGGATATTCTGCAGAGATAATGGAACTAAGAAAAAAAAAATCGTACTTTGTAACTGATTATTTTCAGTCTCCTTTGAAACTGTAACTGAACATTTTCACAACTAATGCTGATAGATATTGCAATTTCAAGTAGATATTGGCATTCTACATGCCTTGAAGAATACGTGTGCCATGTTTCGTTACTATACAAGAAATATAAGTTTATAAAAAGCTGCCTGCAAAACGTGAAATTGTCAAAAAAAAATGAAAATGAGAAAAACAAGTTTGAAAGTTTGAGAAGTTGGCATTTATCAGAAAAATCACTATTTACATCAAATTGGGCCACAATCCGCCTCGACGTGTGTGTGGACGAAAGCGTAGACTCGGGCCAATCGGAATTTTCACAACACAGTTCGAGGAATGCCAAAAGTCTTTTGCGCTTTCCAGGATGAGCTTCTGTTCGCGGCAAGTTGGGCATGCCAAACCCACCGCAAGTGCCGTGAGCGCGCCGATTTCTCAAAGCATCGTGTTGACTGTAGGAGCACCTACCGGTCTAGGCTCACTCTCGAAGAATCCAATCTTCTTTTGGGATGCACTGATAAATTCCACAGCAGCGTCAATTTCACAACCACTGCCGTGGGGTTAGGTGTCGGCGTTAGGCCTATCCGATATCGGAGCATCGGGGACATCGTCCATCGCTGTCGCCTTGAAAAGCGTCCGACGCCATTTCCCTCGATACTTGTGGCGATTCCTGAACTTTCGAACATCAGAACTGCGCTTTTTAGGGCTTGCCATGGCACGAAAATACAGAAAAAGGCAGAACAGCTTGACCGCGGCGTTTGAGGCTTCGCTCTTTTGCCGGAGAGATAGGAGGGAAAAGGGGATGGAGCGCACCGCCGTCCAATGGCGGCCTCATGCTGCGTGCCGCGAAATTCAAAACGCTCGACGTACGCGTTGTTTTTCGCGTTTTTTGTTCATTCTGGGTGAAGATACGTGACTAACCCCTGGTGGATTGTGGAGAAGACAGCTTACACTGCATGCAGGCAGGATTGCAAATGGCAGGCATCGCGTCATTTTTGCAAAGGACGCAAACTACACCATTTTTCGCGACTTTCGCGCATTTTTCGCGTCACCGCTGCTCACTTGGAAGCCTTTTTAGATAACTTCTCGTGTGAATTTCAGCTTGATATTTTCAAAAATAAAAGATTATAGGCCAAGGATGCAATACAGCTGAAAAAAAAACAATTTTTTCAAAAAACCGCGACGTTTCGACTCGCGTCTCCCCTTAATATGGCATTTTCTGGCAAAACAACAACGATGACAACAAGAAAATATAGTATGCCCATTAAAGCAGTGATGGGTGCTTTACTTCACTATAAAATGACTGAGTGTCGACAGAATGCAAGGGCACATTCAGAGAAGTAGCAAATGTGAGAGAAGATACTTAAGCAACCGTGAACCAGGTAGTGGATGCTGTCGGTCTGTAGTACCGGCAGGCTCACTTTGCCACAGTGAAAGGAAATGTGAGGTGAAAGGGTTCTTTCAATCATTCACTCGCTCACTCACTCACTGAATGACTGAATTATTGCTGTGCGGTTCACCCTACCCGCCACACCATGTTCACACTAAACGCGTTTCACTCTGTCGCATGGCTTGTCTTGTGAATGGGATTTCTTTCTGCTTGTGTTAAGCTTTGAAAACCTACGTGAGAAAAAATATCTATCCAAGAAGAAGTGCATGAAAGGACTTGGTTTAGGTACTGAAGCAGTATTTCTAGGCTGCTGTCATGAAATTTTAGAGAAACAGGAATAAATTGACCTGTGAGAAATTCACATACTCCAATTTTACACCACAAATCCAAGTATTTTAAAATGGTTGTGAAATTCTTTCCAGGTCTTCTTGTATTGAAATGTCTTCGTGTATGGCTGTAGAACATACCTGTAACTGTATCGTATGCAACAATTTGTGGTCATAAAATTTTGCTTGGCATTTCTTTAGAAAATTGAGGTTTGTCTTGTCATTTCTGGCATGAACAAAGCATTAGGGAGTTTTAGCTTGTAACATATACTTCTTTACGTTACCGTCTTACCGGATACCGGATGGAATCTGTGTATGCACGAATCTTTACGGAACGTAAAGGTTTACAGAACGTAAACGACTGGCTGGATAGGCTTTACGTTTACGGCCCTATCTCGCAAATCCACCTTCGTTCGTGGCTACTCGCGATATCCACTTCGCGGAGACTCCAGCCGCCGAGTCAAAGTAAGCCGAAGTGCGAGCGCCACTTACGATCACTTTATTTCAGCCGGATTACCGAGGCTAGAGCGACCTAGAATACCGAATCCGCAAACGTGAGAGGCCTAAAGACGCTGACAGGCTGGATAGGTGGCGCCATCTAGCGGGGCCAAGGTGTACCAGGCGAGCACAAAATTGTCATTGCAGAAACATCGGGCATTCTACTCCCAATGTAAATGCCTTGCAGCGGCATTATTACGAATGAGTTGCCTTTTTAATCATTTTTTCCCCTCAAAAACACTAAGCGAAAACAAACATATATCCATGATTGTGGTTGCGCGAAGCGTCACAAGATGTCGACACCATTGCCCGCTAACCTGGTACTGTTACACCCCTTATACTGCACACGCTAAAAACCTCTCTTATCATTTTGCCGCAGCGTAATTCAATATTATCTAAATTAAATGTAGTTTAAATGCTGTTATCATCACTGTTTAGTGGTTTGCGCAAACGTAAAGGTTTACGTACGTACGTAAAGGCTTATGTTTGGGCAGCTAAAAGACTTTACTAAAACTCGAGTTCCGGTAAAACGGTAAACGTAATCTGGTAACGGTAACGTAAAGAAGTGTACGTTACAAGCTAAAACTCCCTATTATCTAACTTTCTGCAAGAATGCAAAACCTTCTAAAGCCCAGGTTGCTAGTGACCAAGTCGGCTAGCTGTTGTGGGGTATGGTGCGGCCCCACATTCTAAGCCAACAAGCTTCTGTCCTAACCAGATATGTCCAGCTGTGCCTCACATTCTTACACTCACATCCCTCTACTACCTCTTTCTATCATTCCAGCGGCACTTCTCACGCTGTGCACTGTAGGAGTTGCAGTGTACATAGCTTGTGGGTCAGGGAACAAATGGGTGTTAAGGATATCTGAGTCGAAATCAAGAAGAAATGAGCATGGGCAGGACATATGCAATGTAGCGTGTAGGCAAGGTAACCGCTGGTCATTACGAGTAATAGACTGGATTCCAAGAGAAGGCAAGTGCGCAAGGGGGAGACAGAAAGTGGGCAGATGAGATTAAGAAATTTGTGGGGATAACTTGGCCGCAGCAAGCACAGGATCGGATTGACTGGCAGAACATGGGAGAGGCCTTTACCCTGCAGTGGGCGCAGTCAGGCTCAGTCTTGGGCAGTAACTAGTTACTAGTAACGCGTTACCGGTAACTAGTTACCTTTTTCAGTAACTTGTAACTGTAACTAGTTACTTTTAAGTTAGAGGAACTGGTAACAGTAACACTGTTACTTTTTTACAGAGTAAATGTTACTGGAAATAGCGTCACAGTTACTTTCCAATTTCCTCTCCACCTTTCACCTACAGCACCGCTCCCCTCGCAATTTGGAAGGGGAGGTCGCTAAGACTAAGTTCACGTCCATCTTTTTTTTTTCGACATATATATCCTTTTCGTCACTTCACCTGCTAGCTCTGCTCTTTGTGTACCGGTGAATCGTTAGGATGCCATGTTTAAAGTCTCCTTCTTCTGAGGCTCCGAGCTAAATTGTATTTGACAGGTGGCTAGAAAGCAGCAGAGCGCAAAATGGTCGAGAGCCAGAAATACCGTGAACTAGAGAATAAGTTTTTTTTTTAAAACCTCTTTGGAACTCGCAGTTTTGTCTCGCCTCCCAACTTCGTTCGCGAGCCAGCGTCATCGAATTGTTTAGGCCAAAGCTATGTCCAGTTACCCAGCAGTGTTCAACAAGCTCCGTCTTAAAACGCGTTGCATGAGTTGCTTTAGCAATGTCCCGTTTGTCGATCCTTTCCTGCCCGTTTCGCCGATGTTAAGTCACGTCGAAATCCCCGCATCGTGCTTGTAGATTTTCACGAACACATGTTTCAAGGAGAGCTTTGCACCCAGCGGACGCAGAGCCCTCCAAACAGGGTCTGATACACCTTGAAACATAGGAAATAGACACAATGGACGTTGTCTTCACTCGTGAAGCAGTCCCTGTTCCTCTTCGCATGCACTTCTGGGTATCGCTAATAAGCGTCCTAGGATAACGGTGTCGTTCCAGTGCATCAACTATGTTTCCACTTCTTGTGTCCAAGGATGTTTATTATTATCATTTGCAAATAAAGTCCATTTTCACCAACAGTCCATGAACAAATAAACTGCTGCAGCAAAATGAGGCGTACACAAAGAAGGCTGGTGTTAGGCCATCATTTAGGTTTTCTTCCTCTAGGGTTTTACCACGTGCAATTTTGACTACTCGCGCATACCTTCTTATGTTTTCATTAAATAAATCCTATCATTTGGTTTGTGGTCTATGACATAATTTGTACAGTAACAAAAAAGTAACGACGTTACTTTTTTGGAGTAACTGTAACTGTAACAGGTTACTTTTGGAAACTCTGTAACTGTAACAGAGTTACTTTTTTGGCTTAGGTAACTGTAACTGTAACACTGTTACTTTTTACTGGTAACATGCCCATGACTGGTCAGGCTGATGGTGATGGTGAGCTTGTGGAGATCTGCAAATACTGTTTGAGTAATAATGAGCGAAGTGGGTTTGTTAGTTCTTTCATTAAGTTTTAGTTACTTATCCCTCATATGTGTCATCAGGTAACGTTATATTATGAATGGACGAGCTTGCAGAAAGCAAGCACAGTTTGCAGAAGGGTTTCTTGAAGGGCCAGTTGGTACATGATACTGAGGGGAACAGCTCAAAAAACGGGACGGAAAACGTGTCGTGTGTTCAATCTTTCTCCGTCCTGTTTTTTGCGCTGTACCCCTCAGTATCGAGCACAGTTTGTACTTCGTGGTAGTAAATAGACGAGAGCTGTCTATTTAAAATTTTTTGAGGATTTACCAAGAACATTCAGGATAGATCTCAACGAAATTTTAGTAGGGAGGCGGCGTTCGTGTAATCAGTGTTTTACCCTTGTACTGGTGTTGAGTTCTACCTACTACCATGAATAATATCCCGCCAACTCAATTTTCAGTCCTACTTCACCATTTGCTCTGCTTGTGTGTCTGCATTCATGGAAATAGTTGTCATTACAGAGAGAAGGAGTTCTCGTATTCTGAAACACAGTCTAGCTATAAGAGCGTTAAGGTGTTCACCCCATTCTCCCCTTTCCTTTCCTTCTTTGAAAGGACAAGAATCCACTGCTCTAGCTTAATGGCTATGGCATTGATTTGCTTAGCTCGAGGTCACATGTTCAATCCTGGTTGTAGCAGACATATTTTGAAGGCGCCCTGCAATACTTTGAATGGCTTCATTAACCCGTTGTGCAACAGTGGGACACATACGTCCCACTTTTCCGTCTGCAGGAAAAATTTTCTCCCACATCACCCGTTGCAATTAGCGCAACGATAAGTCACTCATATCTTACCTAAGTCTTCGTATTCTCGAGGAAAAATCCTTTACCACACTTTTGAAGGGTGGAAGTAGTGTTACAGTGACGTTGAATTTCGATCAATTTTTCATGATAGCTTCTGAATTTTCTTCCAGATAGAAAGAACCTATCAATCAAAATACCAGATAATTTCCTCTTTTTCTGGTTTTTCAGAGAGGTTATTTTAGCTTCCAGTCATCACGTGTATTTGTAAATTTGCGGAATAACTTGACCAATAAATACATCTAAACAATCCCATGCAATATTGCCCCGCTCATTCCTCAGCGTAATTACGGATATTGGTGCGTGGAAATATTTTTCTTGTTATCATATACCTCTTGAAAAGCAGGTGCATATTCGGGGACAACAGCGGTACTCGACAATTTCGACAGCCAAAGCTAGGACAGGCAAATGGACAAAAAGTGGTTGGTGCATGAGGTGAAGTAAGCTTTACAGGAACAGACCACAGCGCTATGATGGCTCACAAGAGGCGCAGGTGCAGGGGGTGTTCTACTGCTGGAGTGAGATCCCCACAACTTTCCTCAGCACAACTTGAGAAGCGATATTCCGTGTCACTTGCTTTCGCCGTTTCATCCCAAATGCCCGTTGATGCAATCGCGAGATGGTGCCTTCACGAGACAGTGGACAGTGTTTTCCCACTTTTTGAAAACGCTCTGATGAGTAAATGGGACATATATGTCCCACTTTTTTTCAGTAAACTAATGGCTTGATGTTGATGAAATTTGTTTTATACTATTTCTTTGTAGCTTATATGAATATACCACAGCCGGTTTTTATATGATCGTGTCAAAAATATAGGCAAACCTACAAAGGGTTAAAAGAGCTTATTGCCTCAACAAATCGACTGCAGCGAAAATTTTTATAATCCATCAAGTATGAGCGGAGTTACAGGGATTTGTTGCACGCTTTAAGCACGCTCTCTCTCCTTTCACATCAGCGAGTGTGCTGAAAGCTATGCAGGGGGATGGGGCGGGACTGACAAGGGGTCAAGAAGATGCATCCGTTCGCCAGCGTGCGCCAGTACCTTGAGCCCTTTCTTTTTTCTTTTTTTCTTCCAAGCACGCGGCTTGCTTTCAGTGTGATTGCAAGGGAGTGTGTAGGCACGTCACGGCATCCCGCGGCGGCTGCGCTAATTATGCAGCTCATGATGCTCAATTCAGCCAATGGCTGTGGACTTTGTGTTTATTGCATGGTCATATGGGTTTATGGCATCATTTACCGAGAGAAGAGGGAGCGATTTCTAGCTGTCTTTGAGAATTCATTTTAAATTCCAGGCCACGTGCTGTGCTATAATGTTTAGCTGACACATTCTCAGGAACCTTGACAACCGATCGGCAGTGTTTTCTGACCGTGCTGAAAAAGTGTTGCAGGGCCCCTTTAAGTGGGGCAAATTCAAAACTTATCTTGTACTTACAGTTAAGTGCACATTAAAGAACCCCAGGCAGTTGAGATTAACCTGTAGTCACCCACTACTGCGTTCCTCGTAATCGGGTCATCGTTTTGGTGCCTAAAACCTGTAAATGGTTTCTACCTAGTCTAGCTCCTGTTTAGGCGCCACGTACACTGCCTAGCTTCCTAGCGCGCATGCGCAGCTCGGTGCTATACCAACCTTCAGATGCACATCGGTGCTATGATGTGTTCCCCCATTTCCCCACAAACCGTAGAACGAATTCTGTTTTTTTACCAGGACAAGAGTCGGCGGCGGACGCCTGGCGGTGTGTTCTTCTTCCTGGTCAAAGCTAATACAACAAAACAAGAAGCGAACATGGTCTTTGGGGAGGAGATTCGGCAGCGAGAGCGCATGCGCAAAAAGTATCGGAGGGAACAGACCCGTAGGATCAGAGAGGAGCATGTTGGTGAGTATCGCTATATTTGGTGAGCTCTGTGGGCCACAGCGCTAGGTTCCCTTCCAAATAAGCTTGAAAATATCCCAGTGCCCTCACACCTTGAATATAAAGTGACCTGTTGTGGTGATGAAGGATCAAAAAGTCTACATACCGCTGTATTATATGCTCTAATGGCAATTTACGCATCTAGAATATAAGTGCCTTGTGGCCAATTGCACCAGAATTTCAGGTTAGCTAAATTCACTTTGAATGTAATGAATTAAGCTAAAGATGCTAAGACCGCTTCAGTATACACTCAAACCTCATTTAACAAAGTCACATCTGCCACGAAAATAAATGCATTATATCCGAGTATTCGTTATAAATGTTTATTTGTAACACTAGCTATGACAAGACTATTTTTCATATACTTCGTTTTAACCGATAATTCGTTATATCCGTGTTCGTTATATCGAGGTTTGAGTGTATACTGCTGACGCAGTCTCGGCAAAACCACAGGGCTTGTGATGGCATATAGTTTCCTTGTTAGCAGCCTTAAAACAGCACCTAAGCATAAGATGTGTGCACCCGGTGGTTGTCGCTATGGCCTAGATACTACGGGCAGCCTCCAAGACGTTTCAGTGCCCCGTCATCTCTGAGGTCATGCAGAGGAGCATTGTGTTCTAGGTAATGCCCTCATCATGCATCAGTTCTCGTAGGTGGTTCTGGTGGGCTGTCATCATAATCAAACTAAATAAATGCACTATAACAACATTCTTATTTTTCGATAATTTCAAAGTTGTATAAAACCGTGTGGACCTTGTGTGTCTTGGGATTTTAATACGCGCGAGCTTTACTTGACTGAGCACAAGCGAAAAAAATAAAACGAAGGGCACGGTATCACAAATTGCTGCCAGTCCGCTGTTTAGTCTCACATAGTTGCCTTTGTTCTAACAGGTAAGCTTTCTTTTAACGCGATATCGTTAAAGAGCTCGTTTCGCAGAAATTTCTGTGTTGGTGTCAGTGGCAGCGGCATCTTTGGTTGTGAGTGAAAAAGCAGCGTTGTCCATGAGCGAAAATTTGAGGTAGACGCAAATAAAGATATGAGCCAGAGGGTGTCCTCACTCTGGCTATCCTTGCGGCATGGTTTACCGTATTTATTCGAATATAGGTCGACCTTTTTTTCCCAAAAATGTTGCCCATAATCAGCTATCGACCTATATTCGTGACCAAAGAATCTCGACCTATATTCGCGATCAAAACGACCAAAAGCACCGCACCTATGCCGTTCAACTGCCGCGCCTGCTGTTCTTCAAGCAGTTCCTGCTACATACGCACATTATATACCATAAAATCTGGTATAAAAACCGTATCCGTTCGCCTTTTCCGACTAAGTAACTAAGAAAAAAAAAGTTATTTGTGCAATAGCTGCACACCGCCTTTTCAAAGCCCCCGCGAAATGCAGCCGCTCCGCCATGTTTGCGCTGGAACCCGTGATTTCCCTAGGTAGGCCGTGAAGTCCCTAGCCCCCTAGCCGTGCTGCCTGCCGACGCGCAGCCGCACTGGCACTGGCCTAAGGCCTCACTCTTTGTTTGTTGTTTGATCTGACGTGACGGTTCTCATTTGCAAATGCGCGGTTGCGACGGTGTCACGTCGGTAGCGCTACACAGCTGACTTCAAGCGTCAAGTGATACTTTTTGCCGAGAATTCCAGCAATTGTGCCGCTCAGCATGAGTTCGACGTAAAAGTTGATTAGGGGTTGGCGGAAGCAGCGGGACCGACTGTTCGCGTGCAATGGATGGCGTCGTGCTTTTCGCGGCCCAGCAACTGGCAGGCATGACGCTCTTGAAAAAGAACTGAGGCTCCGGGCGTCAAGGAGGCCCTGCAGAAGGCCAACAGACCTGGTCGTCATACCGCTAGGTATGACGTCCCGGCTACATTAAGGACCGGGTGGCGAAGAGTTACAAAGAGTGGCTTGAAGGAGGATGCTGCAATGACACCGATGGGACGCCGCGAGAAGGGCTTCCCTCAATGAAGTTGCGACGTGGGTGAAGGACGCGCGGAAAGACTTGCCAGCGGAAATTATCGTGACTGGCTTTAAAAAGTGCTGCATTTCCAACGCAATCGATGGCAGCGAAGTCGACGTCATTTGGGATGCCGAGGATGCCTGCGAAGAATCCGACAACCTTCCTTGCACATCTGACGAACATGACACTCCCGGCAGCGACTAGGGCGCTAAGTTAATTGTAAATAAAGGTGTGCTATGTTTCAATTTTCCTGTTTCTAAAAAAAAAAACATGGGTCGACCTATTTTCGAATATTTTTTTTTTATTTCTCGTAGAGTGCTATAAGTAGGGGTCGACCTATATTCGTGCCCGACCTATTTTCGAATAAATACGGTATGTCTCCACCGAGAAGCAGAGACAGGGTAGCGATTGGGAAGGCGATACGAACACAGCCTGATTAAGCTATCACGTTCTGCTCTTGTTGCCGCTGCCTCCGAGTGAGATGGATGCACGATGTGGTCGCACGATCTCTTGGAGGTGTTGCGATGGTGTGCCGCGGTTTTCCTGCTGTTTCCGGGAGATGGCGTGACCACGCCGCGTGGATGTTTCCTTACAAACACATAATGGGCGCATCGCTAGTTATGCATAACAGAGGGCACACACATTAGTGCGCACATTCTCTTATAGCACACACGTAGAGGGTTCACCGATACATCTAAAAAATGTCATGCGTAGATGTTCCCTCATGCCACCTGGCTGTTGACATGCTTGTGATGGATTTTGTGCATTCGCATTGACTTTGACTGCAGTGACTGAAAGTGTCAGTGCAGTGTGTGTGCAGTGAGTGAACTCAATGCGTACGAATGCAGAGAGAACAGAGGTGCAGGGCACTGTCTATAGTTTGCCCCAGCCGTGCACCAGCGCACAATACTTGCTCGTACTTTGGGCACACAAAACACCGCTGTAATAAAAGTGCTGTTGAAGAGGGCGGAAACTTTTACTATAGGTATGCCATGTGTGTGTGTGTGTGTGCGTGTAGATATCGCTATCGTGTTCAACACTTAAAGGCGAAGCTTAAGGGTCCCCCAATTTCTTCTTTTTTTTTATACTGGCGAGTGGCTTAAAAGGGAAAGGATCACGAATGACTACGCGATAACTACAATCATGCGAAGCCACCTGAGCATGAAAATGATGGAAAAAAGAGAGGGTGAATTACTTCTATTTCCTAGAAATGTAGAAATAATAAAGGGAAATGAAATTGGATGAGAACAAAACTTGGTGGAAGTGGAATCTGCAACCACACTGCAATGTCTTATCGGCTTAGTTGCTGTGGCAGCACTGTTTTCCTTACCACTTTCTGTGGTACTTACGTGTACTGCAGGGTGTTTCACATAATGAGAACCAAGGATTTAAAAAAAAGTGGTTACCCACAACTGAATGAAACCAATGGCATATGGTTTGCCGTCATTTGGTGCTTGTTAGGATATTTTTTATTGTGCTTAGGTAATTAACTAAGATTAATTACATAATTGTTTTAATATTCACTATATAACATCTACGACGTCCCTATCAACATACACTGCGATTATAAGTACCTCGGCGTTTACTTTACCGAATCGTTTACATGGAACAAACATATTGACACAGCCATAGCAAAAGCTAGTAAGATGCTTCACTTTATCCGCAGGAATCTCAAACAGGCGACGCGCGAAATCAAGGAAACTTTATATTTTTTGCAAGTCAGATCCATACTTGATTATGCATGCGTAATATGGGACCCCCACCAAGACTATCTTATAAATAGACTTGAAAAACTTCAGAACCAAGCGGCAAGGTTTGTTTTAAATAATTACAGCCCCTACGCCAGTGTTTCTCAAATGAAGGCAACTTCGGGATGGGATCTGCTCCGTGTACGTAGACAGAAACTACGGCTTAAGCTGTTGCACCAGATCTATAACTCTAACACGGGTATTAATCGTCATAGCTACCTTGTTGAACCATCCTACACATCCACTCGCTGTGATAATAGCAAAAAGATTTCTCCCTTTAAATGCAGATTCAACACACTTTTCTACTCGTTCTTTCCTAAAACAATAAGAGATTGGAACAGTTTAACAGACGACTTAGTAAATATAACAGATAATGATTTATTTTTTTCCATGTTGTGAAATTGTTCTTGCAATAACAAATGTATGTACTACATGTCTCGAAATTGTATTTGGTAATCCATACTCATGTTACTCCTGATAATGTTATGTTGATATTTCTATATGTGTGTATATATCTCTGCAAGCGTTCCTTTATTCTGGTTATGTTTTTGTTTCCCCCCTACGTAATGCCTATATGGCGATGTAGGTAATCTGTAAATAAATAAATAAATTTAATTGACATAGTTTGGTAATTTTTGTCCCTAATGTTGCAGTGGTGTACATGAAGCTTAGATCTGCCTTATTTATTGGCTATATAAGTTGAGGCTGAGACTGTATCTGGTGTAGAGGGGTATGTCGAACACCGCACCAAAGGTGCTTGTTGCACTAATTAAGATTTTGGCCTTTGCCGAAACCTGCATCAAAAGGTCAATCGGCTGTTTACCACTAGGTGGTTAATATGGTATGCTAAGCACCACTAGCGTAGCCAGAAATGTTTTTCTGGGGGGGTTCTTGTGTGCATGTGATGATAATCGAGGCTAATTTGGCAATTTCAGAGTTCATTAGTGTAGTTAATTGTGTAATGATAAAGCATATTTACTGAGTACTGAGCTAATATGTGAAAGTTAATCATATGCTAATCAATGCAAATTTATTGAGTGCTGAGCTAATAAGTGAAAGTGACAGTCTAAATCGGCAAATGTTAGATGTCGATATAAAGTGCATGGTGAAACAGCCACGCTGGATTATACCCCTATCACGCGGCCCTGGAGCAAGAAATATTTAGGAGGTGCAACTTTTGTTAGAACGGGCGTCCGCAGGGGACCAGATAACGTCAGAAAAATAGCATGCCCCGACGGAGTTGTTTCAACTGGCGGCACCTTGTGGCAAGAAGCAGCAACCATGGAGCAGGAAAAAAAAAACGTGGAAAAAAGAGCGACTGGTTGCGCAAGCAGGTGCATGCTCTCATTGGCAGCATTCGTGAGCAGGCAACAGCGGCGTTCCTGTCAGCGAGCACATAAGCTCTTTTTATGTATATATATATATATATATATATATATATATATATATATATATATATATATATATATATATTTCCCCCCCCCGGTTTCACGAGCTTATGTTAGGAGTCCTCGACGACGGATTAAGAAGCTAACGCGGCCGAAGGCGCTCCGCATCCACACTCTGTGACTGCGGCTAAATGACAGCAACACACACAATCGGTTCCCTTGGTAACTGAAACGGAGGCACTTATCTGCTGCCAGATGCTGTTAGCATGATGTGTCTCTCTGGGACCATGACATTATCTGGTCGCCTGAAATGGCAGAGTTACACCTCCTAAATGTATCTTGCTGTGTGCACACAGCAAATGTAATGTCATTTACAGCGAATGTCATTCGTTTGTAATGTCATTTGTTTGCTGTCACACGGGGAAACTAATGCCATTCAATGGAATTGGCATTTTCTGTTGAATGAGTTCAGGAAACACATTCGCATTCAATTTTGGACCTAATGCTTAGTCTTGACGCCAGGGATCATTTAAAGAGATGTTTATCGACTTATGTTAATGTAACTTTCGTAATTCATAAATAACTTATTCTTTACTAGATTAACTAATTGCTGGTTTAATGACATAATAGTATGCACGAAAGTTTGTAAAAGAAAGCTATATTCTTAACTACTGTGGCCGAACGGGCTGGATGCCGGCCATGTTTTATTTAGGCTTTGTTGTCGTTGTTGCCTCGATTGCAGGTGCTGATCATCCAATTATACATGTTTTGGCAATCAAGGTGGTGACTACACGAATTAACAGCCGCCGTCTCATTTCTGCAGCCAGAGTGTCAGTTGTGCTCCTACGCTGCGTCATATTATCGGCCATGTCGGTTTTCGATTGGCTCTTGGCTTGACTAGGAGCTCGACTTGGTGTTGTGCAGCTGTGGCAGATTGCGTAAATTGGCTGCGCTTATAGGGAACCTGCACTGAGCTGGTGGCGCCATGGTGCGGGAGCGAACGAAAGCTACTGGCGTGCTCCGCGCAGCAGCGGACCCATGAGCGGAGCTGTGTCAGCTTGTTAGCGGTGCTTCGCAATGTCACGTATAAATTACTGCGTCATAAACTGTGCCAATAACTATAAGACCTACGCACCTCAAACAAAGTTTTCCAGTTTCCCGCCGTGACCATGCTTCAGAAATAGGCGGGAACGCTGCTTTAGTCTACGCCACGTAAAACAAGTGATCCTGCGGGCATGTTTATGAAGTACATGTAGCCAGTTCGCTGTGAATTTGCGCTCCACACAAGTAACTGATATTTTTACACTGCTGACGGAACCGAGTGGCAGCCGGCAATGTGATCTCGCGTCTGCAGGGTACACTTCGTTGACAGAAAGCCATCGACAGAACCAGCAATTTTCCTTCGTACGCTGCTGCTGTTTTTCCACCGTACCGCAGTTCATCTAGCAGCACAGTTTGCAGACTGCACAGTTCGTAAGCAGGAACAGTTAGAAAGAAGCTCTTCACGCCTGGCAAAATGCATCGTGGACCGTGAGAATTTTAAAATTTATTCCCCTTGTACTGCCGTTGCCCTTAACGTCACTGTGTGCAAGCAAAGCCGTGCTCTGCAGTTCTATTGCGCTACGTGACAGCTAAGATATCACATGCAAAGCTAGCACGTGACAAAGTTACTCAATGACTCATGCAGCCCAAGCAACGTCTCCGAATGAAGCTGAACTACAGCACAGAAAACTTTGTGGAACTGCCACACATTACGAAATGCAACACGTGCAGTTGGCGACCGTATGTTTTACTTATGTGCATGGGGTCGTCTAACACACGTCAGGCACAAATGTCATCGTTCACTCAACAATAAGCAGGCAAAATGACACGAAAGAATGCATAAAAACATAGATGGTCACGGCCTATGCTTCGAGGTTTACGCTGGCTGGCTGCAGGAATCGCCCTTTCAAAGCACGTCCATGCTTTGTCACATCGAAAACATGATTGATTCCGTTTAATTTGACCTTCCTCTTCA
Source organism: Rhipicephalus sanguineus (assembly GCF_013339695.2). NCBI lineage: Eukaryota > Metazoa > Arthropoda > Arachnida > Ixodida > Ixodidae > Rhipicephalus > Rhipicephalus sanguineus. The sequence continues at coordinate 148,008,949 of NC_051178.1, read as the reverse complement.
GCTGAGGCCCTAAAAGAATTCTGCACTGGCAACTTTCTGAAAGCCTAGCCATTTTATTAAAATCTTTGGCCTTCGCACGAACGCACTTGCATGCAACGCGGAAGTAGCAGATGGAGAGACGACGGTTCGTGGCACGCCACTTGAAAATGAAGTGGCCGCAAGTCGCCACTTGTGGCGCTGGCGGCGCATTGGTGATGTGGACTGTTGCGCCACCTGTAGGTGCTGTACGTTTTCCATATTCTTGGAGCAACTTTTTAGTGATAAAAAATTATTTTCAAGGATACACGTGTGTTACATGCAAGTTTTTGATAAATTTTTATTTCTCCCAAAGTCACGGCTTAGGAGGGCTAAAGTCATGGACATCATTTTAAAATTATATTTATTTTCGTCGTGTGACAGCAGGCAGGTAAAATTACACTAAGTTCACTTAATGTCATTCGTTGTAAATGTTAGATTTGCCGTGTGACTGGGGTATTACTTTTGCCTTCGAGTAGTCTTAGGTGAATGCATGAGAGACCCTGGGATTTTTATTATTTTATTGCGTTATTTTAACAGCAGATAGCCGATAGTAACCAGCAGTTGGCAAAAATTAGACAGTGCTGGTATTATGCAAGTACATGCGGTAGGTGTCATATCACTCAACAGGCTTCAGAAAAGCTCATACATATTTTACTGTCTCGCAGGGGCGTAGCCAGAAATTTTTTCGGGGGGGGGGGGGGTTCAGCCATACTTTATGTATGTTCGTGCGTGCGTTTGTATGTGTGCGTGTATATATACGCAAGCAAAACTGAAAATTTTCGGGGGGGGGTTGAACCCCCCCCCCCCATCCCCCCCCCCCCCCCCCCTTGGCTACGCCCCTGCTGTCTCGTGAGTTTTTATCTCAATAGAGCTTTTTTTTTCTGCAGCTTTAGTTCCAATTCTTCCTCTCCCTAACTGTTTGTGTGAGAGAGAGAGAGAAATGGTGATCGGCCGGGAAAAAAAGAAAGAAAACCAACATAAATCCCAGTTTTCTTGTAAAATACATGGCACAAGTTCCAACAAGATACCTATCTAGGAACTGTGTTGGTGTTGTGCCCCTCTACCTTTGTAGGCAGAGCTAATAGTTGGAGCAGAGGGGGCCGTTGCGAATTTATCACACCTGCCTCGGCCAGTGGCGTAACCAAAAAGTTCTTTGCAGGAGAGTCGCGTCTTGATGTGAGTGCCGACACCAGAAAGTGCTGCGGAGTATTGTTTTATCCTATAGATGTGTTTTGGTTATTGAGAGGCATTTCGGGAGCTAGGGTCACGTGCCTGGGTTTGCAAAAAATGTGCTTCATTGCAACTCTCATCTGCTGTCATGCGAGTGAAGAAAGACAGGAGTGACACAGATAAGATGATGAGGAGGTGCTACGCTTGCTATTTTAATTTGGGTTGTTGCGGTAGCTCTGTTTGCAGTGTGTCAGACTCTGCAGGCTGCTTAAAGGCCCAGTAAACAACCCCGAGGTCCAGAAATTGTAATGAAGAGAAATATGCGCACTTTTGCAATGTGAACATGTTGCCTCAAGAATTTTGCGAGTACGTGCTATAATAAGGAAGTTACAGAGTTTAGAACATCCGTTTCAGCTGGTTTCAAATTTTCGCGCGGTCTCGCCACCCTTCTCCGCCACAAGAAGGGGAAGGCGTAGCCCGTCGTCGTGACTCCGCCCACTTCGGCAACGTGACAGGACGTCAGCAATCGACGTCATCGGCGAGCTCGATCAGCCGCTATGCACTTCCGCTTGCTGCGGCCCCTGGTTGTTTATTGTTTACGCTGTCGCACGTGCTTCGTAACTTTACGGGCAGTTTTCGGCTCTTCGGTATTTTTAAACCTTTGGGACAGTTCACAATGCAGCAGGAATGCGTGCTTGCTTTCCAAGACGACCAAGGAGCGCGAGAGAAAAGAACCCCGCTTGCCGCGCCTGTAATGGGAAAACCAAGCAAGCGCGACCCGTCCGAGCTACCGGAGGTTCCCAATGCTTCCTCTGCATGGCTTCCTCTACGTGCTGCTCATGTCGAAGGCCAAGTTCGTGCAGGTGCTATCTGCGTGGCCGAAACCGCATCACCGTAGGGCCAAGAAACAAGGCGCAGTTTCGTAGCGGCGGGTGGGAACAGGAACTGACGTTAAAGGGACACTAAAGAGAAACAGTGAATTGGTTTAGATTGATTAAGTGTGCTCGGAGAACTCTTGTGTACTTTATTTCACCACCACAGGTTTATTATTAGAGGAGAAAACCAAGTTCAAAGTTTCATTTTTAAGTTTCGCGCCGAACTTTGTAATTCGGGACGTAAAAGATTTCAAAGAGCATTTAACGTATTTTGACGCCAATGGCTCGATGAAATTTCCACAAAATCGTTATGTCAAGTCTCTGACCCCTTCAGAGGACAATGTACTTCGATTTAACCGATTAGGAACTACGTAGGCCCAAGCAGGCGCCGTCAAAAATATGTGACGTCACGGCAAATGGTGCGGGAATTCCAAGGTGGCGTCGCCACCTGTATTTTCTTTTCGCGCGTTTTCTCGCTTATTAAGCGTATTCTCGCAGCAAGCGTGGTGTTTTTGATATCGTGGAAGACTACTTTATTAATGCGAGAAAAATCGTTTTGCTCTTTAGTGTCCCTTTAACTTGTTGAGGCCTGGCTTAGACTAATCGACGAGCTCAGTGCTACGTAAATTCGCCGATCGCCGAGTTTGCGTTACTGCGCGTACGAGGAGGATTGGTCAGGCGTAGGAAAGAAGCGCGGGAATTGTTTTTCGAAATGAAGGGTCTGCGCGACGCGCAGCGCTGTAATATTCGGAAAACGTGATCGCCGCGGTCTACTATACGAATTAGCGAGCTTGTTTGGGGGGTGTAAAAAAAAGTCGCAGCCTGTTTACGGGCCCTTTAAGGATTTATATACATACACCCCTTTAAATGCCTCTCCCCCCCTCACCCCAGGAATCTTTCTACACACCCACACCCCTTTCCTCTTACAAATTCATGCATACCCCCTCTGCACTGAGGTAACCAGGGGTAACCGTCGTGTGGGGGTTTGAAACCCCACTTACCCACTTGATCAAAATTTTTCAATTTTGCATATGTTACATACGCTCAGTCATGCAATCGCACGCACTAATATATATAAAGAATTATTGAACCCTCTATCTCTACGCCCCCCCCCCCCCGAAATAAAGTTCTGGCTATGCCCCTGCCCCTCTGCGCTCTAACCCCCCCCCCCCACCTCAAGGTCAGAACTCTAGACAAACCCCTGCAGTCCGTTTTAGCCGAAGTGGCGCACCTATATTGCTGCTGCTGCGTGCGCTGTAATTATTCCTCTGTGTAGGCTTTTCTGGCATCTTTCTCGCATCCGCGCTCGTCGAGGCGCGCAACCGCAGGGAGCTTCGTCATACTTCGTCGTCACTGTCGGGTTGGCATGGCAGGCGCGGCAGCGACAAGCGCGCCGTGTCGAGGACTCAAAAATAGAGCACTGCAGCAGCAGCAGCAGCACGCCGCCGTCGTCGCTAGCACGCGGTTTGTCTCCGGGCTTGGCGCACCGTGCTTGGGAACGCGGCGGCTTGACGGCCGTTTCATTTCTCTGTCACGCGGGCTCATTTGCACAACGCGTCGCTGTGTGGTGACGGAAGCTGTGGCGGTCTTGTTGCGACCGTGCGATGTTTTAGCCAGGTCTGCTCTAGCGACGCGCGGCGGCTGCTTTGTCACGGCTGGCACGTGTGTGTTGTCGCCACGCGACATTAACGTTACGGCGAGGCACGGCTTGTTTCACGTGCTTCGCGAAACGCGACGGTGGGAATTAGTGGGAATTAACGCTGCGCGCCACACGCCTTGCTGTCATGGCGCCTTTTGTTAAAGGGGCACTAAAAGCAAACATGAGGTCTGCGTTGACTGTGCCGAGAAAATTCTTGTTTAAGAGGAAATCCACCTCAATCAAAGTCGCCTGTCTCCGAGCCATTCAGCGGACGCTACCGTAATGCCAGCGGCTTGCGTACAACATATCGGACATGCGTAAACCGCGTAAACGACGCCGCATGAACGCGGCATATTCTCTAAGAGTGAGCAAAGCCAGCGCATGCAACGTACGTGATAACGAAACTATGCTTAAATGCGATCGTGGAGCACGGGCAAAAAAACGAAACTTCTCAACACGCTGCGTCGTTGTCATGGGTAGCGTCAAAAATTATCATTTCCCTCAGAATGTAACGAAAATGCGCAAGTATAATTTCATCTCTTATAATGTAGTATATGATAGTTTTGCCATCACCAGTGCATCAACGATATTGAGTTCTGGTGACTGAATTGCACTGATAGCGAGTCAGGGGCGTAGCTCCCCCCCCCCGAAATTTTTCGATTTTGCATGTGTATATATACACGAACACACACAAATGCACGCACGAACATAAAACAGGATGGTTGAACCCCCACCCCCACCCCGAAAAAAGTATCGGGCTACGCTTCTCTAGCGAGTTATTAAACGCAACCATATGAATCCAATAGACAATGAGGCTTACCTTTAGTGTAGTAGTAATCACGTAAATTGAAGCGACTTAAAGTAGACGAAAAATCAACAATTAATCGCCCCTATGCTTTCCATGGTCCGTTGGATTCATCTGGTTGTGTCCAACAAAGGAACGAGCCCCTGGAAAAAAATTCCCGTTCGTTCATTGATAGCGAGTTGACTCTGGTATAGTACGGGCGAGCACTAGAATGTCCCTTTGGAATCGCGAGTCCTTTCATGTACGTTTGCAATGTATTCTCGGATGCTGTAAAGCGCCGTTGTCGATAATATTGCCACGAGCATATGGCATGAGATTGTAACGCTTTAGGCCTCTTCAAGCATTAATCTGTCGTTTGCCTTTTGTGTCCCTTCACAAGTGCGCTTGTCACTTCATCATGCGTGTTTCCCAGTGCAGTTTAAGTGTGTACCAGCCCATGGACCATTTCGTTACCGCTATTTCAGGCGTGGCTTTAGCTGCCCCCACCCGGCTTTCATGGGCCACGTTTCGTAAAACGCGTCTGCGCGCATATTAGCGAGCAATTAGTACCACCGTTGTGTCCGACTAAACTGAACGTGTTTCTCGGAGAGATAGACGCTTTACCGCCGTCGCTGATCATCTGCGCGGGACAAGGGATTTTCTAAACAAGGTGTAATTGCACCTCTGTCGCTGCTGGCTTCTCTTCGGCGCCGGAAAGAAGCGTGCGTATCATTGCGCACTCCGCGTCGCACACAACCGGCGATGTTCGGCGCACTAAAACGGGAGTTTTTTTTTTTCAGCTCAAGGACCCATAAGATTGGCGTTCCGTTGAGGGTAATCATATCGGAAAAGGACACATGGCAAAAGTGCATTGCTACTATGGGTATTATAATGACCTATTCCTTGTTAGGAACATGCTAAGAAAGGAATTACAGCATGAAACAATTCCTGCCACTTGGCTAGTAGGGCTCTTTATCGCTCACGGTAATTTGTGCCCAACCGTGTCGATGTTACGCCCTCATTCGAAATGTGGCCGCTGCGGCAGACAAGCGAGCCTATACCAAGAACTTGTTGCTGGGCTAGTTGGTGTGTACTTTACGGCATCTTCATTTTAGCGCTAAAAGGACAAACCACGGAGCAAGAATTCTTGAGGAGGCGAAACTGCGCTCGCTCGGGCGCCCTAATAAAGTCACGAAATCGGGCACAGCGCTCACGCGCCCTCTGTCGTGAGAGTCCGCTAGCGGAGAAGGAAAAAATGCACGCGTCCTTCTCACCGCGCACTCCGACGAAGCTCGTCGGTTCAAGGCTGTTCGTCGCCGATTCGCCGTTCGCGCTTCACGCCCGATTGGATGTGTTTTTGTGCGTCCTCGCCGGCTCCATATTTTAACGCGACAGCGTTAAAGAGCCCGTTTCGCAGAAATACCAGTGTCGGCGTCCGTGTCGGTGAGGCTAGCAACTGAGAAGGCGATGCGCACGGGGCCCGATTACGCTATCGCGTTCTACTCTTAAAGGCGAAGCTCAAGCGCACTCCAAGGTTTTTCGGTAAATTAACGAGAAAATGGCGTCACATGCAGGACACTTACCACCGTGATATCTTTCGTACAACATGAAATCTATAATTTTTGATAACGTGAACTCAATGAGTTAGGTATATTTATTTCAACGAATGATGGGACTTACCCTACATGCCATCAATCCAGATTTACGTTGTTGCGGCGGCCGCATTTAGATGGAGGCGAAATTTTAAAGGCCCGTGTGCTTACATTTAGATGCACGTTACAAAACCCCAGGTGGTTGAAATTTCACGTTGTCTGTTTTTGAGAACAGCAGACAAGTATCCGGAACAGCGCGCGGAAAGAGTGAAGGCACGGCGTCTCGTAACAACACTGGCCGTTTTGGTTTGTCAAGAACTTCGCCACCAAGTTCGCCATAATAGCGCCGCCTGTCTGTCACTGTCCGAGAAGTGCTTCTCGCAAACGTAGACACGAGGCGTCAGCTGTCGGTCTTTTCTTGGTATGGCGCGAGCCCACGCTTCCAACCTCACTGGGTCACTAGGAACTTCGAAGGTAATTACCTTCTCCTTGCAGGACGCGTACCCACTGCTGCAGTTCGGCACGACACATTTTCGCCCCATCCTGAAGAAGCACTGGTCGAAATCCGCAAAGCACTCTCCTTTGTCGCGGCGTGAAAAGCGCGCGCAAACATCGAGGAGTCGGCGCCGCCGGCGCAACGCGCGAGCGCTAAAGAGAAAGAAACCAGCAAATCGCCAAAGGAACTTTCCGTCCCAAGGCCACCTACGCATGCGCGCGCACAACATGCGAGCGAGGAGTGAGGAGCGCGTGCATGCGGCGGCAGACGTCGTCTGCTCAGGGGCCACTACTAGCAGTTCGTTCCAAGCGCTGTACGGCCTATAATTCTGGCAGTATCGATTAGGAACTGCAGCTAAAATATCTGTCATATCTACCTATTGATGTTACAAACAGACACATTTTCGCCCCATCCTGAAGAAGCACTGGTCGAAATCCGCAAAGCACTCTCCTTTGTCGCGGCGTGAAAAGCGCGCGCAAACATCGAGGAGTCGGCGCCGCCGGCGCAACGCGCGAGCGCTAAAGAGAAAGAAACCAGCAAATCGCCAAAGGAACTTTCCGTCCCAAGGCCACCTACGCATGCGCGCGCACAACATGCGAGCGAGGAGTGAGGAGCGCGTGCATGCGGCGGCAGACGTCGTCTGCTCAGGGGCCACTACTAGCAGTTCGTTCCAAGCGCTGTACGGCCTATAATTCTGGCAGTATCGATTAGGAACTGCAGCTAAAATATCTGTCATATCTACCTATTGATGTTACAAACAGATATCTTAAAAGCTTTACATTGTACGAGGCGCTATCACGATTTTTATGCGTCGCGTCCATAGAAGAGCATGTAAAAGATGGCAACAGGCCGAAAGCGTCATCTGTCGTGCTTCGGCGTAACCGCATTCCGCCGTGACGCTATCGCGCTGCCCTCGCGCGCTGCCGCGGCCGAGAGATTCTCCTCCTCAAATACTTCTTTCTCCGTGGGACAAACACATGAAAGTAATGTGGTCTTTCATGTGTTTTTGCACCACTCTGTCGACGCGGTATAACGCATGCATGGTTCTGAGACTCATGCACTCAGTCTTGCAAACTCGGAACGTGCCGAACGGGTCGCGCTGCGCTATATTCCTATATTGCAGGGAGGCTGAAGCGCATTAGGTGACACAGCTATAGACTTAAAGTACACACCTTCCCCGTGATTATTATATGGACCTCTGCGTGACGTCGCGGAAGGCATTATCGAGCGCTAATGTGTGTGCTTGCGCTAGCATTTGACGCCTAGTGCAAAAATACATCTGCATGTTTTGCATATGTGCAGCTCGAGCAGCGGCAGCGACGCCCGTGAGCGAAGAGACCGAGGAGAGTAAAGATGCTGAGGAGCCTGAACAGCTGGAAGTAACCGAAAAGTTGGAAGAACCCGACAGACCACTGAAAGAACCCGACAGCGGGTGCGTCGAGGTCGTTATGGCGGCCGTCGACGACGAAGACCTGGAGGATGGAGAAATCGTAGACTGAATGGGGGGAACAAGTTTAATGGACACAATAAAAAGACACAGTGACAAAAAAAAAAAAACAGTGAGGGGGCGGAGCAGCCGAATTTTGGGCCTGCGCGCGCTCGGTGGTGTGTGCTTGAGCTCAGGAGGGCGCCAGGCAGGCGCTGCTGCGGTCATGAAAGCCGCGCGTGCCGTCTGGGCCCCGAGGCTGGCGAAGCACGGGCCCCAGTCCGTCGGGGCGTTTCTTGACCCACAGGCCGGCAGCGCTCACGTCACCCTGGCTGTGGGACTTGTGTCGGGGGGCCAGCAGCGGCGACGGCGACGAGGGGCACGGGGAGTTGCAAGCTGCGCCGCCCGGGCCAGGCACTCGGACACTGCGGTTGGCCCTGCCGCCGCCGCCAGCCTGTCCGCTGCGCTGGCCGTCGCTCTCCGCTGCGGCGGCGGGTGTGCCGCTGGGCAGCGGGCCCGCCGCCATTGTCGGCGGGGAGAGCGGCAGCACGCGCAGCAGAGGACTGGCCTGCCGCACGGCCAGGCTGGCCGCCTCGTGGTGCTCGAACTCGACGACCGCGGCCGAACAGCCGCTGGCTTCCGGGTGGCGCTGGAGGAAGCGCTTGGCACAGGGCGGCACGGGTCCGCCGGGTCGCAGCAAGCGCAGCAGCGAGATGGGCCCGCAACGCGAGAAGATCTCCGCCACCGCCTCGACGGTGACGCGGTCCACCAGGGGGAAGGCGACCACTGTGCGCGAGGGCGCAGTCTCGTCGTGCTCGGGCAGTGGCTCGCGGCGGCGCACCTTGGTGCCCTCGGCATTCACTTCGAGCCGCGTGGACGACGAGCGCAGCGCCTCGCGCACCAGCTCCCAGTTCTTGGTCAGGCTCTTCACCTTGCGGAACGAGGCCATCAGCTTGAGGCTCACGTAACCCTCCCGGTTGCGTCGAACGTGCTTGAGGAGGAACGAGTCGCGCAGGATGTTCTCGTCCGAGAAGTAGTACTCGATCTGGGCCACGATGCGCTGCGTCAGCTCTTCCTCTTCTTCGGAGGAGCCGTTGAGCGACTCGAGGCCCGAGTCCTTGTCGTGGTTGTCCTCCTCGTCCTCCTCCCAGCGCTTCTCGTCGGCCGTGCCCATAGCGGTAGCTGGTCGCTGCAGGCTGCGCGATGACCGGTGGCTGATTCCCGAACGCTGGTCTATGCGGCCCCACTCGTCCTCGTCGCCTCCCGCCACGCTACTGCGGCTGCCAATGAATGCCGGGCCTGCTGCCGATGATACCTCCTCCGTCGTCGTCTTCCTTCGCCGACGAAGCCCGTGCCTCGCGCCAGCTGCTGCCGCGAGCTCATCTCAATGGGCGCGTCGAGCGCTTGGTTCACGCGCCCGTCCACTGTTGAGCTCTGACTGCGTTGCCTTGTTTGGCACGGCCGGGAACGAGGAAGGAAACGCTCTGCACGTGGCTGGCCATTGTTGCAATAGCAAAGTTCGAGCAGTCCATCCAGAACGCGCCAGTGGCAGCTCGTGGATTTTCTGCGTTTTCTTCTTCTCGTGTAATTACTTTGTGCATATGTAAATTTCTACCATGATCATATATAATTGTCGATTCTCCATTCACCCTCACGCAACACTGGGAACCATTAAGCAGTTATAAAACCATTGGTTCAGCCAAAGCCCTACGCTCTTATTTTTATTATTTGACTCTACGATACCTTGCTTCCTTAGCGAAAGACAAAAGCAGTTACTCAAGTTCTCCCAGTCCTTACGCTTTTTTTTTAGTGAGAATGCATCTACAGACTACCGGTAACTGTTTTGTAAGTGTGTCGGAACAGTAAATTTTAGAACCAGATCGAATACCATCCATACAATTTTCGAACTGTGTGGCAACTATTTTCAAAATAGCTAGCTCTAGCAGTGATTACACTCCTGCGCCAACTGCGCCAAATTGTGCGCCAAGTTGAATTTACTGCACCATCCTGATAATATCGACGGAAATTGCGCAAAACTGCGCCAGAGTCTCTGGTTTGGGGGCGTCTATCACCGGCATTCGCACCGTCAGCGCGTCAAAACATGTGCAGCTTGATCTTGGGGCCGCCCAAGTGACAACCACGGAACAAGAATTATTCCGCTGAATAAACAGCGCTCGCGCGTGCGTACCGCGTAAGCCACGATGCCATGCATAGGCGTATACGCACGGGGTGGGGGGGAGGGGAGGGGGGGCCGCCTCCTTCCCCAGTCACCTAAGAAGAGGGGTGCGCAAAATCTGCCCCATATATTGACTTAATAGGGAGGGGGGCGCCGCGATGATCCCCCCTCCCCCTCCTGAAGGGAAACCCTGCGCATGCCTATGATGCCATGTGTGGTGCCAACGCATCTTTTTTGTGCAAGTCGGCTTCACGGCAAGACGCGTTCTCTGCGGAGGCTCGTTACGTCTAGGCCGATCGGTAGTGAGAAAGCGTGGCGGCGATTCGTCGGCGAGCTTCGTGTTCCAGAAACGCTGCTGGTAGGTCGCCTCAAGCGTCGCACGGCACGTAATTATTAATGTTCAGTAATACCTACACGCGTGCCGCTAAAATGTCTCCATTCTGTTTCTTGACATCGCGGAATGAAATCTGGGAACGCTTGCAATAGACATATGGAACAATATCAAATTTTCCGTGCTTAAGTCCATGGAAGAGCATGCAGAAGAGCTTTTAAATGCGAAGCATTTCTTAGCGAACCTTTGGCACTTTGAGCGTTTCTATCTACGTATCTATCTATCTAGCCGCCTACGTCTGGGTGCTCTCATGATCGCCCTCTTAACTTGGTGTAGATCAAAATTGGCATGGGAGGGTAAGAGGATCTGACGAATATGACTGTCGGGTCATGACATGAATAACGTGAAAATCCTGTCGCGTACGTCGTCAAACCCTTTCCTCCAGACACGTGTGGCACATACCCGTTTACCACGGGCCGCAGTGTACGGGTATGCGCCACAGGTGATTGACAGTTTATATCTACCCAGGAACGGCGAGAACAGACATTGGTAACCTAAAGGCGAGAGCGTTAAGAAAAACCGACATCGGCAGCGTTAACCCGACGAATGGAAAGAATAAAAGTTATGATCCCAGCAGGAATCGAAACCAAGCAGTCTGCGTGGCAATCAGGTATTCTACCACAGAGCCACGCCAGGTCTATAAACTGGTTTGGAAAAACAGGCTATGCAGTCGTAATATTGGTGCAACGTCAACTGTGGTTGTGGTGCTTGCTATCTAATATTACAAGAAAGCAATAAACACTGCATGATATTCCTACGATGTGTACTCCTACGATACAGGCGTCATATCAGAATAACGTCTGTGGTTCCAGTGTTGGCTCCGCTTTTGTTGCAGTCTAATCAACATTAATTTTGTGTTCCTATGATTCAGCAAGCTATATTGAAGCATTGCTCGACCCCGGAAGAATACATTAACGAAAGTGACGTATGATATTCATATCACCGCACCGTAAAGTGTACTTAGTCCGCCAGGACGATGAAGTGCCCTCTTCATTTCTTACGAGGCTGGGCAGTGGCCTCATGCTGACCGAGGATGATGCCAGATTGATTGACAACCGCTTTGTATACTAGGCTACGTAGGCCACATACGCACAGGTAGTCTACGAATACGACAAGTGTCATCCACTGATGTTGATCTACGTCCAGGCCTTCCAGCCTCGACAGCCTATACCTCACCAACGAGAAGGATGACTTCAGGTTCCAACATGTCGCCGGCTCTATCGACAGACAATTTGTCGATGAAATGATCGAGGCATCCCCAAATTCCAACAGCTGTACTATACCTCATGATTCACTACACATGGGCCCCTCGTCACTGCAATCCCGACCGGATCCGACAACAAGTCATGACCAGCTACTGTTGCGCACTGATCACGGTGATGACGACCTTGTTCAAGAACTGTCAAGAACTTCTTTCACACATGCACACGGGCTCGTGAAACGTGCGTGCATTCTCCGTCATAAGGGACAAGTATAAGCACTACATATCAGCTTATCGCTTCTGGTGTTGGTAATACCCACGTTGCAGTTGGCAACGTTACCCAACTGTAAACGACTGGTTATAAAACACATATGCGGCTCTTCAAGATATACGTGTGCGTATAAAATTTATACAAATCTTTAGCGTCCTTTTGCAACGTTTCGCTCAGTAAAAAAATTACGCCACTGTCACCTTCCCCCCGCATGCTTCGCATAACATCGACTCCCATGGTATGTGGGATCTGCCGAATTTTTTCGTAATTCCTTCCACCAGCACATCGCTCTTGCGGTAAACACCCCCTAAAAGGTTCTATCCTTTCGAGCTCGAGAGTGCTATATCGTCCCGATTCGATTTTTAGGGGCGAAGCTCCTTATGCCGTGGGTCTGTCCATCCTCCGTTTGTTTGTAGTGTTGTAGTAGCCACCGCTAGCTCGTGAGAAGCGCGCGTTCTGGTATGCAGCAGCAGAAGACGACGACGTTGACGAGTGAGACTCTCGTGCGTGTTCGCCTGTGTGGCATTCTTTCTTCTTTACTGCGCGCGTTCTGGTATGCAGTAGTAGAAGAAGACGACGTTGACGAGTGAATTTGGGTGCATATTATTTTCGGGCGGCCCTGCTTATAAAACAAAGCCTTTAGTTTTATTGGAGCGTGAAGCGCTGCGAATGTGTCTGGGACTCCCAAAGTTTGTGGCCATTAATGTTATGTATCAAGAAGCACGCCTTCCAACGCTTCTTTGTCGATTCCACATCTTAACGGTGCAAACTTTTTTAAAATTTTACAGCTTACCAGCTAGAAGATCTGAATACGCCTTTATCAGAGACCCCGACTCCTTCTTTCTTGCCCATTGGCCACGATTTCATACACCCCAAATAATTTTTGTACAAAAGAAACTGGACAGCATTAAGGTAGATATTAGAACGATAATTGAAACTAATGGCTCACATAGCAATCTTACGATAGAATATGATGAAATTTTCCCCCCAAAATCTAAGTTCCAATCACTCCGATTTTTGAATAACAGGTTAAAAGATTACTTGGTTCATGTAGAAACAAAAAACATAATAGCCACAGATGCTTCTGTGAATAATCAAAAGGCAGGCGTAGGAATTGCTTCCGATTTGCTTGGCTGGTCATTCTCAGTGAGGCTGCCAGATTTTACGCCTGTTTTTGAGGCTGAGCTCTTGGCTATTATTTTGGCGCTTCGAAAACTGCCTTCAACTGAAAATAGTGCAATCATAATAACAGATTCTCTTTCGGTATGTACATCACTTACAGCTTCAGAACACTCACGAGCCCTCATGACTTTGCGCACATTAGTTCCGCCACAGCTGAAACTTCTGAAATTATTGTGGGTACCAGGTCACTGCGGGATACAATTAAATGAATTGGCCGATTCTTTAGCCCGGGCTTCCCTCGATGGACCAATAATTTCGGTACTCCCAGAAGTAGAATACATCACAGCGATCAGATATAGAAAATTAGCAATTTGTACAGATATGATGGAAACGATAACTAAATGGACAGAATATCAACACCTTAAATTTCCATGGCAACCTAAGTGGAGTCAATCTAGAAAGTTTGATGTTATTATTTCCAAATTTAGATGCCGTGTCCCCCCATTAAACTTATATTTGCACAGAGCTGGTTTGGCGATATCACCCCTTTGCCCATTTTGCGAAGAAACAGAATCTATTGAACATTATTTTATATCATGCCGCAACTATTCAATAATTAGGAAAAGACTTCTGGTTATACCATTTTCAACGATTGGTTTAAATTTAACCGCAGAAAATGTTCTGAATTTTGGTGCCTCTGTTTTGGGAAATTGTCATAGAGAAATTTTTGATGCTGTGTGTAATTTCATCTTAGCAACTAAACGTATTCCAATATAAGGTCTAAGAAATACTGGAAAAGTACTCGCGACATAATTATAAAATGTGATTAAAAGTAAGTCATAGAGCCAAAATTGGTCGGGTCAGGTAAACTCAGCTGTCTGGTCGGCTCAAAATTGTAATTAATATAATTATCCTTCATAGGGTATATTACCTTTTGTAATTAGATTGCTCTGTATCTACGCGTTTTTTTTTCTACTTTAGTAATAGGGAGGTAAAAAAATTACCGTAATTATCATCCGTTGCTACAATAATTTTTCTTGGCCAATCCCCCAGAGTGGGTATGTGCCAGAATTAGCAGGCTACAAACAAACAAACAAACAAACACTCTCGTTGCGTGTTCGCCTGTGTGGCGTTCTTTCTTCTTTACTACGTCTCGTGTTTTCAACGACACCCGAAGACAACATTTCAGAAGTAACGCGCCATGAGGCTTCCTCTTGGCACGCTTTCTCTTTAGCTCGGAGTCGCCAGATGGAAGACAAGGCTGCGGAACGGAGGGCACGGAAGGCGGCGGCGGCGCGCAGTCGCAGACAGAATCCTGAGGTGAGAGCCCGCGAGGCCGAAGCTGCACGTCGACGCCGCGAAGCAGATTCCGCCGTTCGAGCCCGCGAAGCCGAAGCTGCTCGGCTGCGGCGAGAAGACCCCGCCGTTCGAGCCCGCGAGGCCGAAGCTGCTCGACAAGCTGCACGGCTGCGGCGCGAAGACCCCGCCGTTCGAGCCTACGAGGCCGAAGCTGCTCGACAAGCTGCACGGCTGCGGCGCGAAGACCCCTCCGTTCGAGCCCGCGAGGCCGAAGCTGCACGGCTGCGGCGCGAATCGGATCTTCAAAATGTGAAGGACCGTGAAGCGGCGAGAAAGCGCGCAGCAGGCTGAGCCCGAGGCTGTGCGAGCTCGTGAAGTGGCTGCAAAACGCATCAGGCGGGCTCTGCCCGAAGGCGCCGACGCGCGCTTCCAGCGGGACTTCCTTATAACAGTTTCGGTCATAGTTGCGGTGTGTGCAACAGATTGTGGTTCTCAAACAATCTAGTCACAATATCTTCCATCAAGAAGGACCACGCTCGCGCCAATGCCATCGCCGTGCTGCAGCGCGAGTTCGCTTCGCCCCACTCATCATCATTCACCACGTAGCCACCATAACCACGTGGATATGCTTTGATTTTTTCTATACACTCACGACGGCGTGCTCCGCGTGAGGGCGTTGCGAGCCAACCCCCCAAACCCCCCATAGGGTGCCTTGATGCGCGTTTTGTCCGCTTACATCGAGGCACACTAACCCCCCAAAGCGCGTTGCGCCGCATGCGCTTCGTATTGTAAACCACCTGTGTCCGGCCAATTTCTCGTGCTAATTATATACTTCTTCCGGTTGTAGGAAGCGTTCACAAGCCGAGCTACGCCCAGATCCCCGCGGAAATCGGGGACAAGATTTACGTCGCCCCCATCCCACGCAGCGTCCACCCGATCCACAACGCCGGTAATTTTCTCAATATATATCACTTGCAAGAATCCATACTTCCAGGAAGTCGAGTGAGCGTTCGTCGATGACCGAGTATTCGTTTATGTAGATCTCGCAGGATCGCTGTTCCGACAGGTAGTCTACTAGGCCTTTGATCGACATTGCCGTCAGCTGCTAGCTGGCGACCATGCTGGTAGGTGGTAACCAAGCAAACAAGACGTACTTGGTCGCGCATATAAGCATAAATTACTCTGCAGAGGCAGCTCGATAGCCTTGGTACTGCCAAAGCTGCTCAAACGGACAGGGAGACAGTCGATATAACCGCTGAATAAATACTGTGTGTGGGTACTTTGCGTGTAGTGCTAGAATGATTGTCATTAATTCTTCGCGGAATATCGATGTGAAGTCGGGCATGCAGGCTGGGTCTAGAAATCAAATAAAATTGGAATAGGAGATGCAGAGATAGAGATAAACGTCCTTGCCATGGGGTCAAGGGTGGTGGGGGGGGGCCGGGAGACAAAACACCTCCGTAACCCCTCCTCATCAGCCGGCGGCCAACCTTGAATCCTGGCGGCGTCTTCGGGCGGCGAGATGCAGAGATAGGTTTCGTAAATAAAAAGAGGCAGCGCGTCAGCCATCTTCAGCTTCATTCTCAAACTCGTACTCATGCACGAAGTGTGGCGCGCGGTCCTCTCATTTTCATTGTACAGTATTTCCACATTCCCACGTGTGGCAGACGACACTTGGAAGTACACGTCTGAACAACTTGTTAGGATGAATCTTTTAAGACTACATTGCATTTTTTGCACGGCTATAACGCAAGAAAAAAGAAAAGAAAGAAGACGGTGTGTAAAGCTAATGTTACCGAGTGTGTAATGTGAATTACACCTTTTTAAAAGAGTGTAACTTACCATTTTACACTAAGCCAAATGGGCGTACTTGAGGTACGTGTCTTTCTGCCGCACAACAATAATCTCAACAATGAACGAGTTATCACTTTGTTGGAATTAAACTTTTAAGACTGCATTTCATTTTTTGAACGGCTGTAAGAAAACTGAGTAAGGCTGACGTTACCTAGGATGTAATGTGAATTGCCCCTTTCGTTAACATTTTACACTCTAAGCCAAAAACGTCGTATTTGGAGTGCATTTCTGCCACGCAACGACAATAGTCATCTATATCGCGTGCTTTCCTTGCGTTATCGCTGCACGCCCTGTACTTCCCTATCACGAGCGGCGTGCGGCAATCAGCATCACATATATACTCTTGATGGGAGAGAGCGCACAGAACGCAGTCTTAAGGAAGCCAGATCCAAATACATCTTTTTGGCTCAGAATTCAAGAGCACTTGTACCCTTTGGGGTGTGTTTCTGTTAATAATAATATCTGGGGTTTAACGTCCCAAAACCACGATATGATTATGAGAGACGCCGTAGTGGAGGGCTCCGGAAATTTAGGGTGTGTTTCTGTTGTGAAACAACAATTTTCTGGACTATAGGCAGGCCCGGTCTCTAGACAGTCCTGATCCACTAGCCACAGCTGGTCATCCGATCCAGTGGCCCGAAGAGCAGCCTCTTGCTAGGCTAGGTCAGGTTAGGTATAGTTCTCTGTAGTTCCGCGTGGAAAGGGAAGTGTTGGGAATGGGTCCTACCGTCAGGGGCTTGGGCGTTATCGCTATTAGCGATAACGCCAGAAAATAACCCCCCCCCCCCCCACACACACACACACTTCCTTTACTTTTTTGGGTGTAACCCTCTGGAGACTAGCTGGCGCGCGTGAAAATATTAAATTCACAGAAAAAATCGTGACAATCGAATATATACTTATATATGTAAACGTAAATTCAAGATTCAGTATTACAGCCGTGCATTGCAGTATGCGCGGCGCAGTATTCGCTTCGCATGTATTGGGCGTCAAGAAATTTAATTTAATTAGAATCTCCCTGACCGCGCAACATATTGCGTGAAACAGGAAACGGAAACCGGAGATGGCGAGGACGGAGTCGGCGGGTGGGGACTGATAATGAAGCACGCATGTCGAGCGAAAAACATACATAGAACTTCTTTTATTCGTTTAAACGGGTGTATCCCACTCTGCGTGCACTATGACTTTGAAGCGGCTTCATTGATGTAGACTTTGCAACAACGGCGCAACTCCCTATTTTCGGGAAATCCCGGGAAGAGGGACGGGGGGGGGGGGGATTGATGGATGGATAAAGCCGAACTAACTCGCATAGAGGGGTGCACAAAAAATGAGTCCGTCATTGTTATACCAAAACTTGAAGGTTTAGTTGCTCAAGCTCCATTCCAGAGGTATACTATATCTCTAGAAGAAAATGGCTGCTACGCTTCGCTGTCTGGAGCGCAGTTGGTGTGGGGTGGGAAACTGACTGACAGTGGTTATAGGTTCCAACTTCCAGTTGAACTTATGTTTCCAGTTGGTGTCCAGTTGTCTTGTAACTGGAACCACCTGCTTCCCAGTTGGATCCCAGCAACTGTGGCCAGCTGCAGGTCTGTAACTGGAGCCAGTTGACCCCACTTGAAACCAGTTGGATTCCCAATTACACATTTTCACCTGGGACTACGCTGCTCTACATATTCGCTCTTTCATTTCGAGGAGTGTGCTTTGAACCACCAGCCCTTAAATATAAAATATTGTGTCGTAATCTCGCGCGGGGTCAATGTTCCGCTGCAGCGAGCGCATTTCAGTTGGCGAGGAACGTAAAAACTCTTCTGCGCTTACATGATCGGTGCATGTATATAAAGGAAACCTATTCTTTTTTATAGGCTGTCAAAAGTAATCTGGATATTTTCACCACACCGTCTTCGTCTTGTTTTCGGATAAGTGCAGACACTCCAACAATTAGTTAATTAAAGGGTGATGCCATATATAGCGTACACTCGCGCTGTCACTTCCAAACCTTCGACATAGACTTCACATTTCTTTGCCGAGGTGGTCCTGGCAGGCGGTGTCTTTAGTCGATGTTTTGTTTTCTGGAACGTCAAATAAGCAGATGTCTATATATGTACGCATCTCCATATTATACCGTAAGTATAACTCTTCAAAAAAAAAAAAATGCAGGAAAGGGATATAGTGCGCTTACTTTACTCGTCGGTATCTTGGAATGTCTGCATTGTGCGCTAATGTCAGCCCAGAAGATGCGGCTTTATTCATTTATATGACACAGCGACAGCGTACCCATTCATACTGAGACCTCGCCGCGGCATCCTTATGTTAGCACAAAACGCATTTGATTCAAGAGTGCACTGGCAAACTACGAAGCAGAATGGTTGCATTACATGTTGTGTTTGATGCTGGTTTGTAAAGATCTGGTTATCTTGGTCGCCAAGGAAAAACGAGCACGGGTGACGTGCGCCGTGTTTTTTTTTCTTTTTCTTTGATTTCCCTTCGTTAACGTACGTCTACCTGTTTACGTCGACCGCAAGGCCGGACAGAGCGTCAGTCCCATCCTTCCCAGCTGTCGGAGCTCCTGCTCAGATGACACCGGAGGCTCGATATATCCCTCGGGCGGCGGAAGTCGCCGCGCTGACCGTTTCATGGAGCGTGAGCGCGTTTACATGCGAGGATATGACCTGAAAATACTCTCCGCGAGCGATGGTCGTGCCAGAATCGTGCTTCATTCACGGCCGAGCGCCGCACGTCCCTTCAAAAAAATCCCGAGTGTTATGGTTTCCCGTCGGGTGCTCCCTGGAAGTCCCCGCATCCGAGTTGCCAATCTTTAAAGCAGACCTCCCTCCCTGTGATCCGCGCCCGCCCGCCCGTCGGTGTTTGTTTTTCTCTTCCTACAAATATAGCGCAGGGCGTCCTTGCGAGCAGGCGGAAGAGGCCACTGCCAGCTCAAGCGCATCACAGTGTTGCAGTTTTCCGGTGAGTATGCAAACTCTGCGCGACTGCGGACCCACGGGACCGCACCGCGTCCGTGTCTAGGTTCTTGCGCAGGCACACGAGTCGTCGACGGCAAAAAAGAGTGGTTTCATCGTCACTTGCTTTGGTGCTCGCTGGCCTTCCGTCAGCGTCACTTGAAACCTTTCCGTGACGAGTCGTTCCCAGCCGCAAAAGAAGAAAGCAAGCAGCCCAGTCTTTTAGTTTTGGGTGGGAATCGGCCTCTCGCAGCGTCCTCTGCGAAGCTTCTGGGCCAATTCTATTTCGGGCCGAGGTCTATTGTTGTCTCTCTTGTCTCCGGCTCAGATCGTTCTTGAAGCGCCACAGGTAAGTGGGTGCAGTTGTTTAGCTTTGATTATATATCGACTAGCTGCACTCGGCGTTCTTTCGCGGTTCCCGATACCATTAATAGTCGCGCGGATGACCAGCGGCGTTGTGAAGAGCGCAGTTTCGGTTTCGTTACTGCTCGCAATTTTAGAGAATAGAATTTCGTGCGTGTATGAACCGTTTTTTCTGTGCACTTTCAGGAACAGCAACTTTTTGCTTTGCTTTGTTTAACCGCTTCTCTTGACCGATATGCCTTTCGCAAGGCCCCGAATTAAGCTCTCTACTTTTAAAATAGCATTCACGAATCATATAGTTGTAAATTCTGCCTCTCCACGAGATATAAACCGCAGACCCTCCAACTATGCAGCTGATGGGAAAACAAAAAGAGGAAGCATAACAAGTCCCCCGAGCAAAAATACTCCGGCGGGGACACAGTGGCTATACAGTGGCCTGCTCATATTTACATATTCCTTATTTAGCCGCTCGGAAACCGAGACAAGCCAGTCGCAAGCCGAGTGACGCTAGTGCGGCGGGTTGCGGACGATTTTTTATGCCTGTAGTTGTCGTGCAGCGCACTTTGTCGGTGCTTACTAAGGGTCTTTCGACCAAAAGCAGCGCGAGAATATCTGTAGGGTCATTGGTCCAACGTCAGAAAGGAACTCGAGCTCTGCACGCGCGATCGCCATCGGCTAGCAGCAGTTTCGGGCGCTGTGTTGCATTCCGTCACCCGTTCCTGTCAGGATCCCGTTCCAGCGCGAGCCAAACAATGTCGGAGTGCAGTAGCCTCGAAAGCATTCCCGAAGTGAAGCTCGACAACGGACGTTTCAAGTACGTTCTCATCAAAGTGCACGACAAGAGTGACCCCGACCGTACCAAGCTGCTGGTGCGGGGATCCGCATCGGCTACATACCATGCGGATATCTACGAGAGGGAGATGAGCAAGATAGAAAGCAACGCTGAATTGGAGACGGAGTGCTTGGGTGGCGGCAGGATCATCCACAATCCGGACTGCGGTGAGATCAAGGTGTTCGGATACTCCCAGGGATACGGCCAGGCGGATCACAGCAAGGCCGTGGAAATACTGAAACGCAACTTCCCGGAGTACACGTCCATTACGTGGTCCAACGAGGGATACTAACCGTGACAATACTTCGCACTGTATTGTCAATTGTATAGCCCACTTAGTAATTTAAAATAAAGTAGCCACGACACCGTTCTCTGCGTCTTATTCAAAAGAAGCTGTCCGACTGGGCTGCACTGTGCGTTGTTTCGTGCACTGTTCTAAAGCGAAAGCGCATATTTGGTTGCCGTGACCTCTGTTAGGGCAAGTAGCCAGTGGTTTGGATGGTAAATATATTGAATTTAACCGCAGTATGTGTGTATTTAGCTGCCAGTATGATCAAAAGTGACTTCACTGTATAGAATATTGGCTCGGTTAACAGTATGAAAATAAAACGAAACATTGCGGTTTCGGTCACTTAGACATGCATCTGGCATTGCATTAGATATAGTGTAGTTGTAGTTCTTGCTCCTGGCTATAAGTGATCTTTTAATATAGGGCTCCAGTATGCCAAACTGTCTTCATAGGTGCTAGACCATGAGCATTTGTGTGTTGACACCATGCTTAATAACGCTGCTTTCAGCCAATCATGTCAGCCTTAAGTGGAGTTCCAGATGTGGCCTTGGAGGTTGGACGCAGCCGGTATATACTGCTGAAAGTGTACTTAAAGGATGACGAAGAAACCTACAAGTACGTCGTCCGTGGCTCTGTACTAGCCGCTAACCATACAGAGGTAAGGACAGTGGACATACTTCAATCCTGGCTGTATCAGATTATCGCCCACAAAGGATCTCGCCTTTTTAGCATAACATTTGCTTTTGCTGATCCATCAAGGTAACCACAGCGGGTAATCAAAGCTTAACCAACACACAGTGCATCAGTGGTTGCGCTCCTCACAGCTAGAAAAGCTAATACATCTACAAATAACTAGCTCCTACTGCTTCTATTCACATTTTAATTTATGTGCTGTCTGCTGTACCATTCTTGTTGCGTTTTAAGTGCAGTGCTTGGCAATCCATACGATAACTGGACTGTGTGACAACCACTGGTTTATGCGCTAACGATGAGCACTGCGTCATTGCTGAGAGTCCAAATGGCAATTGCAGGGCATCACAAATGTTTTTACTTCCATGGTATACCATACTGCACTAGCTTGGTGTCACCAGCATCAACGAGTAGCATAAAATTGTGTCGGCAGCCATGCAATTCAAGCATTGTATATAAATTGCCCAGTCCTGTACTTGTTGATTTAATGCTGAAAGAAACTTTAACAGCTGACTCATTAGCAGTGGCGTAAATCTAGAAAAATCTCTAGGGGGGACACGCATCTTGATGCCATGGTGGTCATTTTGTTTTTCATAAATATACATTTTAGTTTTAATTATATAAAAATTAAAATCGTGTTTTCAAATAAATTAAACAGAAAACGAGCATGGGCCAGAACGGCCAATATTTGCAAAGTTAGTTTCTAAGTGTACCTAATAGGTATAGACCCTAGCAAGTTTTCACCTAATATGTCGTTCGGGTTAAACCAGCAAATGAAAATGCTAGCATTTTTTTATTGCTATAACGCATAAACGAACAGCTCTTCTTTAACTTCAGCTCTGTGTATATTGTTAGCCTCCCACGATTTACCCCTGGAATATTTCTGTGAAGCGTGTTTATATTCACCAGTCATTTTTTAATAACACAATTATATTCCAGTAATCGTACTCATACTTCATTGTCAATGGCTTCCACCAAATCGTCTACATAAATAAATGGTAGATTATCCGGGATTATTTAGTCTGCGCTTCAAAGGCCAGCATAATAAACACTTGCGGCACGTCTGAAGTCACCCATAGAATTTCAGAAAGCACGATCTCTAAAGTGCCTTTTGAAACCAAATATAGCTTTCACTCTTGTACTTCGTTTCTTATCATTGGAAGGGCTTCAGATTTCGGAGTTGGTCTTAAGGAGAGTGCGCTATGCTGAACTGTCAAGCAATTCAAATATGATGTTTGCAAGGTAAGTCTCAAGGGGGGACACCTGCAAGGTGTGTCTCCCCCAGCCTGAATACAAGGGGGGTCAGGACCCCCCTGACCCCCCCATCATTTATGCCACTGCTCATTAGCCAGCTGAAAGCTACGGCCTGCATTAATCTAGTGCAGTAGGAAAGAAATGAAGTGGTTCTCATTCACAATATGCAAAATGTTTTGTACGTCAGTGCTGCGACGTGAGCAAACACCATTCGATACGTTGCAAACGTAAGCAGAAATATCCTACTACTCTCCTTGTGTTCTTGGGCATGTTTTCGAAAGTTTAAGGTGCACCACACTGGTGTAAGGATACTGCAAGAAGGTATATTGGGTTTTACATATGGGTCACAAGTGTTGGGGTAGTATAAGTGAGCGTGCACATAGTTTGCCATTCTCTTCAAGTGTTGGGGCAGTATAAATGAACGTGCACATAGTTTGCCATTCTCTTCAAGAAGTTTAAGGAAATCCCAAATACATGTTTGAGTTGCACAGGAACATGTTATACACATATTTTTCTGACACTTGTACCCATCAGAATCCTTTGGGAGTGTTATTTTGCCCTGGTTGAGAAACCTTGCACCACTGACAATGTCATTTCACAGTGGTGATTTTCTGCACAGGGTGTAATTTGACATATGCTAGTAGTCGAGTTCTCTCTTATAATTAGATGAGAATATAATGCATGGTTTGTTAATTATTTTCTTACTTTCTTACTTTATTTTTGTAGAAGGTGAAAAACAGTGACAATGAAATGCCTTTTCTGCATGCTCAACTTAAATAACCACATTTGGCAACCACATGCCTAGTAGGTTTGATGGGCTCTCTGCATTCAGTCTAGCAAACTCTTGCTAGGGCTTTGCAGTCCTGCATTATTATAGTAGCATATATCTGGTCAAGGCTTTGATATTGGAACACAGGCTTTCAAGGGGGCCGACAAATGGCCAGAAGATTGGATCAGATCCTGGTGGAAATGAAAAGACCGTGTATTATAGTGACATATTCAAGCATCCTTTTCATGATCAGAGTAGGACTTATATTTTAGAATGGCGTTAAGAAGTCACAAAAAACCAGTATGTCACGCAGCCTACCGAAAGAGCCTTGAAGCTGGATTGTGGAGTAATTCACTTTGCTGTACGTACTACGTCGTCTGATGCTTTCATGCGCACCATAATTAGTGCTCATAATTAGAATATGTATATTATTTCCATCCCCGCTCTATCCTGTGCGGCTTACGAGGTAAAAAAAGTAGTGCGCTGCCTTTGTGGCAACTAGTCGAACACGCGAGCCGTGCCGCATGTGTGCGAACTGCATGCATGTGTAGCAAACCGCTCTCGCACTGACCTCCCACTTTTTACAGCATGTGTTGTGTGTATACGGCTTCATATTTCAGACAGAAAAATTTGCTTATAAATGTTTCATGGTGTTTTCCGCGTTACCATTCCGTGATTAGACACCCTGGCTGGTAAGCTTTCTGTTGCGCTACAGAAAAAGGCTACCATAAAGATTGGTTGTTGGTTTTTCTAAGCATGCAACAGGAGTGGAACGTTGAAGGTACAAGAGCAATGTAGGAGCGTATAATGAATAGTAATAAAGTCTTGTAAATTTTAATGTGCAGATCGGGTCAATGCTATATAATGAGAGGATGGGCAATAAGGCAGTGTTGTATTGAACAATTCTGTGCATTTACGTGAAACTAGCTTATGATGAAGATGGATATGCACACTTTGACCGTGGCGTTAAAGCTTCAAGGGGGGGGGGGGGAACCCCAGCCCCACAGTGGTCGAAAGGTAAAATTGTTGTTCAGCTCAGAGTAGCACATTCTTACACAGGAATCTATTGCAGATTTCTCGGAGTGCAAGTTTCACACTTGAAAAATTTGACCTGGTGTTTGGCGTAGCAGTTTGTAGCTTCGTTCTTTTAGGTGGACGACAGTTCTCCCTTTTCATTTTGTTAGTTTCGGCAAGATAGATATGCCAGACCTGTATCAAACTGCCAAATCACTATAAATACTATCAATGCAAACATTTTGTTTATAATGAATTTCACATTGTCTAAACTGAACAATGAAAAATGTGTTGCTGTTACCAAGATGTGTATACTTTTGTTTTCTGGGAAATGCTGGCAGTGGACACTATATAGACTGAGCGATCCTTGCGTCTCAGCCAATTTACTTAGCTGCATTGTTCAAGCGCACACCATGTTATTTTGCGCGCAGGCCAAAATTTGACCCTGTGCTCTCAAGGCTGTAGTAGCCTGAAAGGAAAGTATTTGTACTTTGAAGTATTTTATTAAAATCCATATTTATTATTCTAAACATTTTTATTATTTTTGCGCAAAATAACTTCATGTAACTATTACTTAAAATATGCTAGCATTTATTTGCACGTGCTGCAATGCTGCTTTTTTATTTTAATGCTATAAAGCTTTGTAATTGCTTAAAAAGTGTTGTTTCATATCAGTATATAATGCTAGGTATCCTGAGTGTTCCTTTTCATGACATGAAATGTAGTCCTCTAAGCAAAAAAAAAAAAGCATGTTCAATTTTACTCTACACTAGATATGGCTGCATGCAACAACAAAGTGCTCAAGCACCATAAGCAACAGGAGTAAGAGTTAACTTACAGCTGCATTGTTCTCAACGCAGGATTTGCACCAAAGCCTGGAGGTATTATTAATACATGATTTTTGTGTGGGAGCCGAAACAATAACATCCTTAGGTCTAGTGGCCAGTGTCCACCAGTGGCCGTGACTATACGGAATTTTGTCAGACTCAATTTAATCTGTTTATTCCATTCATGAAAATAGCAGCACGTCTCAAGCTAAGAGCTACGGTTTTCCTAAATGAATATTTTCATTACTTTGTGTGGAAGGCCTCCATGCCAGATTTTTCACTTGAAGTACGAGTGAGTGTGTCACGTAAGGCTAGTAAAAGCATGGATTTCTGACAAAAAAACAATAAAAAATGTTCCTATTACTGCTTAAAGGGACCGACAACTGCCCAGAACATGAAATGAGATGACTGCACTGATGGACAGATTGTCCGTCGCATTGACTCAAACCAACCCTGTTTATCTCGTGAGAGGAGGATTTATATTTTTATTTCTTCATTGAAAGTCGGGAAAAATGACCTTTGGCGCCTCTGGCGGCAAAATCATATACGATCCGATGAAGCCGGTCACGTGACCATTGATTGGTGTATGCGTTCGATGACTTTTCTGTTAGTACTGAAATATTGTTCATTTCTTTATATTAAAAGATATTACTCCATAAAAATGTACATATAGGCCTGCGTTAGTTGTATGCAACAAAGTGGCGCTGCCTTCGCTTGGCGTAATGATCCCATGCCGCGAAAAGCCATCCATGACACAGGCGCAGGCAACCTTGGTCGCAGGCGCGCACAACGCTGTACAAATACCGAGAAGGTGTATAAAGCCACATCATCTCATTGTAACAGCTTGCTATTTTCAAAAATGGTTGGAATGCTCAAAATAAAGGTGGTTAAGCATAGCTACAGTAACTCCTGCGAAAGCAGAACAACGACAGCTTTCACAAGGGCTAGCGGCATTGCTATCAATTCTCAGCGTTGCTGGAGCAAGCCTTCATGCGTGTTTGGAGCTTTTCAGATCGAAAAATACTGCTTATAAAATAACTACGTGCTT
Source organism: Rhipicephalus sanguineus (assembly GCF_013339695.2). NCBI lineage: Eukaryota > Metazoa > Arthropoda > Arachnida > Ixodida > Ixodidae > Rhipicephalus > Rhipicephalus sanguineus. Next base: position 147,982,592 of record NC_051178.1, on the reverse strand, counting down.
TTAGGATAAACCACTGCAGCTACAAACGCTACGAAGGGTAAGCTTCCTGTCGCGCCGTAAAACGTTGGGTCGAAAAAAATCAGTTGTCGGTCCCTTTAACAGAAGCGGGGCATGACAGAATGCATGGCTCCTCAGTGCATTGCTTGTGCATATGTGCCAACCTGTGAATTGTAGAATTTGTGAAATCTCGCGTGCACAACACCGAGGGGAGGGGGAGGGACAAGGGAAATAGCACATACTTTTTAAAAGCTTGCCTTGAATGCCATTTTCTGAATTGCATATGCACTTTATTATCAGTGATCTTTAGACAGAGCACACAAGCAGCAACAAACCTATTGATTCACCATGTATTGACAAGGGACACCCTGTTTTCTGTCTGGATTACATTTGCAAATTTTTGCATTGATAAAGTTGCAGTAAGGTAGAGAGGTGGGCGAGTGTTCCGTCTTGTTTGCGCTGACATTTTTACAATATGCAATATTGTTGCCCACTTCAAAAACTTGTCTACATACTTGCTTGAAGCAAATACCCTTTTGCACGCTGTCACCATCAGACCGACTTTGAGACCGACAAGTGAAAATTTCACGAACAGATTTTTTTATCTTCGCAGAACACTTGTAAAATAAGAACTGATTCGTATTTCGTATATTTTGATTATCTTGTTCACGCCAGTTGAAATAGCTCATCTGAATTCGCAAACCATGTGCGTAGCAGTATAGGCGTGCGCACAGGGGGGGCGTAAAATCTGCCCCGTACATTGACCCTTCCAGTCACCTAAGAGGGGGGGGGGGCGCAAAATCTGCCCTATACATTGACTTAGAAGGGTGGGGGGGGCGCTGCGACGACCCTTTGCCCCCTCTAATGGGGAACCCTGCGCACGCCTATGCCTAGTAGAGCCGACATCTAGAGCTTCTGTTGAACATTTTCTCAAGGTTATTCCTGTGTTAAACCACAAGCCTTTTTTTTTGTACATCTAGCTGCTCAGTGCTACGCAAGAATGGGGTGCAAGAATGTTGCAGTTTTTCTAAAACACCTAGACCTGCTAGATTACGGTGGGCAGTCACAAAGCTTTACTTAAATATTGAGTGTAACCTTTCAAATATAGTTTTCTTAAACTTCAATGTTCCTATAAAGGCTATAGCACTCAATGTGGCAACTTGTAGCTCATTATTTGCTTTGTGCAAAAAAGAAAAGGGCAGTCAACACTGCAAAAAGCTCATTATGGGGCAAGAAGGGTGAAGACTGGTCTATTATACATTTTATAGCTTGAAGTCTGTAGACAGTATTAGAGTAATTAGATCTGACTATTCGTGCGACATGACTTGTGTAATCCGACTGGTCTATTTAAGGCCTGTTTGGGCTAGTTGAGAGTTAATGCTACAATGTGAATAAATGATCCACAATCAAGCATGAAATACGACATGCTCGTAGTATTTCATTGTTCCATGAAAGTACACCACGAACAGGGTTGCCAGGTTTGGCTAATTTGCGCCAATTTGGCTACTTTCTTAGGCCAGTAGCGACAGAAAAAACGTCTTGGCTACTTGGCTATTTTTTGGCTACTTTCTTGTTCCTTCGATTTGAGCCAAATTAGCAATATCTTGTGGCGTCGCAGAAGCTGGCCTTCATTTAAGCGGTATGGCAACACGGGGACCAAGGCGTCCTTCCAGCTCCCAAAATTGAATGTGGTGCTTGCATTACACAAAAGAGAAGACTTTTGAATACATGGCTGAGACTTGGGAGAAAACATTTGCACTGTTGCATGGGGCTTCATTTTGCAGACAACCTATTGCTGAATGCGACTTCAAACTGTAATTGGAAGTGAACAGGACAATCGAAAGCTCTCCGCACCCAGGAAGCTCTGAAGTCATATACATTGGAAATCGGATATCCAATTAATTGCCTGTGTTATTTCTTAGAATTAGGTATAAACTGCAACTTGGAAAGATTAACTACACGGAGTTCGTCATAACGCGAGAAACGATTGCGAATGCGACTACAGTTTCTGCTTCAGCAACGGCAACTGTGATTTTGAGCACACTCATGCAGCACTAATTTTTTTTGTCACAAGGATGGTACTTCCAGTCTTTTTAAGAAAAGTTGTGCAATACATGTGAAGAGAGTGTCATTTCTGCAGTAGCGCTAGAAACTTCGTCATCCGTCACAAAATGATTGCGAAAGTGAACGATTTATGCTTCTATTTCAGCAATTATGACTTTGAAGGGTTATTGCTGTACTTATTTACATTTCCACCGAAGGCTTAAGTAAAAACGGCGCAGTTGTTTTCACACACATGTGGCACCCTTTACTGCCCTTGGCTTAAGTTGGCTACTTTTTCTAATTTATTGGATATTTTTTGCCTTTCCGACCTGGCAACCCTGACCATGAATGCCGTTTTGCTTGAAAACAACGCCGTGTGGATTCATCATAGTAACAGACATCTTTCATGTGCAGTGTCCACCAATCTTAGGACTGACAACTGGGCAAGTTGGTAGGAATTCATACTACTCCAACACAATTCAAACTCACGGCGCTTGTGTTTCATGTCCTTTTTTTCGTGTGCATTCGTCTTCCCTTGTGGCGCCGTTTCAGTAGTATGAAGAAAAAATCTGCAAAGCTAATATATGTTTGTGACTTTTTTGAGAATGTATGCAACGTTTTGGCACAATTGGTGCCCGAAAGAGACCAATATGTGCATTGCACAACGGGCTTTTCACTATTTGCTACTAGTAATGAGGCCAATTATGTAGCTGTGGTTACTGTGCAGTTAAAAATCCAATGCTCACTTAAGGTTGCACAGTGCCTTTGAATTTGTCCGACAATGGTACTCAAACCATTGACGTGGCACCCGCAGGACTGAAACAGATAAGCGAGGACACTTGCTTGAGAGCACAATGTGTAGTCTTTTCATGCTGGTGACTGCATAACAGATGTTCCGACCTTTTGTTCCGCAGTAGGAGGACTTTACGCGCAGAGTGGGCAAAATATAGTGGAAACTTCAAGCGCAGATTACAGGTGTGACGGATGGCAAATTGGACCTAAATATAGAACTGAACTGAAAGGTAAAAAAATTTTCTCTCAGGGGTGTTTTACTTTCACTATGTCAGATTGGGTTATACACATCGGATGCTGTTCAGAGAGTAGTCATGTTTAGTCATACACTACCTTTGTGACCTCGAGCAATACTGTGCAAACAGGTTCATACAGCATTAAAGGGACCGACAACCAATTTTTATGGTGCCCATTTTCTTTAGCGCAACGTAAAGCTTACCAGTGAGAGTGTCTAATCACGGAACGGTAACGTGGAAAATGTCGTGAAACATTTGTAATCAGAAATTTTCAATCTGCAGCGAATATGAAGTCGTAGTAAACAAAAGTGACAACCCATGCTGCAAACAGCGAGCGCAAGAGCGGTTCGTGTTCGAGCGCGGTGGTTTGCTGCGCATGCGTGCACACCGCGTACATGCGCCGTGGCTCAACATTGTCCACTGGTTACCGCGAAGGCAGCGCCGCTTCTCACCGTGCAACTTTTACCTCGTAAGCAGCACAAAATAGAGCGGGGATAGATAATAATATACATACTCTAACTTCGAGTACCAATTATGGCACACATGAAAGCATCAGACTACGTACAGCAAAGTGACCATCTTCATAATACTGCTTCAAGGCTCTTCCGCTAGGCTGCACCACATACCGGTTTTTGTTACTTTTAAACACTATTTAAAAACATATAAACCCTATTCACAAGGCAAAAAGGATGCTGAAATCTCTCACTATATTTCACTGTCTTCATTTTTACCAGGATCTAATCACACGTTGTGACCAGTTTGTCGGTCCCTTGCAAGTCTAACTACGAAAATTTCACACAGGTGCTCGAGAAGGAGACTGCTGTATTGAATGCGGCCGGCCTGGAGTGCGAATGCCTTGGCGGCGGATACATCATCCACCTCCCAGACACGAAGGAGCTTAAAGTTTACGGCAACTCGCAAACCTACGGGCAAGCGGACCATGCCAAGACAACGGAGATACTGAAGAAGCAATACCCAACTTACAGCTCAGTCACTTGGAGCAACGATGCCATTGTGTAACAGTATGTGTTGAAGCAGGGTGCAAGTTTTGGATAGTTGGTTGGAATATATTCAGACAGACAGGGAAAAGAAAATCAACACCCACTGAAGAGTTTTCTCGGTCGCACTGTTGTGTCTAAACGTTCGTACACGAGACTTGCTTCAAACGGACTGCCTTGGTTGTTAACAGTGTTACAAACACAACATGGTAAATAAAGTGAGATCAGCCTATTGTCTGTGAATAGAAAAAAAACATAAGTTTATTGTACAGAGATGACAAACAAGAGCCCCAGAGACCCCAAATGAAATGATAGAAACAATGGCCCTCCTGACCCCACAATGCCTCATAATTCTTCCTTGGCCTTCTTTGCACCAGAACGGTCAAAGCCCTTGAGCTCATCAGTGGCATGCTTGGCAATGTACTTGATGAATTCATCATGGTCCCGGCCGCCATCATACCTCTTCGGGTTCTCTTTGTCATTCTTTGGTAGCCAGTACAGAGTAGGAAAGCTGAAAATGAGTGGGCAGAAATACTTTAACATGTGCCAAGTGCCCGTCCAACAGCAGTACCATGAACAGATAGTGTACTGTACGTGCCAGCATATTGCCAATTACTCACCCTGTGACTTCGAACTTTGAATGAACGTCATTGGCAGTGGCGTCCATCTTGACAATTTCAACATCCTCGCCAGCAAGCTGGAAAAGAATGAGATCATTGTAGGCACCAGTTGCTCACTTGACAGTTACTTGTGACAAAACTAGCAAATTAATAATGTTTGTAATATTTATGCACACCACCTTGGAGGTTATTTTGAAGCGTCAATCCATCAACTAAACATTATGACAATTTCGAAAGCAGGTTGGTTAATGGGGTTGAATGTCCCACAAGACTGGCTATGAGAGACATAGCGGAGGGCTCATAATTTTGACAACATGGTGTTCTGTAATGTGCATCAACTTTGCACGGTACACCGGCCTCTAGCATTTTGCCTCCACTGAAATCAGACTGCCATGGCTGGTATTGAACCCACGTCTTTCAGATCACAGATGAGCACTGCAACCACTGAGCTACTGCAGTAGCTCAATTTCGAAAGCATATGGAATGTTTTTAAGATCAAGCACACCATAGAACACCTGACAAACAGCTAAAAGCAACCAATGCTGACCACACTAAAGCAGCACCATTCTGAAGGTGGTTTGAAATGGTTGTTGGTCTTTCTCAAAACTACCGCATTGTATACATCGGCGCTAGAACATGCTACACTACTTTTAAAATGCGACACCGTTCATATTATATTGCACACTGTGGAGTGTAGTGCGCAATATAATACGGCCTCAACTGTGGAAGAAAGGAAAATGTGTTGCATCACATTTACAATACACCCACCGTCTTGCCAACTTCTTCGTAAGTAGGTGCCAACTTCTTGCAGTGACCACACCACGGTGCATAGAACTCGACCAGAACATCCTTGGGGTTCTCCAGGACGAGCTCCTTGAAGTTCTCGGCAACAGCCACCTTGACAGGTCCGTCATTCTTCTCGGGCACTGGCTCAGACTTGAGGTGCGCCTTAACTTTGCCGGCAATGTAGTTCTCGAGGAACTTCTCCAGGTTCTCAATGCTGAACTCATCGGTCATGCGGAACTTCTCGCTGTTGGTGTTGCGGATGGCGACAACTGGCTTGTTGCCATGGGAGGACAGGCCGTAGTCGTCCATCTCGGCCGCAAAGCTGTCTTTGTTGCTGATGGCGAAGTTGAGTTTGCCCTTGTAGTTCTGAGCCACCTTGAGGATCCTGTTGCGCCAGTAGTTGGTTCCTTAAAAAGAAGACAAAAAAAGTTGAAAGTTCTGTAGCACACACTCTACACACCAGCATTAGTTTCGCATAAGTTACAGGTTCAGAAAACACTGAAGTTGTACCGTACAGTTCTGGATGTTTTCCTTTTGTTAGAAGGGAAATATCCAGAATAAGAATGGTCTAACATCACCATAAGAATGGTCTAACGCAAGAAAAAGTTTTTATACAATCTTTCAATGCTGCTGACAATACTGCCCCTATTCCAGAGTTTCATATGAAGTAGAATCTGTCAACTCAAATCGCTGAAATGGAATTACCGCTTAAACACAAGTGCATCTAATTTGGTTGCTTTTGTATGCTTTTGTATTTGACTGCTGTAACCCTGCACATGCCGAGAAAGTGCCCTCTAAAGGACCTTATTGAATTATCAAGAACTCAATGTTGCAACAATGCATCAATACTACAAATGAAGACAACTCTGTTGATTGTGACAAATTTAATGCATTATTTTAGCTACCATAAACAGGCATGTGCAGGGTCCCTGCATTAGAAGGTGACAGGGAGGATAGCACCTTGAATCAATTTCTATTTTAAGCATGACACAAAAGTTTATTTTGGTAGGCATGGTATTCAAATCCAACCACATCGTCATTTGCATACAAAAGCAGCTTGTTTGATAAAAGTGGTGGATTGGACATCGCAAAGCAGCAACACTTTAGCTTATTGTTTGCTTTTGATTTATCTTAAGGCTGTTTTGTTCACACAATGGCCCAGAAAGCCACAATAGTTGCTATAGTTGCACCATGTCTGAAGACGCATTAATATTTAAAATACCACACCATGTAATCAGCAATAATTTAAGCTTGAGCCTAAATTGAAGAGCCTACTTGGAAATCACTGGAGTAGAGTACAGCAGACTGCACATGAACGTAGCAACAAATTGCCAACATTAGCACATGTGCACACGGTGGTAAAAGCATCGACTATCTGGGCTAATGTAGTGTCCAAACAGCGAGGTTCAATTCTTGAAATGTGAAAAACTAGATTATACTGAAGAAAAAAAAAAAACTTTGAACTTTTAAACAGGTGTGTGTGTAGCATCTTCTGCAGTGGCAGCTATTGAGGCTTTTTGAGAAGCTACATTATGAATCTTAACACTTGCTGAAAAGAACTACGACCTGGAAGAATAGGCAACAGTGAAGGCCGAAAAGCATTATTTAGTGGCATTGGCCATACTCAACCAAGAATCTGCGTAGAACACTCAACGAGCATATGTGAAAAAGTTCGGTTTAAATGCTTGTCTGGAGGACAATTCTTCAAACTGCAGTAACGGTGTCCTTAAAGGGCCCCTAAACTACATCCGATAATTTTTTAACATTTCAAGTAAACACGCGCATCGAGTTCAGAATGCAGTCACAATGAACAGTGCCAAACGCGGCGCCCCGCAAATTCCAAGAAACACTCCCTTCTCTCCTGTGCCTTTTGGTATTCCTCATCCCCTCAACGTTCACCATGATGTCAACGTGTCACCTGCTCTTCATCTACAACACCTGTTTGCCCGCTCGCAGGTATGTGCACTTGCTGCTCTACCGCCTCGCACGGTGAGGAGGTGCACTCTGCCAGGAGGAGAGATGAGCCGACGAAAAGAGCTTAGCGAAGGAAAGAGTGAAATGAGCAAGGGCCTCTTTTGTATCATCAAACACGTGTAACTCTGCAATTACGGCACCATTTCGGAAAATTCTCACAGGCACGTGTTCATTGTAGACTCGTGCACAGCTGCAACACCACAACTAAATTTCGACCTCTGGGTGGCTTAGGAGCGCTTTAAATAGTTGTAGCCTGAATTTTTAAGCCTAGGTTACAATATTTGAAGTTTAACGCCTTAAAGCCACGACACGATTACGAGAGACTCCATAGTGAAGGGCTCCGGAAATTTCGACCACCTAGGGTACACGGGCCTCCAACATTTTCGCCTCCCTTTTTTAGCCTAAGTTGAATTCGAATTTCAATTAGGAATGTTCGCATGCGAGCCAAAAACATTTGACGTTACTTCCGACTTCACCACCTCAAGAGAGATTTGTAGGCTAGATTAGGCCCTTCCATGCCACTGTTATCCTGAATGCAGACCAAATATGGCCAAATTTATGTCATGGCTGACTCCTCATGCCATCGTTTTGATTCCTCTGTACAAACGAGCTCTCTCCTGCTTTCACTGGCTAACTGGATCTATGCACATGGGAAAAAGGTAAGTACAGTCAACAAGCTGAGCTCATCCTGGGCAGTTTTTACTGGGTAAGCATCAATGAGCTTATCCATGCCACACAAGGGGTTTAGAACTGAAACAGGGCTTCTGGCACAAAACCCGACTACAAGCGATAAGGCTCTTAGTACAAAACAAATTCAGTTTACTATTGGCCAGTCCCACTTTATAGCAGTCTACGAAAGTAGTCCATATTGCAAAATTGAGATTTTATTTCATGCACCTTAATGGATACAGCCACACCAGTTTTGAGGCATTCACATTCTTTGGAAGCACCATATCTTCTTCGAACTCTATGGAAATGGCAACATGCCAACAGACCTGCCAGATGGCCACACTTGATGTCTAAATTAAGATCTTTCTTTCTCGAGCATCCCGTTTGGATTAATGAGCTCCGATTCAATATGTTGCAAAACCACTACAACAGGCTACAAGTAGAGGTGAAGTGAACAAGCATGTGACAATGAAACATGAACATTCAAGTGCTTTAAGATGATTAGTGAAGCCCAGCAGATACCACTAAGTATTGCTACTCCAGGGGATACCAGCCACATCAGAGAGGGTGCAGTTGGGTAGTGCAGCCATAAAAACCCACCCACAGTACTCGAGTACGGCACTGAATTTTGAATAGATGTCACGTGTGAAAACAGTCTTAGATGTGCAATCCACACACTTTTGCTACGTTATTTAGGGTCACACCCCTGTATTCATGACAATGGCAACGAAGGCCGTGGACCGTTTTAGCCAGTATAGCGTTGCAGGTGTTAAATTTTTAAATGCAGTAGGTCACAAGTACGTCTGCCCATATTGAAAGGATGGGTGACGAAGCGCAAGTTCTACAGAACATAGCCTCTAACGACTACCAGGTGAAGCACACTGGCAAATGCTGCATTACCTACCCTTGGCATTCTTTGTGTAGTCGACGTCGTAGTAGGCAACCAAAAGTGGGGCCTCGAACTGGTTGTAGTTGTCTTGGGTCCTGTGACCAACAAGGCCGTGGCTGGAGGGGAAAGGAAGATAGCATCAAACATCTGTTCTTCTAAAAGGTTACAGACAGTAATGTGTTGTAAGGAACTCACTAGTTCTCCTTCACAAACTTCTCCAGTGCTGCCTTGTCTGCAGCACCATCGTAGACCACCTCACTGTCTTCAAACTTGTTCTTAAGTAACTTGGGCCTGAACAGCACAATTTTGCTGAAAAACGAAAGTATAAATTAGTAACGCAGTGGAGAGAGAAAGTTAACGCTGGCTCGAGCGCAGCTTTTTTATTGTTTACTTTGTGTGTCCGTATTTCTTGAGCAAATCTTTGTTGAATGTGTGGCCGAACACCCAGGACTCCCTTTGCTTGTCAGCAACCTTGAGGAAGTGCTCGTGAAGATCGACATCCTTGTTTTCGAAGAAGCCTAGAAAGAGGGTGGTTTAAAGTTCTGCCCTACCCGAATATTTTTGCTACGAAATCAATGCGCGCCATCACGGGCGGCGTAATTACCAACAATGACGACTTCGTCCTTGTCCAGCAATTTCTGAAGCTCTTCGGCACTCGTGCATTCCTTCGAGCTGGGCCCGACTTGCGAACGCATGTGCTTGACAATGCCACCTGTTAAACACATTTCAACCTGTTAGTCCTACACGCCGCACAAACACCGGGTGCGTGTTAACTTACTCGACTCTCGGGGGCCATTGTACTCGGACGAGAACTCGCCCTGCTTGAAGATCTTCAGGGTGGGGTACCCGCTCACGCCATACTTTGAGCATGTCTCTTTGCCGGTATCCGACGTGCAATCAACCTAAAAGTGAAGTACACTTCGTGAGCCACGTCCTACGCGTTAAACTCGAGATGATCATCTTTACCTTGACAAGTGGCACTGGCGGATCGTTCGTTTTAAGCACGGTGGCCGCCTTTTCATACTCTGGGGCTAACCTCTTGCAGTGGCCGCACCTGTAAATGAAACAACGAATAATGCAGATGGCATACCGACAACCCTGCAGAGTTGAGAAAAATCTGTCCAAGACGATAGCGGACAGGTTTTCCGGTTAGCGTGACTCACCATGGAGCGAAGAATTCCACAAGAGCTGTGTCGTGCTCTTTGATCTGAACTTCGAAATCAGATCCCGAGTAGTCGAGAACATCGCTACCTAGGACTGCCGATACAAAAGCGGCTAACAAAACTATTTGCTTCATGGCGTGGCCCCAGCTACAGACGTGTCGCGCGAAGAAGGCAGCGGAGCCGTAGTGCCGGCTACTTAAAAGTTAAAAAAACAACGTGGCTGTCGTACAGCGACGCCGGGCGAGCTGCGCTGTCGACGTCCTATTGGCTGAAACCGGAATTGTAATTGGTGACGTAACTGCCTTAGTTGCCAGCGACAGCTAGAACTACCCGTTTCGCCCCATGGTTTCGCCTATCGGTGACGTTTCTTTGCTTACTAGGGTGAATTTGTTATTTTTTGGTTGCTTTCGTGGATGTGAAAAAGTGACTACGAAGCTTGACGTGACAAGCGGTTACCTTCTTGAGAACATCAGTTGTGCATATTTAGCTTCCCGACCACTGCACTTCCCCGCGCGCGTTCGTTGTCGCAAGTTGCGGCTTTTTCGTAGCTTTTACTTGTATTTTGGCATAAACACCTACTTAGTATTATTTTCCTCGATTTTCTTTTTACTGCCAAAAGAGTTGCTTCGGCGTCGAGTCTGCTGGCGCGCACGTGAATGATCTTTCGAGTAGAATAGTTGCAATGTTTTGTGATGGTTTTTCGAATATTTTAAATCAAGAGTCGGGACGAGCAAACGTGGAGCCGGCTTTCCTCAGAACCCTTATTTATGTTTCTGATAAACATTCCTTAATGACACCAAAACTTTGTTCTCTCAATGCTGGGAGTACGAAAGGATATGTGAACTTTTACCTGCTTTTACTGCAATCAAAATTGTTCTTATCCGAAAGCATATCGCACAGTTCGGTTACAATGTGGTTCGGTCCCAAAAAGTGTTGCTCGCACAGCCCGTGGATATTTAACAATGCATCTAACTTTGACCTATGCAAGAGGCGTACGTGTGCTGTGTGCCATTTCTACAACGTAAGCGCTAGCTATCGCGGCTGCACCAGATAAAAGTCCTTACTGTCCTTACCGCCAACTGTCAACACCGCGAAGTTAGCGATGTGCTGAGTTGAAAATATAAATGCTACTAACGGTTATGTATATTACAACGTTTGGAATAAAAATTAGGATGGATAGGGTTGTTTACACGAGCAGCGAAGAAACGCCCATCTGTGCACGTGTTTGTGCAATACGCATATTAATGCAAGCGGTCGAGCCCGCGGTAGAGGCCACGGATGGAACTCTAGCTGCAACTCTAACCGCACGCGTGACACATATATTAAATTCATCTGAAAATCTTGTATGCATCGTTGATACCGGCAGTGACCTCACGTACTACATTCGCGCGAACACAACGTGGTTGTTTTTTTTTCATTTCACGCTGGTGTTCTAGCGTAACAATTAACCAACAGATATATGAAACGATGTTGGCGACTTAGATATAATTATACTTAAAAATTTCGACGTGATCAAATACTTATGGACAGCCTGCGCGACGCAAACCATGTTTGGAGAGGCGCAAAATTCCGCCAGAGGGCATCACGGCATCACACGAAGAAATAAACACAAGAAAGCGAAAAAAAAGTAAACAATACAAAGCAGCGTGCAAGGAGAAACCTACACAAACATGGCGGCATTATCGTTGTGTTTCTTGCTGTCGTGATCAAAGCGATCGCCGATTAAACTTCCTTTCTGTGTTTGATGACCGGTAATGGGACATCACGCCCTGCTGCTACTGCTATGGCTTCTCTTCACACTCTCCTTGTTTTCCACTGCGACGAGTTGTGAGTTGCGCACGCTTATTGAACATGCATGCGCGCGATCCCGTTGGTGCGTAGACGAACGATACCCCAGTGATTATTAATGCCCGGGCTGCGTTATTGAAGGAGTCCTGAGGATTCAGCTACGCGATGAACGCTCTCACAGGTAGCATGCGTAGGCGATAGGAGCGGGTGGTAAAGGCAAATATCAGCGAGCCCATCAGATTGCGAGTGGGCGGTGCGCGTGCTAGCGCTTCCGGCTTTAACGATCGCATGTTTCGCGGTCAGATGCGGGTTGTGGCTCTCTTCTCTCTGTCCGTCTTCAATATTTTATCTGTGGTGCAAGGAATTCCACCTTGTTTTGTCCGCGACAGGAAACAAAACAATATCGCTCAGCCGTCTCGAATCGTCGCGAGCTAGGTCTTGACGTCGTGCAGGCGCTGTAGCGTGCCACTGCTGCTGTCGCATTTTTATTGGGTGCTCCCACAACACGCACCTGTGAAGGCAACGCGTTAGTTGACGTTAGAGAAGCAGCAGAACGCGGTCGCGATGTGAAGGGTATCAGGGTCGAGCTTTAGATTATGTTGCAGCTGCAACGTACTGGGTTGTGTTGCGTCGTACCTGTTTTTACGTGAGAGATGCGCTTTATGTTAAGACTTGTTCAAATTGTTAGTACCAGTGTCTCATACTCGAGTAGTGGTTTTTGGAATGCAAGCCCTGCAATTGAATTAATCTCACACTGATAAGATACCATACATACTTATCTGATGATTTTCGATAATGTATTTCATTATTTTAATACATGTTGTGTGCTTGTGGCACAACGCCTGCATTTAGAAGGGATTAAAGTGCTTATAAAGGTTCACAGGAAATAATACTGGTCCTTGAATGCACTTCCGACTAAATGCATGCCGGACATTGACGTCTAAGGCTTTTAAAGAAAGTTTTAAAATTGAGTTGTATGTTGTTGTAGTACGTGTGCTTCATTGCAAACACAAGGGCAGGCTCCCAACTGTTTCCTGCAGCAGTTTAGGCAAAAAAAAAAAAAGGACACTTGTCCAGCTACCATTAGCTTCTGTGACATTCCAATGGTCTGATTGACATCTGTGTCACTACAGGGCCTTCAACTTTAAACCACACATTTGCATGCAGAAATACCATTGACAGAAGGAAGTTGAGGAAAGGAAAAGTATAGTTGCATTTTAAAGATGGTTTCTAGAGTTTACCTGCCAAGAAATGAAGGCTTCTGCTTTTTACATTTATATTCATGTAGATTCCTCAATGAATCCATGTATAAAGTGGTAGGCTCAAAGTTTCTTGTTTCATTACCATTTTTAGTCTGCTGCTACCTTATACAAATAATTATTTGTAGACATTCGATGTGAAACCTGTGCTGCTTTACAATATGTGCTCTCAACTCACTATGAAGTAGACACTGTGTGCGTGGGGAACAGTATAATTGATCATTTTACTTGACAGTGTAGCCTCCTAAAGCCGTGAGAAATGATCAGCTGAAACTTATTTGCATACAAAATGTGAAATTTTAATAATTGTAATTAACTACTCTTTATACCCTGGATAACTACATCCATGATGAGTGCATTACAGCATTGATTCTTGAGAAGTCTTAATGGGCAGCCATGCATTTGTGCCTGGTGTGATTAATGCATGAATGCTATTAATGCAGAATTGAGAAAACTTGCTTTTAGACCACTGGCGAATTGCAATGCAGAGATGGCAAAGCTGATTGCATTGTCTGCGGTCTACTGTTATGTTCTTTGGGAGGGCGTAAGCTCCAAGGAAACTAGTATAAGAGACGGTGCCTAGATGTAGCTGGAGGAAGCTTTATTCTCTTCTCTCTGATGTTTGCCTCACGTGTTCCCCGAGCTGTCGGTAGTGTCACTACAAAAACAGCATTCGCCTTAACATCGGAATTAAACATCTCACCTTTTAACACCTTCTGCGACGCTCAGAACTCATGTTGAATTTGTGTGCATTTAAATGAGTTTTGAAGCGTTTGTTTGCAACAATATTTTTATTCATCCTTGCTCATTTGTACATTGTAAAAACGAGGGTTGCTTGACCGGGGCAGGGATAATCGGTTGTATGTTCAGTTCCTTCCAAGAACATTCTTGTCTAATCCAACAATGTTGTTAAACGAAGTGAATGACAGTGTGTTGATCTTGCTTTGATGTGTTTTGTATGGTTTTAGTGGTTAATGCTGCTAGAATAAAAAACTTTATGGCATAATTTACACAGCACATCAACAACATATGCCATGATATACAACTGTAAATTCTTTATATTCTACCATATTGCTCAACAAATTGGTTTCAGTTGATCATTTCATATAAATTGCATTCAGAACTTTGCAAGTTGGAATTTCAATCAGCTACACCGATCTTGCTGACAGAGCTTATGGGTTGATGAATTGCTTTGCAATGATTCAGTCTCGGCCACGGTTCAAAGGGTTCATGTAGGTAATGAGATCATGGTATTCTGAAGTGGCCATAGTAAAGGACATCATTGAATTTTTGTGCAGTGATAATTTCACAAGGATAAATGACCCATGTTATTTGAAAATGCTGATGATGTCTATCTTTTTTTGTTTGGCAGCGGATTGTGATATCACGAGCTGCTATGCCAACTACAAGGATGGTTCTTGTGACAATTTGGCAGAATTCCGTGCCTGTCTTAACCAATTGGCGGAGAAGTGTGCTGGTGACATCAACTATAGGGCTACACAAACCCGTCACAGCAAACTGAAATGCAGTGATGCTGTGGCCACAGAGACATCAAAGCTCAAACCAACCAAGGAAACCTGTCTGTGGCGGTCTGGTGAGTTATCAGATGAAGTCCTGCGTGCAAGTGGCATAGAAGACAAGCTCCACTTCTATCCATTCCATGCTCTCTAATAGCGTAAAACATATCCAGCACATACTGAAAGATAAAATCACAGTGCTTCAGGTGAATGAGACCAGGTAGTGATACATGCTCGAGAACAGAAAAACAAACTGACACTAAGGGGAGTGAAGTACAGTTTTCAAATTCTACAAGTTATTGTATTTGAGTCCTTCAGTTCAGTTATGGCCTTTTCTATTTCTTTAGATTTTTGCTTAACCTCTTATGACATACGCTTCTATACGTGTCAATGTGATATATTCTCCCTGCCGCTCCTTGCACAGTACTCAAACTGTGAACACACAGCACAATACTCAACATCCCCCTTGTAAATTTTGCACTTTATTTGTATGTATGAGTACACACACACACACAACACTCGTATGAACATACATGGATGGGGGTTGGACACCCCCGAAAAAAGTGTCCAGCTAGACCCCTTATAGCAGGTGTCTAAACTTTGTGTAGCGGATTTCCTGGAACCTATAGTTTTAAAACTTTGCAAAACACCATGCATATTGGCTTTCAAGTTCTCCTTTTCCCCTTGAGGATATTAAGAGCGTAGCTCTTTAAGCTTTTCATTGCACCAGGTAGTGCGAACAGTAATTATCATAATCATGAACCGGTATACACTTGCTTCACCTTTTTCAACTTCTGCTTCGCTTCCACAACTCGTGTGCTGCTTTGTCCTCTTCTTCATCTTCTGCTTCGCTCCCAAAACGCATGCGCCGATTCCTCTGGCGTGGCCTGTAATAACCCTGATGGGTGAGAAGAGAGAACGAGTACAGAGAGAAAGACAGAAGGAAAGATATAAAAAAAGAGAAAATCATAGTGAAAAAAAAATTTTGATAAGGCGGAGGGATTCGAACCTGCGTTATGCACGATCCGAAGGCGAGCGTCCTAACCACTCGGCTATCCAGGCATGCTAGCAGAGCATGGCATAGACTTGTATAGTATAGTATATAGCAAGGTTGTGGGAAAGGGAAACGAGGATGAGGAGGGGAGAGATTAGAGCATAGCATAGAGAGAGAGAAAGGGAAAAAAAAGACAAAGAGAAAGTAAGATAGAGACAGATATAAAGAGAGAGAAAGAGATAGCAAGAAAAAGGAAGCGATAAATAGAGAAAGAAAGAAGAGCAAGAAAGAGTAAGGTAAAAGAGTGAGAAAGACAAAGAAATGCATAGAGAGAGAAAGAAAAAAATAGAAATAAACAGAGACAAAAAAGACATAGAATAAACAGAGAGATGAATGAAAAAGAAAGGAAGAGGGAGAAAGAAATAGAAAAATAAAGAGAAACAAAGAAGGCCGCCCAGCTCCGCACTCCCTTCAGGCTTGGCACTAGTGTGAAGCATCACGTAATAACTGGTCACGTGACAAAAATCATGTAACGTCTAGTCCCGTGACTAAAATCATGTAACATCCAGTCACGTGACTAAAAACCACGTAACACTCACGTGACTAAAATCATGTAACATGACGTAACTAGCCACGCGACTAGAATCATGTAACTACTTGTGTGGCTAAAATTCACGTAACATTTTCTCACGCGAATAAAATCACGCAACATTGCGTAACAGCTAGCCACGTGACATGTTGCCACCAAAAACCATGTAACAGGTAATCACGTGACTAAAATCACAACATCAGATAACAGGTAGTCACGTGACATGTCTAGCCAACTGTAGACATACTTAGTACTACTAGCAAAACTTAGCTAGGTCGAACACTAGCTCCGCTGATGGCTCCAGCCTTGCACCACTAGTGCAAGCTGCACATTTTTTTTTGTTGTTGTTCTTTTTCACTGAAGGTTTCTCAACACCATAGGGAGTTCCCAAGTTTTGACGTGCGTTGTCAATGTGCAAGACTTCCCATTGTTCATTGTTTTAGTATGAACTGTGGTTGTGCTTTGCCTTGGAGCAGGTGAGCCAAAGGAGGAGTGGCGCCAGTGCAGCCTTTATGGAGACACCCACCTGCGCACCTTTGGGGGAGAACTGCAGACTTGCCGTGCAATTGGTGCCCGGCCCCTTGTGGACAATGCCTACCTGGCGGTGCAGGTGACCAACACTCCTATCGGCGACAAGGCAACAGTGCTTTCCAAGGTTTGAGCGAGACCTTATTCATGATTCTGCATTGCTTTTAGGGAGTACATTGGACTGCAGTCTCAGTTGGAAGGTCTTGCAGATGTCAGCTTAAAGGCCAACTCCGGCGATTTTTCGAGGTCGATGGATCTCAATGAAATTCGCTGGGTACGTTCCTTTGCACGTTTCCGTCATTTATGCCAAATTACAGGCTTGAGACATGCGCAGATTGTTTGCAAATGAATTTTAAAGATTGTCTGCAAACGCCCTCGTGGCTTCCCACAATTATTGGCAACATTGCGTCTGTGACATCAGTATTGGGAAGCGGCGGAAGTGACGCAGCCGAGGGCACCGCTAACTTCGGCGCTTCGGCCGCTACAGCGAGCGTCTACTGTGCACAGGGCGGCAGACAGCGTTGGTTTGGCCGGCGCTTCGCTGGTCGTCCCGGCTGTCACAGTTTTCATACTCCGCGCCGGCGTGACCAGCATGCCTTGCACGACTTCCGGTTCGTTCGTAACAACGTCTACGTCATACGTAGGCAGTACACTCGGTTGGGTTTCGGTTTCGGTGTTGCGCTTTTTTGCTTATTTAAAATTATTCTCCAATTTGCCGAGTATTTCTGCTATCGGGCCCGTAACAGGAGCGTCTCAGGAACATAAAAGCACCATTACTTTGACATGGCCAAAAAATCGCCGGAGTTGGCCTTTAAGGGGCATCGCCTGAATTGGTGAAAGCAGAAGATTGTGCACCAAAGTTATTTTCCAGTTGTGCATGGTTGCATAATACAACTAGCAATTTTGTGGCATAGAGCCATAGCGGTTCCTCTGAAGAGAACTCTGAGAATCAAAAGGCACAGGTAGCAGGTGAAGTGAACATGCTTGGCAGATATGCTAATTGAGAACATTGTTTTAAATGACTACTACATGCAAGGAGCAGTCAGAAGTCATGGACACTGCACAATTATTAACACTTACATATGTATTGAATTAGCGTGTGGCAACTTCATAACCCTTCGACGTCCTTGTTTGTCTTTCACAGCTGCAAACTGTACGCAGTCATGGGCCTTTACTATCCTTGACTACCAGCTTTCTTTTAGAACTGTGTATTGTGAGCACAATTTATGCTCACAATGCTTTGAAGGAACTGAAATGAATGAATAAGGAAATTAGTGAATAGGAGGTACATGATAGAGCAACGTAGTTTGGTCATGCACTGAGATGAAACAAGTGCTGCAGTGGCAATAAGGCAATCTAAAATAACTTTATAGTAATGAAATAAACTAGGCACTACCTGAGGAGGCATGACTGAACAAAGTGTAGTGGGAGATCTCAGCATCAAGAATGAAAAGAAAAAAGGAGACAATTGACTGGAAGGAGAATATCCATCAAAAACTGTGGCTCTATATGAATATTTGATATAACATGCAGAATAACAATGAAGTCATCAGAAAAGTGAGAAGTTGTGATGTTCATGTAGAAGAGAAAGCGCTAACGGAAGTCATCAATCTAAATAAAGCCCTCAGAACTTTTGGCTTAGAGCAATGTTTATATGTGCATAATGAAAATATCATTTTCTGGGGGGGGGGGGTGCTGTAGTCAGCTTGAAAAAACAGCATAATGCTTTATTCAGAATCATATTCTAAATATAAAATAAAATTAGTCTTTTTCTTTATTCTAATACAGCTTGCTTGTGCAATAAAGTGGAGCAGGCCCGTAGGGCCCAATGGCCCCCCCTCCCCGAAATTCTGATGGAGGGGGGTGTTTTACCGAAAAAAATAATAAAAATAGGTGTTTTTAAAGGCTTTCAGCAAGTGCCCCCCCCCTCCCCCCCTGAAAAATATTTCTGGTTATGGGCCTGAAGTGGAACATTCATTATTCTAGCCATTGCTGCATGTACAAGCTGAGATGTAGGTCTACAATACAGTGAGAGTGCAACAAAAGCTTGAAAACGCTGGCAGTCAGAATCAGAATCGGAATGCACTTTATTTCCAAGACATAAGTTTGGGGTCTCGCAGGCAAAAAGGCTGTTACAGACAGCTTCTACAGATAAGGCAGGCAGAGGATCTCACATGATTATAACAATGATAAATAAATACAAACAACAAAAAGATGGGCTTGCTTGTGGACAATGATGATACATATTGGTCCAACAGCCTGTATTGCTGTCGAGATTTTCTCTCGTGGCACTGGCAAGGACGACAAATACAGCCAAGTGTGTCAGCGAATAATCTTAACTATTTATTTGGCAAACTTATGCCACTAAATATAACGGCATTTGCAACATGTGTTTGGTTATGTCCCAACAGCTGATACACGAAAAGGCCACACTGCATAATGCATGCAGCTGTGATAGCGGCTGTTCTTTTTGCAGCCATAAAATGCTTTGCTGCTGCATTGACGTGCGCTTGTATGTAGTAGGATACAGATGAGGGAGCGTATGCTTCATGCTTACACTTACTTTCAGCTCTGGAATAAATTGGCGTCTTCTTACTTCTGTTTGGTGCGCACTTTATGTCCCCATTTTGCATACTTTAATTCCTTACTGAGGTATAAATGCTTCTTAATATGAGCCGTGTACTGGTACTTGTCGTGTCAGCAGTCGTGCCATCTCCTAGTCGCACTGTGAAAACCACCGTCTCGTGGAATGCCAGTTTTATCACACAGTATTTTCTCTAGAAGAAGATGAGGCAATCGTTCAGCAACAGAACTTCTCCATTCCAGGTGACTGTTGTGATCCACGCGCATGGCGGCTGTGCAATGGAGAAAACTTACGAAGCCGACATCAAGGACAACCCATTGCCAACTGTCTTTGTTGACGGGTCACCTTCGGCAGGCAAAGGAGTTCGTCTGACGCCGCTCAGTTCAAGCCGGGTGGAGCTTGTGTTGAGCCACGCAGGAGTCCGGCTGCTGATCCGGCAGCAGGGTGACTTCCTCTCGGTGGCCCTGCGACTTCCATCTTCCCTCGCCGGTGACCAGCCACTGCAGCTATGCCTTCGGGGTTGCTCCCCATCGGAGCGCGTGCAAGTCCCAGAAGGGGAGCCCGCCTGGCGGTTAGAGGAAGCAGATGCGGCATGTCGTGCTGCGAACTTAACGGGTGCCTACAGGGATGCGTGTGTGTTTGATGTGCTGGCAACGGGACAGAAGGACATGGCAGCTGAAGCCAGTGGAGCGGCTGTGGCCGACCTGAAGGAACTGGGTGCAGAAGCGGCTCCCCAGGTCGTTCAGCAGCCCTCCGTGGCTGTGCAGAGGAGAGCATCAGTCGCAGCTGTTGTGGCCAACCTGTTACTGATAGCATGGCTTCGTTCAGGGTGAGTTTACTGAGCAGGTGTGCTGAACCGGGCAGCTATAGACCTTTTCAATGGAGACGGGGAGCACCTCCTTTCTGAACTGCGATGCGGGAGTACAAAGGTTGATGCACACTGAGATCACTGCTTGGGCAGCGTATTTTTGGAGGGTTACACATATTTACCACATCCAAGAGGGGATTATAGTGGCACCTAGGGAGCCTTCATTGAAAAAGTGTAAATAAGAGTCAGAGGCAAGGGAGTGCATGTTAACAGTAGTATCTAGTCTCACTCTCTTTTCTTATCTGTCTTTACTCGTGCATCAGTGGGACCATTACTGGCTTTTTTTCAAAAGTCAGGCGTTGGTGTTACGCGGCCGAGTGTATGCAATGTACTGCTGTGAAGCATGCAGAGGGCAGAAATGGGTTACTTTACTGACATACAGCACTTATGTGTTCCTTCATACACATAGCACCCACCATCTTCTGTCACAATATGTGCATCAAGACTTCTAATGAGTGCACCGACAAGCTCTCAGAGCTGTTTCGGATGTGGCTGTGGTGAATCGAGCCTTTGAGGGCAGTTAAAGGCATGCATTTGTTGTTTTCCCCACCATTTCACTGTTCCCAGGGGATGAAAGAATAAGAACGTTCACTCTGACTTTTGGCAGGAATATGCGTTTGTGCGAGTGAGAGGGAAAGTGGTTAGGAGGCACTTTGAGTCAGGAGGTCGGTGCGAACATTTTTAGATCATGTTTTTGTTGTGCGCCACACTTTTCAAAACAGTACTGTGTTGCAGTATGAAGAATATGAGATGAAAACTGCTTGCACTCTTCAGTGGTTCCTGCCTGCTTCATTCAAGATACAGAATGGCAGCGGCTGTTTTGGTCTTGTTGAAACCTGATAGGAAATTTACTCTCTTCTTCACCAGTTTCACGTGCAGCACACTTAAAGCTCCAAGTCACATAATTTGTAGTGAAAACCAGCTGTGTCTCAGCGATGGAAAAGCTTGCCCATTCTCAACTTTTTCTAATCGTTTCGTTCAAGCAACATCATGCATGAAAATATTAGTGGCAGATAATGGATTTCGTTGGCTGAAGCAACTCCAAGCTTTTGCCACACTGGAAGGAGTTGGCATGAAAATAAAACTATATATAGTTTAATACAACTTAAGAAGTCTGGGGATGCCCCGCCCAGATGGCCCAAGCACAGCAGCCAATTGCCTCCGCAGCTAAAGAAATAGTCCGGCGCATGCACTCGGCAATGTTCTCCAAAGGCCACCGGCAGTCCGGCTCATGATGTCAGGCAATACACGCCCATTGGTGCGGCGCTTGTGCGCATGCGCCTTTGAGGAGGAAATGCCGAAGACTTTCTAAAGTTGTATCCGACTATAGGTGCATTTTGTGTAAGCCACAGTCGAGAGCTGAGAGAACAGTTGTGTGTGAAAGAGAAGCTATGCATTGCAGCATAATGTGGTCAAAGCCATTTACTAACCAAGAGAAGCTGTTGAATTCAGAAGTGCACACACTGTATGTTCACTATTTTTTTTTTGCAGGAGCTGCTCTGAATTGCTGGGTGCAGTTAGATGAAACAGTGTTTACATTGCCGTGCACTCTGAGAAGGACTTCAAACATGAGGTAAGTCATTATGCTGTAGAATAGCAACCACTGTGTCATAGTGCTTGAACAATTTTATATAGTCAATATGGATGCATAGGCATGAGATTAACAATGAAACGACACGCATGATGCATGATAGCTATCTTGGGGTATAAAAAATGGGGCACTTGTGATAAAATTATAACATTCACTGGCCTAAATCTTTGGACATTGTGCTTGGATAAGTGCCAATAAATTGTAGTATATTTTATTACTGAATTGAACTGAAATCTGTCAGATGTTGGGGATGTTTCAGCGACTGGGGCTTTCTTTTCTTTTAAAGACTCACGGATGAACATTTAATTTATTGCCTCTATGAATTAATCGTAGTTGAAGAGCTCAACCTGATCAGGACTCAAGACATGCTGGGAGCAATAGCATCAGTTTTAAGGTGACCTGGGGCACTAAAGTGAAACAATGAATCGGTTTAGATTGATAAACTGTAATCTGAGAACTCTAATGTCATTAATTTTATTATTGTAGGTTGATTAGCAGAAGAAGAAATCAAGGACAAAATTTAATTTTTTTAATACCGCACGTGACGTCATGGATTTCAAGACGTATTTTTTGTATTTTGGCTACATTGGCTCAACCACATTTGCTGGCACTTGGTATGTTAAGTCTCTGGCTCCTTCAGAGGACAATGTACTTCATTTTTACTGATTAGGAACTGCGTAGGACCTAGTAGATGCCATCAACGTCTATGACGTCACGGCGTTTGGTGTCGGAATTTCAGTATGGCGCCGCCACCTGTATTCTTTTTTTTCCCGTTTTCTCGCTTACCAAGCGTCTTCTCACGGCAAGTGTGGTAATTTCAGAATTCTGGAAGACTAATTTACTAATGTGAGAAAAATCGTTTTTCTCTTTTAGTGTCCCTTTAAGCAAAGTGTTCAGTCATAGCCTATAGACATTTCAACGGAGAGAAGGATCACCTCCTCTCTGGACTGTTCTACTGGAGTACAAAAGCTGACATCAGAGATTCAGCAGTGCATTTGTTGGGGGCCATGCATATTAACAACAGCCCAGAGAGGATTATGGCAGTGCCCAGGGAGCCTTCGTTGACAAGGTGCATAGCTTGCAAATAACAGCCTTCTTGTGTCACCTTTAGAAATAATACACAGCAATTAGGAGCAGCATTATCAGCGACTGTTGCAATGTGCAGTGTTTCCAATAACGAGTGCCCTGATAATATGATGCATGGAATTCAAACGGAGTGGTTTCGTCCACCATGTCATGTGTATGCAGTATGGCTCTGCTCTGTAGGCTGTTGGCTGCCTACCTACCAATTGCAACTGCAATACAGTTTCAGTAAAGCAAGCTAGGTATGACTAGACATTGCTCATCAGTATATCAACACGTTGTAGTTAGGTGAAAGGGAAATGGGTCGTGTTCATTTATTCTCACAAATCATCCAGAAAGCTTAGGACTACTATTCCTTTAACTCTTTGTGGTTCGAAAGCTTTTCCCTCCTTCCGTCCATTCTGGTCGGAAGCTAAAAGACTCAAAGTTCAAGTAAAAGAAGTTTACTTACTCTTTTACAGATGGTGCATAATGTAATGAAAAAAGTATGCACGTGAATCAATCATGAAAGACCTTGTGCAGCAGTGCCCAATCACGGACCGCTGCAGCCGTGTTGTGTTGTCGGACACTGCGGACAACAGACCGCAAAGGGCTAAGGTTACAAGCATGTGTTTATTATTGAATTTTGCTATGTGTATTTTACAGTTAAAATGTTAGAAAGGCACTTGACTATGTTCTAAATCCTTCGTATAACTTTAGGGGTGCAGGAAAAAGCCGCTGTTTAGAAGCTGGACTAGGCACGGACATAAAACGAATGCTCATCTTTCAGGCACATGTATGAAGCTGGCAAGATGACAGTTATTTCTGTACAACGAGTTCTACCTACAACCCCTGCATATTCATCGTGGAAGTGTAGCTGGAGCCAGAATCAACCTCTCCACATCACCTAAAGGACTGCCGTTTACAGCTGTCAGCCATTGCACCGGCTGTTCTCAGGAACTTTTTGACATTGCATGAAGTCATGTGTGTCACTGTGCACAGTATGCGAGGTGTGTGCTCATCAGTGTTTCTGGAGGTTTGTTTTTTTGCGTTCTGTCAAAACGAAGTAGCAATGGTGAGTAACGATCCACTCAATGATAATTTATGTGCCATAAGAGGGCACCATATGGGGCTGTGTTTTGTTTTGACCCATCTCATTTTCCATTCTTTATATATCTGTTGTGCCAAGTGGCTGATCCAGATGACAATGGCTGTGGCATTTTGTTCGAGCGAAAGACGTGGGGCAAAAAGGCTGGAAAATGAAATGGATCAGTAGAAAAATGTAGGCCATGATCAGCTAACCTGCCAAGCGATCAACGGAGTGTTTTTGAATCTACTTCCTTTAATCATCGTGTGTTTGAGATAGGATTAGTTTAGCTGACAGTCTTTTTATATGTATCTATATATATATATATGTATATGTATATATTTTTAAGGCAATAAATATGTAACTTATGACCATGTGTCTCTGTTCGTTTATGTTCTTGTACCGAAGTTTGTGGAAGGGAATTTGTGTGTATGATCAAAAGCTATTTTATAGTTGTCAAACCTTGTTACTACAAAACATTACAACAAATACAAGGATACTGACAACTTTATTGCTTGTGAGCTGCCAACAGCTGCGTAGGCTCTGGATGCTGTGGATTTGTTGCGATGCTTCTTTCAGCGTGCACAGTGACAGAAGCTCAACAGAAGAAAATGACAGACTGGTAGTTACAACCCTTTTGCTGAGCAACATGGGTGGTAAGCACGGAAACATTTTATAACGAAGTAATGCATATGCAAGAAATAACATATGCACTTGGTGCGAGAGATGCGTGCAAAGGCGCACACACATTGCAATTAATACATAATGAGGACTAAAACTACACTAAAAACACAAAGACAAAGAAGAGGAAAACAGGACTCTCGCAGTGCTGTGCAATTGATATGTTTTTATTTTTATTTATATAGAGCCGGCTTGGCACCTTTGTTCTTATTGTAGGGAAAAGGAAACAATAGAAGACTTTCTGATCTCTTGTCAAAAGTTTTCTACATTACGAAAGACATCTCTAGAAACGTCGTTATGCATCATGGGATTAGAGCTGACAACCTCAAATTTACTATCTCTAGGTGCACTTACCCTTGGGCACAGCAGCGGGAAAGTATGAGAGGCCATGCGAGATTTCATAGACCAATCAAAGAGATTTGCACGATGACCACAGTTCCAAAGTTAAGCAAAAGCAAAATACAGCAAGATTCTTTTCTATATTAATTTATTTCTTATTTGATAAGAATTAGTTCCACCCACCCTTTTTCCTTTTTTTTTAAATTATTATTCTAGCAAAATTAACTTGTAAAAAATCTTTTTGTTATACAAAATAAATTATTCTGATTTGTAGTTTTTAAATATTTTAACACGAAAGTGTTTTATGCCGGGGTCCACCACGGCTCCACTGACGTATTTCCGTCACGGATATGACGTTGTAAAATATAAAGACTAACAGTATGCAAAGAAAAAAAAGTTCCGTCACCGGGAATCGAACGTACGACCCCTCACCCCGCAGCGCGAAACGATTCGGCCACGGACGGTACGTTCCTCACAATGCTAACGGCGAGCTACTTATACACACCATTTGCCGGTGGCGGTACTCAGAGATCGGTGTTACAGCGTGTTTTCGTTATCACTAGCGAGATGGCGCGAAGTCGTCCCCCACGCGGATTAGCGCGCGCCTCGACAGGGCGTGTTCGCTCGTGCGTGCGCTTATCTAGCGATCGCGGTGGTTTGTACGTCTCGCGTTGAGAGCACGAAGGTCACTTTGCTCACTGCAGCGGCCGCTTTTGCGAAATGAGCGCGGTGCTCACGCAGGAATAAGTTACAAATGTGACAGTTAGTTCGCTCTCATCCCGTGTATGTTCGTTCCGTGCGTCCTTCATGCTTGGGCAGCGCGTTGCAAGTTTCGAGCTGCTTGCCGTTCTTCGCGTGACATTACCATTTGTTGCTGTAGCATTCATTCCTTCGCCCTTGGGGCGAAAGAATGCGCAACAAACGCTCAACTACGTCTGTGAAGACACGTTTCACAGAGGGATCAGCCATGTTTTTTTTCTAAGCTACCCGATTCTTGGCCAATCAACCTGAGTGGGTGTGAGCCAGCAGTACAGGATCTACATCTACATATATATAATACGTTGCGCAGCACTGCAACTCCTGCGCTTGCAACGTTTCGACGAAACCCTTGAGCAACAGAAGTGCATTTAGTCGGCAAAACTTCGGCGTCTGGTAACTGTGGGTCGCGCTGTGCAGGAAAGCGCAGCTCGTCACGCGGCGGCGGCTGATGTGGGCGACGCGTAACAATTTAACGGCACAATATATAACTCCGTAATTGAGCTGGGCGCTTTGTGACTTCCCCGATGGAGGCATAATGTTCTTCGTTGCTGCCGTCAGTGCGACGCGGTGAAGAGAAGTGAGTGCTGAACGAGTTGAACCCTTGCCAAGATCTCGAGGCGACGTCGGCTGCTGCGCTTGTGTTCCTCTCGGTTGCGGGGAGTTTATTTTCTTCCGCCTTTTCTGATGAGTGTGTGTTGCGGGACCTGCAAGGAAAACATAGCGGCCGCGGAAGTCGAAGGCTTTTTTTGGACAGGCCTTGCACCGTTCACTACGGGCGCGCTACCATCGAAGACCAGAAGACCGCACGCCAACCGTCGCGAAACCAGGTCATGTCTTCGTTCTCTTCTGCGACAAAAGTGTTCGGCGTGTCCCTTCTCGCCGTGCCAACGACGTACTCGTTCAATGTGGTGGCCCAGCTACTCAAATGGGACAGCGCCTGGCCCGTGTGTCTGGGCGTAGTGGTGGTGCTTGTGGCCGTAGCCGGCCTCTTATTTTGGGCCACGGGAAGAAAGGCCCCCTTGGCGGGCGGCCGAAAACGCGAACAGATATGGTTCTACGGTAAGTGTGACGTCTCGATGTAATTTTACTTGAGCGCCAGTGCTGACCGCGTGTCATTGCGTCATTTCTCAATGCGGGCAGCTGCACGTTGGTTCAATCCAGCTTCACGCTCTGTCGCGCGCGCCCAGGCGAGCTAGACGGCGACAGATGCATGTGCGCAACTTGTTTGGGTTTCCCGTTTCAGCACACCTGCGAGAACGCGAGCTCCTGCCGATTGCGTCACTGGGCGTGCCAACTAGCGCGCGTGTGATTCGCGTGTATGTTTGCTGCACGTTTAAAAACAAAGCCTTGGATTGTCAGTGGCGCAATTAAAAACGCCAACAGCTACGGCGATCCGAAATAACAAAAGTGGAACTCCTAAACAATGATAGCTCGCCGTAGTAATTCCTTGCTTAATTGTTGCATCCGTGTTGGCGTTTCGCGTTCAATTTGTTGCTTGCTACTTGCGCACGTACCTGTAATAACTCCATCTTTTCATTACTAAATGTTTATTTTCGATTTTTTACTGCGCAGCCTTGGCGATATCTGCATTTACGAGTGTGGCATCCCTTACAGTGGGCCTTGAGCTAGATGGAATCATATCAGGTTTGTGTCTGCATAGAATTCAATTATGTGCTGCCACCTTTGTTTACAATCATTAGTTCTGTTTTTTTTTTTTTGGCTAACTAAGCTGTACAGTCGCCATCATTCCTGCCTTGAGCACTCGAGCATATTGTACTGTGGAATATATTAAACCATTAAATAAACGAAACTGGTTGCGTAGGCCTGGGAAAGCAAATCTTATGTAGTTACTAGTCTCTTCAGCTTCACAACGCCAATATGCTTGGGCTCAAATCCGTGGCAGATACTCTTGTAATACGTAGGCCTTCTGTGCATTGTCGCACAGTACAATTTACTGCATGCAGCGCACTTGACAGCACTGACAGGCTGCCCTGTGCAAACCATTGAATGTTTACAGCAAAGAAGTAAGTTTACATGACTTGTGATAAATTTAATCTGTATTTAATTCGCATGACACACCAGAAAAAAAAAAGTCAGAAAGAAAAATTGAAGCTTCTGCATACGTGTTAATTGAAAAACACATACTGTTTTCACTGACTGCTAGTCCATTTCATATTTTTTTCACATAGTCCTAGCAGTGAAATAAGCTGTGGAACTACCAAAATTTTAGGAATGCACTTTGCACCAAAATGGTTCTATAGCAGCAATGCATGTTGCATTACGGTACTGCAAGTACAGGTAACTGCTGCAATATGCCGCTACCGTAATGATTGCATCATTTGATCACATTATGCTATTAGATCTTTAAGAGCGCTGAAAATCTTCATTGTAAAATCATGTTTGCGTAGAGCCAATGCACTATTCCAGCACCAGCAACTACTGTCACAGTGACAATCAGTGATGGGTAAACGATGCAAAAGATGCACTTTCCACAAAAGATTGCTGCATCTCATTGCTGTCCATATATGGTCCCAGAAAACTGTTCCTTTACAGACCACAAAGTATGGGAATTGAACGAGAAGGGGATCTCGGAGCGCAAGAGTTGGGAAAATTTAAGAAATCAGGAATGTATCGACTTAGTTTTACTGTACCTACTGGTGGCTTTGTGACTATGGCATTCTATGGCAACCCCAAAAGTGAGCTGTGTAGCTTTGAGATTTAAAATGCGACCGATCACTTCATTGTTTCTTGTATGCAGATAACGTTGATTGAGCATAGGTTGTTATTAAATACGCTTGATATTTGCTGTTTCTGGTTCAGGCTTTGTCAACGTGTACCTGAAGGTTGGGGAACCATACCTGCGGTGCAGCCATGGAGCCATGGCATCTTACTGGCATGGGACTGTGATGTATGCCATGCACCTGATGATGCTGGCTGCACTGACTTGGGAGTAGGTAAACATTGTGGTTGCTTTAAAAAAAATACACTTCTCTCGATGAAGCTTCTAGTGCCTTTTTTACGTAGCTGTCTTGCCCTACTATTCGTAATGGTAATCCACGACAAACCTGCGTTGCTGCCTTACTTGTGAGAAAGAGGGGCACAGGTTCAATTGCCAGCCACAACAGTTGAAACTTTGATGGAGCAAAAATGCAACAACACTCGAGTACTTATACTTTGTTGCATTTTAAAGAACCTCAGGTAGTCAATGCTTTTCATAGGACTCGTCACTTGTAGCTTGTGTCTTGCCGCAAGAGATTTTTTTCTGTATACAACAATCCCGGTACAGATGTTCACAGCAAATGTAAAACCCCTGAACAACAAAACATAGATTCAGAAAAATAGGGAAGCACCAGTAGTGTGGATGTTTCAGAAGTATAAGATGATTATAAAAAATGGGGACCTGTAACAAGATTCTAATTTTCATTAATTGAGCTTTATAGTAGCTGTGGGACATCAAAGTGTAAACCGTTACTATGAATAACATTTTTGCTAGTTAACTTTATGATTAACAACATTAGGGTGCTTGCTACAATTAAAGAATTAACGAAAGCTTTAGCTCAGAACAAACTCTGAGAGAGAGAGAGAGAATTTATTTACAGAAAGGCACAGAGGTCGGCCTGAGCTATAGTTTGCTCTGGCCTGCTACTCTACACTTTGGAGGGGGACAGGGGAGCGAAAGAGTGATGAATGGTGATGGTAAGGTAGGGAGATGAGAATATAGTTCTGTTACATTAGGGCAAATCTAAAGACTTGCATCCAGTCCACTGGCTTGCAAGAAAGCTACGACTGCTTCTATAACCACACTTGTGCTGTTGACGTCAAGCCAAGGACCTAACACAACCTCATCGGTTAATGGTCTGCTATGATATTGCCGAATTGAGGAGATCAGTTTCTGACGTTCTCGTGCTGATGCTGGACAGGTGCAGAATATATGTTCAGGTGTTTCTGGTAAATGACGACCACAATTGGGACCTGTGTCACTGTAGCCGATCAAGTGGGCATAGCGTCTTGTGAATGCCACACCAAGATGAATGCAGTGAATCATGCATGTGATGTTTCGCTTTAGCTTGTAAGGCATACGGAACTTCATTTCTGGGTCCCATTTAAGAAGCCCCTTGTGCCGGCGTTCTGGTTAGTTTCAATGCTCTAAGGTGGAGTTGTGCATTATGCGCCGAACCAACTCTGATTTCGTTTGAATTCACAGGCAACACAGAAGTGCTTTTGTTGTAGGCGACTGCTGAACTGATTTAACTATATTGAGTGTGGCATTTTTTTAAAAGGAAAGTGACTTCTTCTATCTGTAGGAAGCAAAAATTTTTATATAAGGCTCCATTTTTTACAGCGGCATTCAAAAATTGGTATGTAAAATAAACATGTGCAAAGCTTAAAAATCTCTAACTCTGCACCAAGAACGGATGTTGCAGTTATGGAAGCTGCATCTGTTATAGCATCTGAAGCAGGCTAATTTGACATACGAACTTGCAGCTAATGTGAAGTTTGTTTCAATATTTATGAGACTTTACAAGATGTTGGATTAAGTATGTAAGTTAAAACTCGACATAATGAAGTTAATAAAATCAGCACTTCATAAACTGAAAGTAAGCTTTTTATGCAGACTACAACCACTGGGCTGGGTTCTTTTTTGCACACCTTGCAGCAGTTTCAATAAACATATGCTTTGCAACACATTACTTTCTAAATTTGCAGCTTTCTTGGCAGTAACAGAACGTGGGGCAGTCCAAATCATGGTTTGAGGCCTTTCCCTGAGGGGAGACCCGAAGCACTTCTTCATAGAGGCGAGCTTGCAAAGTTTATTGGGCACTCCTAGTATCACTAGCAATACTAGAGATGCATGCACATATGGAAACACAGAGCAGTCAGTTGTCTTTTGCTCTGTTTACCTTCAAGGGTGTACTGACAAGACCAAGGTTATACACTGTTATGCTTATAGCCTTCAGTGCAGGGGCAGCCATTTCAGAGCAGGAGGCTTCAACTATGTTGTCTATCTTTTGCAAAGCTTAATTCATTCAGTTTTCTCTGGCCTAATAGCATATCTTGCTGTCTACATCTGTGCAGTGGTAACCTCTACAGTGTCGCCCTCTTCTGGTGCGGTTCAAACGTCAACAGCACACTCGTGCTTTTGCTTGGAGTTGCAACAGGTGTGTTTGTTTGACTTTGAATATACACAGTTCTGTAGTGCCTTGCGATTTAAATGTCTGAATAACATGAAATCAGATGACCACATCTTTAAAGTGTAGCTTTATTCGCTATTAGTAGCGTGTTGCCTACGTCGTGTGTCTTATAGGGTATATATACAAGGTGTTCTTTTTTTTGACAATACAGATTTTTTTCTAAAAATTCTGTGACGGTCAGGCTCCTTTCGTTTTCGCACATGAACTCTGTGTCGAGGTGAAAATACTTTCCCACAGCGAAAAAGACGTTGATGTGACTAATTAACATAAACTCGTTAATTAACTTTTTAATTATTGGCTTGAGGGCAGGTGTTTCACAAAGTTGTAGTGCGTGCAAATTTATGGCACACCCATTTTTTTAAAAATCACGAAAGTTGCACGTAGTTCGAGATATTCATCATCAAATTTCCTGGTTGAAATCAAAACTGAGTGTGGCGGAACACCGGGACGGCACGTGACAGGGAAGTAACGAAATTCGAATGAATACGCGGAGAAGCAGAATCTGGCCAGAAAAATCATCAAGCATTCTGAAATACACAAGTAGACAGCTGAATGTTTGTGTGCGATGGGCGGTGCTTATGTGATTCTTTCTTAAACTGTAAAGAGGCACGAATAACTATTTCGCGTGTCTGCAAGAAGAAGGGCCGCAGTGGCTGCCTCTGAGTTTTGTGCTTCCCAGACAAAGAAAAGGTTGATATTGGGGTTTTCTTGTGCACAGTTCGAAAGAAACAGATAAGCATCAAACACTATGTTCAAAAGTAAGGCAATGTGTGGGCACAAGTGAGATTACTTGCAGCTTTTCACGGAAACATACGGCCGCAGCGCGCCGTCATTCAAATTTCGTCACTCCCATGTGACGGGTAGTTCCGGTCTGACGTAGCAGAACAGTCGCGCTTCATGTGTGCTGGGCGTAATCAGTTTCGATTTTGACCTTGAAATTCTATGATGAATATCTCGAGCTACGTGCAACTTTCGTGATTTCTAAAAAATAGGTATGCCATAAATTGGCACGCACTGCAACTTTGTAATATAAATGCCTGCCCTCAAATCAATAATTAAAAAGTTGAGTTTTTGTTAATGAGTAGCAACAGTATCGTTTTCACTGCGGCAAAGTATTTCCGCCTCGACGTGGAGTTCGTGTGCGAAAACGGCAGGAGCCTTACTGTCATTGGATGTTTATAAAAAATCTGTATTGTCTAAAAAAACAAACACCCTGTATATCTCAATTGTTTGGGGGGTTATTCCAGGATAAGCACATGGATGTATCTATTGTGTAGGATATATAAACATTATTTTCACATTAGATGCTGATCCCAGCTAAGGGCGTTGTACAAGACTGAAGGTTGACAACCTGAAGAGTACCACCAATGAGTGTACCTCCATTCCCAGGTGAAAATGTTTCCCATTCCCAGCTGGATTATGAAACTGGAAATTTTTCCAGGCTGGAAATGGAAAAATTTCCAGTTTCATAATCCAGCTAGAAATGGAAATATTTTCAGCTGGAAATGAAATGATTATCAGATTTCAACTCGCTGCTATCGCATGCATCTTAACTGGTTCCTGCAGGACCTGTTTGTACAGTGAATTGCGCACAGCCAAACGACGTGGTGGTAAAACTTAGCAGGATTATTTTGATTGCTTGTAGCACGTTCTGGAATACATTTTGAGATGTGGAATCTGTTTGCTCATATCTTTGTATACCACCTGAAAAAAATATTTCTAGATAGTGAAAATTAAAACCATAATGACCCATAAAACGCAATTCTGGCAAATGTATAGTTTTACTAAATACATGAACGGCATCAATACAGCTTTCAAAAACAGTACCACAATATATTTTTGTCATACACCTAATTGCAGTCAATGCAGTGCAAAGCAAAGGTGCCCCTTAGCCAGATCTGATGAGCACTGTGGTTTATACTGTAGGTTATATTTAACGATTATCTATATCCACCTTAAACTACTCCAAATAAACATCAAATGAATTCACTTGCACATATTTAATTACTGGCATTTGTTGCATAGACGCTTGCGCACCATTAGGCACAAGCATTACACGGCACTGGGTTATTGCAGACAAAAGGCTACTTACACAAACCAGCGTGTAGTGTACTTTGAGCATACATGTCTTTTTTTAAGACAATACAGATATTTTATAAAAATCCTATGACACTAAGCCTCTTGCCGTTTTTGCACATAAATCTATGTCGAGGCGGAAAAATTTTGCCGCAGTCAGGGCAAAGATACTTTGAAATTGTATCGCGATGTGATACAAGATACTCAGGCAAAAAGTATTGGAGATACAGATACAAGATACTGCTGCAATAATTGTATCCGATACGATACCTGGCAATTGTATCAAGATACTTCGATACATTCTCAAATTTGTTATTATAGATCCATATAATGTAGCAGCAAACGCCTATGCACGAAAATGTCTGCTCGAAAATTTCTTACCTGTGACCTATTTTGTTTCACTTGAATGAAATGTCTGTTATTATCTCAAAAGTTTTGCCCTTCTTGCTCAAAGTGAATTAGTTTCCTTCCAAAACAACTTATTGGGGCTTGTTTTAGCTTCTTCACAGGACAACTCTTTATACACTTCGCTGACAGCGGTTCTTGCTTGTCATTTTTGCATTTGATGGGAGTCGCCGCTCAGCTAGCGGGTTGCCATACAATCACAATAACGTCAGTAGGAAGCCTTCGCACGACGGCGCAAATACCGGTGTGGACTTTTACCTTGTCTGTAAAAGAAGGTTTGCACAATACCGTATATCCGAACAGGCGTACAGCAGCAACAACGCTGATAGCGGCTTTTTTTTGGAGGGGGAAGGAGGTGGGAACGCATGGTGTATACGGGGCTTGAGACCGTTCGCTAGCGGCCCGGCCGGCACACATGACCGTCTCCGTCCCATTTGTTTTTATTTTCTAAATAAGTATGTTCGTGAGCTACACAGACATGACTGGTCTCAAGCATTTCTTTCGTGAGGAACATGTGGTCACCATGTGGTGAAACATGACCGTGGAACAAAAAACCTACATTTCAATACGCGTCCAGATTTCACTCGTTGTGTACATCGGTATCGATGTTTCTCGAATCC
The DNA here is from genome assembly GCF_013339695.2 of Rhipicephalus sanguineus. Classification (NCBI taxonomy): domain Eukaryota; kingdom Metazoa; phylum Arthropoda; class Arachnida; order Ixodida; family Ixodidae; genus Rhipicephalus; species Rhipicephalus sanguineus. The sequence goes on along the minus strand of NC_051178.1, from coordinate 147,948,486 downwards.
TGACTCCAAATCCCCTTCAGAAATGACCTATATATGACACATGGGATCCTTTCAAATGGCAACGTCATTTTGTTCAAACTCTCTCCGACCCCACCATCTTCACTGTCCCGGCCCTTGGAGCTAAATTTCGCGACTGCGGCCCGCCGGCTATAAGCTGAGTTTGAGACCCCTGGTGTATACGTAGATGGACGTAAAACTGCAATGAATTTCCATGATTCTACTTAGCTGCTGGCGTAAGGGATTCTTTGTTGACATGCTCGCTAACCTGCAATCTTTTAACAATTTTTCTTCAACGAGAGAACATGTGCAACACAGAAATGTCTCAGACGTACTGTATAGTTGCACAAAGCGTCGCAGGACACTGCCGCTATTTGCACTATTGCCGCTCATAGCTCCCATTTCCTCCTCTCTAACTTTCCTTCCCCCTCCCCCTTTCACCAGTGCAGGGTAGCCTACCGGGCTCAGCCCTGGTTAACCTCCCCGCCTTTCTTTTATTCTTATTCTCTCTCTTATTACATGGCGATTAGTAATAAGAAAAATATTTAAGACTGCCTAAAACAGGAAAACAAATATAAGTAAAATAGAGAGGTGGTTTTGTATCAAACATTCACATTGAATGAGTACAGAAACACAATACAGACGGTGCCCTTAATAGCTATGAGCATGAAGTCTCGTACACTTACCTGTTGAGACAATAGAAAATTCAGTGCCTACGGAAAATTGCCTGAAACGGCTCGTTCGGACGCTCATGAGTAAAACGGAGCATTCAGTAAAACAATGTTTCTCGAATCCCCTTCCTAACATCTTTAAGATGGCTCCTAATGATTTCCATTATTATAATGCAAACTCAATTTTGCTATTGTCTTAAGCGGTAAGCAGAATATTTTGTACTGTATACTCAAGGCGCACCCACATAATAATATATTTGTTTTCGAAATCGCCTTGGCAACGTCTAAATGTGTAAACAGTAGTAGAAATAAAGCAGACAGAAGAATAAAGCCGAAATCTTATTTTGGGAGCACGTTACAAAATACATATTGCAGTGACTAGACCAGAAAAACAGTGCAAAGACCTAGGTAATGTATGTGATGCAATATGACAGCTAAGAAAGCACTTGTGCTGATAAACATATTATGATTTCATAAATTCTTTGAATAAATGTAGATGGAAGTGAAAAATACGGTATGCCAAGATATTTTCTGTTAGGTAAACGGTTGCTCTGTTAGATCTAGCATCAGTACCAGTGATGCTAAAGCTGTTGGAATCTTATTTGCATATAAGTTAATTCATTGCTCGCAAGTCAAACTTACATCCACGAGATCCTTCAAATCGCTGATATGTAAAAGTCACGAGACGCAAAGCAACCGCACTCTTGCGCGCATCATATTTCGTTACGAAGCAAACGCAAGAGAATCTTTAACAACGACACTATAGCAACATCAGAACTTGCGCGATAGACGCTGCACACACTGGAGTACGTGGCGCAGGACAGTGCCCCAGAGTAAGTGTCATGTCATTGGCGCAAATAAAAAGAAAAAAAAAATCTAGAAAACAAAAGGTGTGTGGGCTGGGCGTAGATGTCCGCGTGCTTGTCTTCCTCATTTTCTACCCTCACTGGCTGACTCTGGCGTAAAAATAAAATAACGCCACTGCCCTTAGACTTATTCACATGGCTTAGTGACACCAGTACCAGCTTGAGAAGCGGAGCTTGGCCAGCGATAATTGTTTTGCACGGTTGTGTTGCGATAGAAGTATCTTGTATCTTAAGATACACGATACATTATCGAATGTATCGGAAATACAGATACAGATACTCGTCTTTCGAGACGTATCATGATACAGATACAAGATACCCATAGAGTATCTAAGATAGTACCTAAAGATACATGTATCTTCGATACTGCCCAGCACTGGCTGCAGTTAAAATAACACTGTTGCCACTAATTGACCAAAACTCGTTAATTCACTTTTTAATTATTGGCTTGAGGGCAGGTGTTTATATTAGAAAATTGTAGTGCGTGCGAATTGATGGCACACCCATTTTTTAAAAATCACGAAAGTTGCACGTAGTTCGAGATATTCATCATCAAATTTCAAGGGCAAAATCGAAACTGATCTCAGCATTAAAGGAGTCCTGACACAAAAATTTTCGCCGCGCGTTTTTTTGCTGCAGTGTGTTGCTGGGGGCCTGTTAGTCATAACACGGCACATCGTTTGCTGCAGCGCGCGACAGATAATTAATTACAAGCTCCTCATTACTGACACAGCCTCAGTTTCGGTTTGACAGAGCTCCAAAAACGACGAGCCGCCGGGTGCAACTATCACCACCTAGCGAGTGAAACGCTCCGTCACGTGAGCACACAGAACAGTGACGCATTTCCGTGCAGTCTGTCGTCGTTGGGCTCATCGTCGTCTGATGGCAACGATTTTCTTGTGGCGGGGATCGAAGGAATTTTCGACGTGGTGAATCACTTCAGGTTTGACCCGCTGGCGAGAAGCGATTCGTCGGGAAGCGCGTCAAAACAGACATGGCGGCTATGACGTCATCGTAACTTGTACCGGCTGCAACGGTTACGTAGGGGAAGTAGGGGGGTCACCTCGGGTCACCTCCGAGGGTGTCAATGCACTAGGTGCGGCCTATAATGCTGGATCGTGCTCGCGAACTTCAAAATTCATATAAAATACCTTCCAAGCTTTATTCGCTGTCGATATTTTGCAGATGGTACACGCACGTACACGGGAATCGATCCAGCAGGCTATCTCGGCCGCGAAATTTTGTTTCAGTACCCCTTTAATGTCAGCAAGCACCAAGAAATGAAACGAGAATAGTGCTAGTGAGATGTCCAAAAAACTCGTGACAGTGCGGAGCTTTTGATGGCCACGGCATTGGAGAGCAAGCTAGCAAAGTTCGTGGCATTGGAGAGCAAGCTAGCAAAGATCGTGGCAGTCAATGGCAAATGTTGAAAATAAGGCTCTTTTTCACAAGGAAGTAACCGCTATTGTTTAAACACTAGCTAATAACGCAAAAACTCACTGAGCAACTGAGAATTCAAGCAACTGGTTGGATGTCTACAGTAGTAACATTTGTAATGCCCTGTCTACTGTGTGCCCATCTACTGCAAATGTCAAATAAAAGTGCGTCTTACCCCAGCCATTAATTTATTTTTTATTATTTTGCAGCCCATCCGTAAGGGGCGCTTTAGATAACAGTTATGAAATGTGTCCTATTTACTGTGTGAAGAATATTCCAAGTCATCTTTAAATGCATGGCCAGCATTATATAATTAACACTTTCGTGACCGCAGAAAAGTAGGTTGTTTTGGGGTAGTCCAGGAAATATTTTTTTCCTGCCACAAAAATTAATGCTATAGTGTAGGGTATCAAATGATGAAGGAAGAATTGGTCTTTCCAATAGTATTACATTCAACCAACAGATTTATTTTGAATATTATCAAATAATTATCAAAACAAAGAAAAATGTAACAGCACGAAAAAAAAATCATAATGTCAATGCTACTTGGCACATGGTAAACATAAAAAGAAATCAAAATATACATTTTGAACACAAGGTTCTTATAAAATAATACTGCAAATATAAGCTCTGTAAATACCAAATTTATTTACCTAGATACAAAAATATAAGCACTATTGCCTATCATGCCACCGCACGAAGCAGTTTCTCGACGTGGTGAAACAAAGGTTGGCTGCACATGTTTCGCAGAAGACATTTTTTTTCTGCTCAACTTTCCTTTCTTCGTAGCATAATTTGCAGTTCTGGTATTTTTCAATTTTTTGTGGTTGGTGCTGGGCACCCTGAGGTGCCTTCTGATGTATACGTTGAAATGAACAGTGTACCCCGTTTTTGAATCTGCCAAAACCCATAATTTGCATCCCTATTTGACTTATGTGTCCCTCATGTACAGCCGAATACCAGACTGACCTCCAGATTTCACCATTTTCTCATCCACGGAAGGGTTCCGACGCGATTGAAGAAATAGCGCGAATGAATGGTTCATGTGTTGCAGTAGAGAAGACAAGAAACTTCCCATGGGAGGCGACGGTCGTCTTCTTCAGATCAGAGACACTCAAGAAGGCAAGCAACGCTTCGAACCTTTTTCGTGGCATCACTGACGGGGGAAGAAGGCTTGGAAATACGTGTCGTCTACTCCAATAGCAATGCAGACGTGGGACTTGGACAATTCCCGTATACACCAGAAGTCTGACAAACATGCGCGTCTCCTCCTCAATGACCTCCCTCCATGATTCGTCCATCTCACTGTGCTTCGACTTTTCGAAAATATGCATCCATGCATACTTATTTGTGTGGTTGCATATCTCTCTGACGACTCCTGCGGTTAAAAACAACACGAAGAAGCCACCGCGCGGCACTCTGGAGCACTAGGTCAAGGTCCATTCCGCCCCGTCTTCGCGGAGAGAACTCTGCTCCTTTTGCAGCCGGCGCCAGATGCTCCCACCCAAGCGACGTTGACACCTTGCAGATAAGAGCTGTGACTTTTAGTACGCACTAGATAAATTTACATCAACACGCAGCAGCGATAGAACGGTCCGAGCAGAGAGTGAAACTTGCCGGCGGATACCTGCTGGTGTTCCGGGGCGGTTTCAAACACTGTCGCCGTCTGTACTGAAGTACGACGAATTGAAGTCGTCTTCCGTGTCTGTGCTGCTACCATCTTCCAGGAATTGACGCTCAGCTTCATTGGAATCCATCGAAATTTGCCGTTTTCATGGAGCACCTGTGAGCGACGTTGACGCCATAACTGGAACCATGAGCGCTCACCTTCCCGACTGCGAAGGAGGTTTAAAAATCCCCCTGCGGTGGAAAAAAAGAAACTCAAAAGTGAAACTGATAAAATGCGGTCTCTTTTACCCTTTAAATGGCGTTAGCTGTCCATAAGTGCTCAGAGAGCGCCAATGTTTGAACTTGAAGTAATTGATAACAGACTATCGATGGGAATAGGTGCATTCACGAAAGTGTTAATCTGCTTTTACTTGTATGTAGAGCAATCTTTATGCAGCTGGAATTCCTTTTGCCAACTGGAATTGGAAAGCCTCAAGCTTCAAATACCATTTCCAGCCTGGACTGTGTTTTATTCCCAGCTGGGAATGAGAACCTTTCCGTGGGTCAGTCCACGGAAAGGTTCTGGGACGTCTCTGCCATGAAGAGATCGGGGAACCTCAGGCTGGTTCTCCGTGGGCAGCCGGGATACCCAACCCACGGAGGTTTGCCCCGATAGTACGGTCCACGTGGCGACGTTGTCGAGTGGCCGCACGATTCCACAGGTCCGGCAGGCTCGCGGATAGGGGCGGGTACTTTGCGACCCTGCCCGATGAGAAGCTGAGGGCGGAGGCCTGGCATACGGGTGGCGTCGTCGGCCATGGGCTCGTTGGCGGCGATCCATACTGCAGGCGAAGCAGGCAAACCCCCCCCGGAAAAAGAAAAATGAGCTTAGCGTTTGTGTAACCACCAGACTGAACCATGCAGGCACGGTTTAAATAGACGACAATAAAGTCCCAAAATATCAGGCCCTTTCCGAGGGCTTACGAAATTCTTCCTCCTCAGGAAAAATTGAGGTGAGCTAGAACTCGGGAGAAGAAAAAAAAGACATCACAGGCGGAGGGAATGTGTGTTAGCTCCCCGACCCCCTTCTGCATCGTCACCGGGGACGCAGGTTGTACCACTTGCTTGGTGGTGTCTGTGACTGCTTGGCTGAGCTCTGGTGGGGGATGTCCGGGTCCGCAGCTGCTGTGTGTTGTCGTGCAAAAAATGGTTTCAGATCTGAGACATGAATAGGTCCACACGCTTGATTAGTTAAACAATCTTTCAGCATGTACGAGAGCCTGGATTTCTGGGTGATTCTATACGGTCCGTCCCACCTGTTAGCTAAGGAAGTGGCAAAACCTTTCGAGGCGTCGTTGAGCGGGTGTGTCCGCTTCAACACCAAGTCCCCAACCTCAAAGCTAACGTTTTGTCGACGCTTGTCATACTGTCCTGCCTGTTCCATTCGGGACACATCGAGGTGCTCTCTGGCTTGTTATACCGCGTTGGTCAGCCTCTGTCTCAGGTCGCCTGCAAACTTTGAATAAGGCCTTGAAGAAGCGGTTGCACATGTCAAAGCACTGTCCTGCGGAAAGCTCAATTCTTTGCCCAGGTTAAGTTGAGCAGGAGTGAAACCTGTTGAGCGATTAACTGTCGTCCTAGTTGTGAATGCTATTTCTGCCAGTTTCAGATCCCAGTCTTTATGACGCTCAGTATGCGTGACAAGCATAGCTTTCAGATTTCGGTTTACCCGTTCCGTGATGTTGGCTTGCGGGTGATACACAGACGTGCGCTTGTGACGAATTCCCAAGGCATCACAGGAATTCGTGAACACCTTGCTGGTGAAGTACGTCGCGTTGTCCGTGATCAGCTGGGCAGGGAATCCGAACCTCGTGAAGGTTTCGAGAAGGCAGTCCCATACTTTCTGCGAAGTGAGCTTGCGCAAAGGAAACAATTCAACCCATTTCGTGAAATGGTCAGTCACAACAAGCGGATACTGGTTTCGCCGCGGACTCATGGGAAACGGGCCCATTACGTCACATGCAACAATCTGCCATGGCGATGTACTCTCAACTGACTGCATTGTTCCTAACGGTAAACCCCCACGTGGTCTCGCCTTTTGACAAACTGAACAGGAACGCGCGTAGCGTAATACATCTTGTTTCAACCCTGGCCAGGTTAACGTACGACACAGCTTCTCGTAAGTCTTCTGCTCTGTAGAGTGACCAGCTAAAGCACTGTCATGGTAGTACTTTATGAACAATGTGCGAAGTTTGCGAGGAATAACAACTCGAAACGGTGACTCCATACTGCCATTGTCAACCTGAGGAAAGTACCGGAACAAGAGGCCTCCTTCTCCGAGCAGGTAGCAGTCGGTCTCCTCGTTGCTTCCGGTGTCAGTTGGATCACGAGCCGCTAGCTTTTCTGACACCTTACAACAAAGGCCATTGCCCTGCTGTGCTGCAAGGAGCTCCTGTTTACTCACCAAAGTACCCCAACGTGACTGCATTGTCACAGCTGGTGTCGTAACCGCACACACTGTTTCCGGCTCGACCTGGGGTTCAACAGACAAAGGTGCACGTGAAAGTGCGTCAGTAACTGTGTTAGTGTTGCCCTTCTTGTACTCAATGACATAGTCGTAGCGCTGCAAGGTAAGCGCCCATCGGGCCAATCGTCCCGAGGGATTAGGCAATCATTTCAGCCAAGAGAGCGCTTGGTGATCAGTCTGAATGACAAACTGAGCCCCGTCCAAAAACATGTCAAACTTCTTTAAAGGGATACTGAACAAAAGTTTGAAAAAGCTACGAAAACACTTGCATTCGAGTCGGACGACACGACTGTTCCTATAAACAACGTTTATTTCACGTAATTTCGAGCAGTTGGCCGTATTTTTAATCGATTGTGAGAGCGCGGCGCTTGAACGCCAGTGCGCTTGTCGACGGCCGTGACGTCGAATGCTCCAGCAAGAGGGGGGCAACCGGCACGCTCTCTCCTGCCGTGCCACCTTCCCTTTCTCCACCTGTCCTCTCATGAACACCTTCCCAACCGTGAGAACACGTTTTGAGAGAGACGCGCGGCAGCGGGTGGCGGCTTGCGATGTCGATTGGTAAGCGATTTTGCAGCGAGCACGGTTGGCAAGTCAGTATCCGCCGAGTTTCGCGTCACTTCCTCTCTAGTTCGCGGCGCGGCCGCTAGACGCGCCAATTTGCGAAAAATGCATTAAATTCATTATTTTCTGCTAGTCTCTGGCTGAAATGAAGGTTGTTTCAACAAATTTCAGCACCCAATCTTTCAATTGGGCCATTTATCTCGGCGGAGAAAATTTTGTTCAGTATCCCCTTAATGCGAAAATGATAGCCAGGCACTCTTTTTCTGTTACCGAGTAGTTGCGTTCCGCCCCGGTCAGAGTGTGACTTGCGAAAGCAACGGGCCTCAGAGCGCCTGCGCATTCTTGTAAAAGTACTGCGCCAAGTCCGTAATCGCTGGCGTCTGTCTGTAACACAAAAGGTTTGTTAAGATCTGGCAGCTGAAGGGAGGCGTTACTGGTGATCGCTTTCAGAAGCGTGTCGAAAGCTGCTTGTTGCTCACCGCTCCAGAGCCATTTCGCGCCTTTCTTCAGCAAATGAGTTAGTGGTCGGGAGATGTCTGCCCACTGCAAAATGAAGTCACGATAAAAAGCAATCATTCCGAGAAACCTTTGCAAGCTCTTAGTATTCTGGGGTGGGGGGTAATCTGCAATTGCCTTCAGTTTATCTGGGTTTGGTTTTAGTACGCCGTTGTCGACAACAAACCCACAAAGGTTGATTTTGTTAGTAGCGAGCTGCAGTTTTCCGGGATGAACAGTTAGACCGGCTGCTGACATGCGCTGTAGCACCATATGCAAGTGTTCAAGATGCTCTTCAAACGTGCGCAAAAACACCGTCACATCATCAAGATACCAAAGTGCATAATTAAACTTTGTATCACCCAAGACCATATCCATCATGCGCTGATAGGAACTCGGACTATTGGAAAGACCAAAGGGTATGCGCACAAACTCAAACAAGCCTCTATGACATGCGAATGCCGTTTTCGGGATATCGTCAGGGTGAACCTCGATTTGCAGATACCCACGAGAACAGTCGATAGTGGTGAAGAACTTTGCGTTTCCCAGCGCGTAAGTTATGCTCGATATTGCTGGCAAAGGGTAGGACTCTCTCACCGTGACTGCGTTGAGCCTGCGGTAGTCCACACAAAGACGTGCCGTACCATCTTTCTTTGGGGCCAATACCACAGGGAAGGCCCACGGACTGTCCGAGGGTCGTACGGCTCCTGTGTCGATCATTTCGTCCAGGGCTTTATCGAGAACGGCTCGCTTGTGCTGGCTCAGCGGTCTCGGGTTGCAACGCCATGGCCGGGCGTCGCCGGTATTGATGCGATGCACTAGGACGTCGGTCTTCCCAGGACGTTCCGTAAACATTCCCGAGAACGGTGTCAGCACGTCCTCTAGCTGCTTCCGTTGGTGGTTCGTTCCCGTGAAGTCGCTGAGGGACTGCATGACTGCTGACGGCAGAGTGGTGTGCATGGCTGCCACGCCTTCCGCGCGTCTTGGTACAGGCCCGAAGTCTATCTTCTCCGCAAAGGGTATTGTCTCGGACTGTCCGTGAAGGCAGTAGCCTCTTGTAGGAAAGTCGAGTGTGAACCCCTCGTCTGCAAGAAAATCTCGGCCAAGAGGCATTGGCACTGATAAACCAGGCAAACAAACAAATCGCTGGCACTTCGTTTTGCCATTAAAGCTTATCCGTAACCGAACACAACCTTCAGAACTTGATGCGTGGTTTGATGCCATCCGCAATTGAACAGTTGTGTTACGAAACTTCATTTTTTTAGCTTTACACTTCTCCAACAACACGTCACTGACGAGAGAGATTCCTGAACCGGTATGAAGAAGAGCAGGTACGGTAATGCCCAGCGCTTTAACTTTCATCGTTGGCTCTGGAGACTGTACCTGCGTTATGCGGCAAACAGAGGGAACGATGACTGACTCACCAGCTTGATGTTCCTCCATTACACGCCCCGGACTGCGTTCCACACCCCTGGCATTGACGGCCATGGGCTGCGACACACCACCAGTGTTTAGTGTCGCCGGCGGAAGCAGTTTCTCGAACCTCCTGCATTCGCGCTACGGCGCGCAAAGCATTGCCGCCTCACATGACCAGTTTGACCGCACTGGTAGCATATGACATGCGTATGTCTGCTTTGGCCAGTTAACCTATCACTGACATCACGCCTTTCGGCGGAGTAGCCCCCGGAGTACCCATCACAGGGGCGCCTGTCGCAGTCGGCTCGCGCAGGACTTGTCAACCCGGCATATCGGGACTGGGGGTCCGACCGACTATGCTCTTGTATGGCTCGAGTAAGGAGCGAGCGCTCTGCACTATGATGCTGCTCCGCGGACACTTGCTCCCAGGGACAGCTTACCCCTGATACGGTATTCAATGGGGCTCCGTGCCGCCCTTGCTCATGTGCGAAGGGGTCCAGGGCGCGGGAGGAGATAGCCGTGAATGCGCCTGGGCTCGTCAGGTCGCATAAGGGACTGGCTACGGGGGCGCGCCAAGCCAGTGATGGCTCAAGAGCAGATTGCGGCGCTGGCGGTGGCACTTAAGTGCTCTCAGCTAACAGGGCGTCTTGTACACCGCGGGCCTCCCGTGCGAGGTGCTCAAGGGTTTCGAATGTGCGCCCATGAAGAAATGGCCTTAATCTGGGATGACTCTGTCGAATGACCCGAGCTACTTGGTCCCTTTCCGAGGCAGTCGGTGCTGCTCGGCGATGCAGTTTCTGCATCGTCCGGACGTACTCGAGCAAACTTTCGTCCGGATGCTGGGTTCTTAGTTCGAGCTCACGCTGGACTCGCAGCTCGTACCCAGGGGGCAGAAATTCCTCTCGGAAGCGCTGTTCAAATTCTGCCCATGTGGTGAAAGGCGTTTGTAGCCTCCACCACCGTCCTGCGGCATCCCGTAAAGCCAACGGCAGGATTCGAGCCATCACGTGCGCATCCGAGGCACCGGTCGCTCTGACATACCTGTCTATTTCCTCTAGGAGGTCAAGCACTGATTTCGGGTCGTCGTAACCCGCGTACGTGGGTAGCATGGCCGGACGTAGGAGCTGTGGTTCGCCGGCCCGAGTGCCCATGCGGTCCATGATCGTGTTGCACAACTCAGCGACACGCTGAAATGTGCTCAGCTGTTGTGCCAGCAGCTGGTCAGCCTGCGAAGAATCCTGAACCATCCCAGACCGGAGCTGCTTTCCGTCCGCCTGTGCCATTGGAAAAAAGTACCGCGCAACAAAAGACCACACACGAGAATGCGCTACACGGAGAATCAACGAACAAGACAAGGGACCGGACCTACGTCCACCGTGCTATTCCTACGGGCGAGAGCAAAAACCACGTTGGGCGCCAACTGTGGGTACTGAGCTTGCTGCAACCCGTCCGGAGTTATGGCAAGGATGACAGAGGTCTCAAGGAACAACAGAAAAACATTTATTTTCATGGCTTACGCATCGACTGTTCACTTTGGCGGCTCCGGCCTCACTCCCCCCGGCAGTGCGCAGGCTGTCCCTTTTTAAGCCGTGCAGCAGGGCCACGCGCACCACCTCTGCGCAGCATGTGGCGCTATCTCGCCAAACCGGTGGGCGTGGTTTCCACAGACCTTATAACATCCAGTGCAGTATCCCAATGCTCTATGCACAGATGTATACATAGAAAGACAGAATTAACACCCTTGACGTCTTTTTCTATGCTAGTTAATGCTTTGAGATGCTTAGCGTGTGAGTTGCATTATGTACAAACAATTTACTTTTCATTTAGTGGCCAGGCTATTATAATCATGTATTCCATACTATGTCGCAATTTAACATTTCCTGAGAATAGAAAACGCTTTTGATCCTTATCGGCTTGCAATCTTGGCTGCAATGTTTATCTTCTAAAGCTTTTTTTTCTGTTAGCTTCTTCACACGGGGTCATCGTTCTCCATAATAATGTTGAATAAATGAAAGGTGAAGCTCCCAATACAAATAGGTTGACTCTTAACAAAGTTACTCTATGCATATTGTTACGGATGATATGGGTTTATTTACAACAAGGTCAATGAAGTGGCATTCAAAAGACAAGGGACGGTCAGATGCCGCCGATCACCAAATCCCTTGCGCCTGTTCTACTTCTTCATTCTTCTTTCGTGCTCTTCAAGCGCTGTGTTACAATATTATTTTGATTGTTTACATAGCTTTACTAGTATGGATGTGGCTTAGTGGGCACCTGCCAAGGTGGTCTAGTGTTTATGGTGTTTGACGCGACCTGAAGGCCGCGGGATCGAATACCAGCTGCGACGGCCCCATTTCACTGGAGACAGAATGCTAGAGGCCCGTGTGCTTAGATTTAGGTGCAAATTAAAAGAACCCCATGTGGTTGAAATTTCCAGAGCCCTCCACTGTGGCCTCTCTCATAATCATATCGTGCTTTTGGGATATGAAACCCCAACAGTTGTTATGGTTTAGTGGGCCTATTTCAGCCTAACACATACTTTGCTTTGAGCATTGTATCCCGTTGCTTTCCTGTCGCCAGGAAAACATGGTATCACGCCGGGTGCTGTGTTCTACCTTTTGGTGGCCATTGCTTCTCTCTGCTTCCTCTACCAACTGAGACATCAGAGGATCACCTACTCGGTATGTGTGTATAAAGCCTTTCTTTTCGTCCTTTCCTTTTTTTAAAGGAGAGAGAAAGTGCTTAAAGCGTGCGGCAAATCCTTGTAACTCCGTTCGTACTTGACGGATTCTAAACATTTTTGCGGCAGTCAATTCGTGAGGCAATAAGCTCTTATAATGAAGCCATTAGAAGATTACTTGGAAAAGTGTTGCAGGGCCCCTTTAATGTTTTGCATAAACAGCTGTACAAGACACTTCACAAATGGTTGGCTATGCTGGGTAAAATTTGCAAAAAGAGACAGACATTAAATGCGTAAACAGTATTAAAAACTAATTGTGATATATACCGAAAATTTCATAATCTTCAGTGGCGAACTTCTATTGTTTGATAACTTTTAACTACCTGAAATTTTGCCTTTCTGGCTTACTGTTGCAGGTGTCTGGCCCTAGGGAACACCTATTCATTCGCAAGCAAGATATTGTCTTTCTTCTTTACCTTTTCGCTGCAAGCTTTATAACCATATTCAGAGGCTTGGTAAGAATTTTTGACAATAATCATTCTATTTATCTTATGGAATTGAACTGCAGTGACCATTCGAAATACAGATCCAAATATCAAGCACAAATGCAAAAGCAGGTATCGTTTTGTTTATGTAGCAACGTAGCATAATTACTATTGTTTTTTACTTGGAAGGTGTGGTACGTTGAAAGAAAGAATGTAAATCTAGCAGTCTTTGCCATTATTTATAACCTTCCCAAATTGGAATTTTCAAATTTTGCTGTTGGCACTTTGAGTCGTTCCACTTACATTTTCCCTCAATATGATGTTTTCATATTATACATGATGGGATGGCAGTGTTTAATCTTCTTGTTTGCTGCTGATGTTGAGGTGGTGACTACTTGATCTTTTCTTACTTTGTATTTACTTGATATACGCTTTCATCTTATTAACAGGCGGTGTTAGGAACAAACATTGGCTGGATCAATCGTTATGTTGCAACTGTAGAACCGTATCTGCAACACAAAGACCCGGCACCATTTCCAAAGATGCAGGTTAGTGGTTTGGTTAACTGGCAGTTTCTCTTGTTACACTAATACTCTCGTCACACGTGATTCAAGGGCCAGTAAACAACCCTGAGGTCCAAAAATTGTAATGAAGAGAAATATGCGCACTTTTGCTATGTGAACATGCTGCTGCAAGAATTTTGTGAGTACGTGCTTTAATAAGGAAGTTACTGGGGTTAGAACATCCGTTTCAGCTGGTTTCAAAACTTTTGCGCGGCCTCGCCACCCTTCTCTGCCACAGGGAGGGGAAGGCGTAGCCCGTTGTAGTGACTCCGCCCACTTCGGCAACGTGACACGACGTTAGCAATTGACGTCATCGGTGAGCTCGATCAGTCACAGTGCACTCCGCTTGCTGCAGCTCCTGGTTGTTTATTGTTTACATTGTCGCACGTGCTCCGTAACTTGATGGGCAGTTTTCGGCTCTTCGGTATTTTTAAACCTTTGTGACAGTTCACAATGCAGCAGGAATGCATGCCTGCTTTCCAAGACGACGAAGGGGCGCGAGAGAAAAGCGTGGAGAACCCCAAGCAAGTGCAACCCGTCCAAGCTATTCCCCTTCTCTCCGCTCGATTTGCAGCCCACAAGTGAACAACGCTTCCTCCACGCGTTGCTCATGTCGAAGGCCAAGTGCGTGCAGGTGCTATGCAGAGCGAGGAATATATGCGCGACAACCCGACAACTGCGTGGCTGAAACCACATCACCACAGGGCCAAGAAACAAGGTGCAGTTTCAAAGCGGTGGGTGGGAACAGGAAGGCTTGGTTTTGAGGCTTGGTTTTGACCAATCGACGCGCTCAGTGCTACGTCTAGTTGCCCATGGGCAAGTTTGCGTCACTGTGCGTACGAGGGGTATTGGTTAGGCGAAGGAAACAGGCGCGAAAATTGTTTTTCGGAATGGAGGGTCTGCGCTGCGCACAGCGCTGTAATATTCGGAAAATGTGTTTGCCGCGCTCTACTGTACGAATTGGCGAGCTTGTTTGGGGGGTGTAAAAGAAAAGTGGGAGCCTGTTTACTGGCCCTTCAATAAAGTTCTGGCACTTGATAAATTATTATTCTGTCAGGTGCTTTCTCAATTTTTCATTGTTTTTCATTGATCTTTGCTGATTGCAAATGGTTTCTGTGTCTATAAAATTGTTCCTTGTTATAGGCACATCAATTCTCTGTAGCTCATTGTTGTCCCTTTTCTGCAAGGAACCAGTACAAACCTATCGTTTTGAATTTGACATTCACTCCTTTTGTCCAAATGTGTTCATGTGCACACGATCAAGTGTACCTAAATTTTCATGCTTTAATTTTTGCGGGTACTCCATCTTTGTGTCTTTTCGTCGCTGACAGTAGCTGATAGTAGTACAGGGGCGGTGCCACGATTTTACTGGGGGGCACCCACAACAAGTGAGTTCCTTCAAGGGGGCAGCAAGGCTGGGGACTTATGCGTTGTGTTTTGAGTATGTTTGATCTTTGGGGGGGGCCAAAGGAGGGGCAGGCGGTAATTTTTGAGGGACAGCTGCCCCCCCGCACACCCACTGGCGCCGCCCCTGTTGGTGTATCATGTTCTCCCTTCAGTGCTTTTAGTTGTTGTTTGGCCTGTAATGACCACATGTCGCAGTGGTCTCATGCATGTTTCCCTACCGACTTTCTTATTTGCAGATGCTTGTGTATCTGTTTCATCATCTTCCTCTGCAACTTGCCAGTGCCTACGCATTACTTGTGCCCGGCTGCCAGTGGATGCCAGATCTCAGCCTTCTCATTGCTGGTGCTGTACTACAGGTGTGATTCTCACGTGCTTCATAGGCTAGGTTTCCTAGGATTAGCAGACAGCCAACAGAGTAGATGTGCGAGTCTTCCAGTATTGCTATAACAACCGTGCATGCTTGCTTTCAACACCACCGATTTGCTGCTTGCCTATTCTCTCCTCTGTCTCTCGTGGATTTGTGCCTTTCACCATGGTTTTATTCAAGCGACGTTATCCTGCTGTCCTCTAGCATTGGGGCTGATGATTTTATTTCTTCACCCTGTTGTTGCATTGTTGTTACAGTGACAAATACGGCAACCCAAAGCGCAAGTTATACATTTAACTCTTTGTTTGACAAACTTGTGTTCAACAAAGCAAGAATAGTAGCAGTATAACAGAAGTGGTGAGCAGAGTTGTCGGTTGGTTGAAATTTTATGCACAGGCGAATTGAAGGGCTCTTTACACGCGCATCATCATGCATTCTAGCATAGTTGCCGATGCTTACATGAGTTGTAGAATGCACACTTCTATTCACATCATCAGTGCAATCTGATAACAATTGGTGATAGCATTTGAGAAGCTTCTTATAGTGCCTCTGGTGGCAAGCAATGACTTCGTAACGTTCGGTTTAGCTGGTGAAAAAAGTCACTGGAAAGAACATGAACAACTACGCACAGGGTGTCGGAACGAAACGAAAACCGAAAACGAAAAACGAAAAAAACGATTTTTTTCGTTTTCCGGAGTTTTTCAATTTTTTCAATTGTTTTTTGGTTCACGAGAAAACTTGGCAATCTGGAACAACCGAGCTCATGCAACGTGAGCAGTTATGCATACTCTATTAGCGCGTACCTCAGGCAGGAATTCCAAAGCAAAGATATGTTGAAATTGTGCGAAAAATGAGAACAGTGGCAACCAGAGATGTCTATATTAACGCAAGTGGACTTTCGCGCACCTCTCACGCAGGCCAAAGTGGAGAGGCCATTGTCGGCGCTGAATTTTATTACAGCGAAAGCTGTTATGAGATCACAACAGCTGACTTTGGCACCATAGTTGTCCGCCGCCGCAGGTGTCCGTGACCGCTATCGCGTGATATAAGACACAATTAAATGAGAAGCAAATTTCTAGGATCGGATGGGATTTTAACCCGCGCGCTCTGCGTGGCAGTCGGATCTTCCACCAGAGTGCCGCGCTAGTGCTTGTAGCTCCTTCACGAAAACACTCTATACAGGCGTCATGTCGGGCAAGGACTCGCGTTAACATATGTAATATAGCGTGGCAGAAGAGGAAAATAACATCCAGTCATCAGACAATGCTAATAGCGCAAAGAGTGTGTGCTTTAATGCTTCCCACCAGTGTTGCGGAGTTGCCCCACCTGAATTGGAATGACTCCGGAATCATTCCACATTTTCGGGACCCCGGAATGGAATGGGGAAAACACTTGGAGAAATGGAATGAGAATGGAATTAAGCGCCTTTTGCACGGAATGGAATGGGAATAGAATTACATTTTTTTCCGGAAATAGAGCACGTTTTCGTCTACGTCCTGTTTTTCAAACTTCAAACATTAGTAAGTCAAAACCTCGAAATTAACAATAAAGCAGTATTTTTAAAATGGTTTGGCTAATTACAAGCACGGTACATTTATAAGCAACGTGTGTACTACAAACCGAGGCATAAGTTTCCAGCAGATACAGAAGGGAGAAAACAAATTATTTCTGCGCGTTGGTTCACATTGATACCTCCACACGAAAGTGGTGAATACTCTATGCACAGCCTGATCTTTATCTCACGAGCGGTTTAGTATCTGACACACGTAAATTACCGTTGCGACAAGGAAAACATTGCATACCTGCGCACAGGCGAACGCAGAAAGTTCTCACCCCATCCATGCTTGCGAGGCGCGCTTGACAAGCGTGAGTGCTGACGAGAAGTGTGGCCCAGCGTTCCGTATTCGATGCAAAGGCACAAGGTGCCCGAGCAGTGCACTGTTCCAACTAGTATACCAGAAGATCTAGAGGGTTTTCTTCCCCATTAACCAAATCTTAGTTTTCTCGATATTCCCGACCGCTCCAGGACTCGTGGCAAAACTGCTTAGTCTTCCTGAATACTACTTTTGTCAGCAAATAAATACGCTATGTTGTCATTTTAGCATTAACACATTTGAGCTTAAACAATATTAAAACGCCACCATTAGTTAAAGCACGCTGACTATTCAAATACTATAGGTAGCGGAGAACTGCCCCTATGGGAATTAGTAGGGTGGTTGTACTGCATGAGATATGTCACCAAACAACTATCCCTCGGCCTTGGTAACGTGTTTTGCGTACTTCTGCAGTTCTTAATGCACCTGATGACATCAGCTTTATGGGGCGTTAATTCTTAACTCGATAAAACTATCAAGATGCCTTTCCTACGTTGAAGAATTGCAGGAATGGAATTGAGCTGCCGGGCCATTCCCAGAGTCCGAATGGGCTAAGTTTTTTCATTCTGAGGAATTGAAAGGGATGAAATTGCAGCAAGTTCTAATTCCCCAGAATGGGATTGTAATGGAATGGAGACGCCCATTCCACAACACTGCTTCCCACCCACTGCAAAGTGCCCAGCCATAATACTTCATCATCGTCAGCCACAGCACAAAGTGCACATAATGCCTTACAGATGTGTAGTGGGTACCACGATTCTCCGAAGAATGAAGAAGAATGGCATAGTGGGAACTTCGCTGCTTCAGAAAAATTGCCATGATTTATGGCGTAGTGGGTACCTTTCATGTGTACTTGTATTAGTTGCCCCAAGAGACTCTACAACGGGCTCTACAAAGTCCGCTCTTCCAGCTTTCGCTGTGACGGGGCTGTGTATTCCGCGCAGGCCTGGCTATCTTTTTATCAGAACAGCGGTCTCGCACATCAGAGAGTACACTCAATGACGTGCTGCTTCTGAGATCGTGCTCACTCCCTTGACACAAAGAATTAGGCCAACTAAAAAAAATTCGTATTTATCTTGTGAGAAAATAAATACTATGACTTTGAAATGAATACTGGTTTGTGCTAGTTGGTGGGAATACGTGGTACAGTTACTTCCGCTTCTCTGAAGAACGTGTTTTACCCTTGACCCACTTTCTTAAGAGGAGGGCAAGTAACTACGTCACAAATCGAATGTTTTTTATGATTGCCTTTATTTCAAATTTTTGCATAAAAAAAAAAAAACGTTACGAACCGTTACGGAACCTTTTCTTTTCGATCCGGAACAGAAACGGAACGGAACTTTTTGCGGTAGAACGAAACCAAAACCGAAACGAAAAACATTTCGTTCCGACACCTTGACTACACATGTCACTATTGCCTCTTGCTCATGCCTTTAGCTTTTCCTTATACTAATCTTTCCCTTGTTTTCCTTAATTTGCCACAAAACTGCCACATATTCTGTGATCACCAATGTCTCACCTTTGATGCAGGGACAAGTGTCACACATTGGTGCATCTTTTCATCCACGTACACCATACGTGATGCGGGTTCCTCCCGAGCCTGGCTCATGGCTTTTCTTCTGGATTGTGAACCTCCTTCTGGCCCTGGGGTTCCAATTCCTAGCATACCGGTGCAACACCGATCCTCAGTTTTTTGCTGCTCTACGTTCGCACAGCGATCGACGCATGTCCTAGCCCTTCGTAGTATGTTATACTCCTATGCCCGGTGATTTCAAGCCATCTTAGTGGCAATTGTGGCATGTCCAAACTTTGTGCTTGCCCTTTCCACTGCCCTTGGCACAGGCTAATGACAAACCTTTCCAAATGATGGCATGAAATCAAGAAAACGTAGCAACAGTTGACAGGTTAGCCAATGTTGTATATTTTGTTTTGTTTTTTCTATTGTTTGAGCACTGAAAAGTGTGGAAGATGCTTTGTAGTGTCCGTCCTAGTTGGTGCTTCTACTTGTTTTACTTAGGCCTGGTGCAATTGAGACTTGCTTCACTTTTCTACCACGTGTGTAGAGAGGTTTACTCTATGCAAAGCAATCACATAAGTTAACATAAACTTCCTGAAATAGCCTAAATGCCATTGGAAGACAGAATGGCTTTGTGTGATTTGAAGAGCCATAATTTCGGCATGATCAACTGCTTGTCATTGAAGTGCACATAAATATCTCGTGCTTGGTTGGACTTCAGTTGTGCATGCATGTTGCTTCCAGTTGTCAATACAGGCTGGTTTTGCCTGTCATAGAATGAGTAATAATAATAAATGGAAAACACTCTCATTGCAAGCGTTTACTGTTCTCTAAGAACAGGATTCTTAAACATAAGGTCATATGTGGACCTGTGGCAATAGTACATATGTTCATGGTGTAGAATGGACGGAGCAAGAATGGATCAGAATTTGTCACACTCGCTAAGTACGTTCCATACGCCAGTTTTGTAGTATTACGGCTGTTGCTTTGTTTTCTGGTTTATGCCATTGTTTATAGACATTTTGAGGCTTATCGAGCCATTGTCTGCGTGTTTGCACTAAAGATATACATGAGATCTGTAGGATACCTGCGCAGTCTCTTGTTTTTTCTTGACAGCTAGACTGTCCTCTCGATCATTGTTTGTTGTAATGTTGCTCTTATAATTGTTTTTTTCACTGAAAAGAAAATCGGCCATATCGGAGAGGCCCCTGAAGTACCACGCACATAGTACACATCTCAATCAAATCAGTGCAGCGCCATGGCATCTTTACCACGCAGTGTAATCTATTATCATGCATAAGATTCACATAATATAAAACTCGATGAATACTATTCGGCCTAGTACAATATGATGCATCATGTGGTGAGTAATATTTGGTGCTATGCCACTCCAAAATTATGCAAAAAATATATTGGACATCCCAAGTTTGAGCAACTGTGAATGCCATGGCTTCCGTTTGATTTTACGCATCCTTTTTGTACATAATGTAGCCATGAGAGTGAACAGTATGGTTGTGTGGCCCCAGTGCTGTTTTTGCTCCGACTGCTGTTGAGGCAGTAAGAATTATTAGTGCGACTTCTGTGTAGCCTCGATGAGGAAAATACAGGGCTAGGCTGATTATCTGCCTTTGTGTTTGTCCTTAGGCTTTCGTTGAGCAGAGTTCCTAGTCAGAGCTGCGTGAACCAACTGCTGTATATCAGCTATTGTGAACCAGCTGGTTTGAATGTGTCACACTTAACAGCTCGATAATAAAGGGACTGACAACCAACAATTTATGGTATCTGTAGTCTTGAGTGCAACAGAGAGCTTACAGGTCAGAGTGTCTAATCACAGAGTGAACGAAAGAGGGGGATTGATCAAGGGCTCGTTTCTTTTATGAGACGCGACCTAACGAAGCCAACAGACAGTGAAGCCAAGGAAGCTATAGGAGACATTACTTGTATGGTTTAGCTGTAGTGTAGTAATTATGACATAAATGGAATGGAATTAAAGTGGATGAAAAATGAACTTGGCGCATGTAGATGCCGGACCTTCAACCTTCGGATAATGCTTCCAATGCTCTACCAATTGAGCTACAGTGGTGGTCGCTTTCTCATCTACTTGATTGGGTATTTATGTTTGTGTAATCCTGGGAGTGGTAGCACCGCTCGCAGCCTTGATGGCGAGTGTGGAACACTCTTTTGTTGACAGCTGGCGTCACGTAGTACGTAATCTTATTACGAGCAGGAAGCTGACCAATAAACCCTTGAATATTACCTAATGCATCAAGTCTGCCGAAACAAGACCCTCGATATGAATGAACGAAAGAGGGGGATTGATCGAAGGCTTGTTTCTTTTGTTAGACACAACCTATAGAAACCAACAGACCGTGAAGCTAAGGATTCAAATCCTGAAAAAAATGCTCGATTCTGCCACTATAATTCAGTGTTTCCACTTCCACCAGTGTCTTCTCGCACGTTCTGGCCAGTTGTCAGTCCCTTTAGCTGCAGTGTTGGTAATCTGCGAGTCATAGTGGTTATTGCCTCTGTGCGACTGTGAAAATGCAGGTCTTTCCAGCACTCATGAAGAGGTATTTTTGCTAAAGGTCTATGCTGATGAAAAGTTGTTCTTGAATGCAAGCTCTGCTGTAATTTTTCTTGAGCTTGAGAGCGATGCAGAAATATCCCACGTGCTGGTTTGATTGTGATGTACAGGAATCGAAGCCTAATTCTGAGAGTACTGTTGCCACAATGAATATGTCAGGCAATGAATCGTGCATTTCATATATATGTGCCGGTAGCACCCTGTGGTGTGGCTCTGAACAGATGTTAATTAGACCGTGATATCGAGCTCCCATGTTTATGCACATGCTACTGTACAAAACAAATTGGTGTATGTCATATGAGCACTGCAGTGACTGTGTGGTCAATGCTTATGTGGATTGACTTGAGCGAAATTGCCTTTGTTACTGTGCAGTATTCTGGTATGTTAGTGGTTGTGATTTATTTATTGTGTATATATGAAACACTTAAAAGTGCATTTTGAAAGTTTTTTTTATATATAGCTGCAAGTACTCAAACAAGGTGTGACAATAATTGCTACCAAGTTGAAGCTGAAGTACTTGTTGCAGATTGAACAGGAAAAGAAAACGGAAAGCTTGGAGACTAGCGTTCGGAAAAATTTGATTTTGTGTAAGTCCGATAAGAGTCCGCATTATAATATATTTGTGGATTTTTACTAGTAATTATTATTATTATTATTATTATAGTTTCTACATTGTTGTGATCTATTCTTCTTAATGGTTAACTAGCATGTACTTAGCCACCAACTGCACAAGGCTTATCAAAATGTTGACGCTGTACATCACTGTGCAGCTGAGCCTCAATTCAGTGACATTTGTTACTAACAGCAACAAAAGCTTTGTTAGATAAACTTTTATTGGTATAAGGCTTTTCATTTTAACACTGAGAGTAATATCTTGTTTTCATAGCACTTATCTGATGAGTGGGGATGAGCAAGATGGAGAAGCATTAAAGACCAACCAAAACCACTACCTACTCCATTGCTAATGTATTGTAGCACACAGATGCTTTAATCATTGGCCATGTTGTTAGCACTAAGCATGAAATCTAAATTGAGGCTCATTTGTAAAAGGCAATGTAACTGCTGAAACTTTTTAGCGTGATTGAATCACCCGTAGCCAGAGAACTGTACAAGGCTCATTGCTAAAATTGGTGAGTTCATTCTGTGCCTATGCCACACAGCTAGCCACTAAGGTCAAGATTTTTGTCATTTTGGTCAGTAAAATTATTGCTACAATTAGGGGATGTAATCATTGAATATCGTGTTTCATGTGGCATCCTGTATTTATTTGACATTGAACTGTTTCAGTTAACTGTGTAAGGGCTAGCGTCTGTATACAGTAGTCTCAATAATTCAAGCTCGAGGGGTCGCTAGAATTTTGTTTGATTCATGATAAGTTCCATAAATATGGCATGCGGAAACATACCAACTTGTGTTGTAATGAAACATTCGCAGATACATACCTGCCAACTTGTGCACCTAAAAAATTCTGGAGGTTCTTAAATTGGGGTAACATGACAATAAAACTGGTGTGCATTTTTGTCTGTTGGTCTCAACCGCAGTAACCTCACAGATAGCTCTTAATAAGTGCTAGTAAAGTAGTTGGACGTCAGCGATTATACTGGTACACGTTATTGTAAGCTGCGTACATGGGTGTGTAATTAAGGGACATAATGTGACCACTGCGTCCCGTGACAGCTGGTAGCCTCTTGCCAGTCTTAGTACGCTTTTCTGCATGACACCTGTGTGCTGCAGCAAAAATGGCTTAACTGCTCCGCACGCAGTAGATCAAGGCCAGACTGTCTCACTTTCTTTCGTTCTTCCTCAATCAGCACGCGTTTATTGGTGCATGTGGTTTGGCTGCTTTGACATGTGTAGACAGGAAATTGGCTTTATTTGCGCCTGTTAGTGACATAAGAACACAAACGTTCAGCTGGAAGTTACAAAGACAGCAGTTATTTTCCAGCATGGTCATGCAACAGGCATGAATCAACGGAAGTAATACAATGAAGCAGTTTGAATTAGGCGGCGTTAAAATACATTGATGACATAGCAGGCCAACCAAAAGTTTGAAATTATTTGAATTAGTTGAAAGTTTGAATTGTACTGTAGTTAATTAGGCATGGAACATTCTGACAACTCTTTTGAAACAAGTTGATCCATCTCAGAATACGTTGATGGAGCCAGAATAAATAGTTATAGCTATGCGTGGTTCATACTCATTAATGCTGTGTAACCCTGTGTCATATTACTTAGGTCTACTTACTGTTTACAATATCATCAGATGTAATTTTTGTCGCACATTATAGTGCCCAGTGAAGATTTCTACTCTTGCATTCACGTGCACTTTGTTATAAGTTACTATAGTCATGTAAAATGGTAATAACTTTTGTTGGTTTTTATTTTGTTAATTTTCGCTGCGTGTTTTATTGGAACTTTTGAGCCACTTAAGTGGGGAAATGTTTTGCGTAGCTTATTCTCTTATATATTCATATTTTTGTTTATGTGCTACTTATTCCATCTGAGCTTGTTTATGAGCAGCTGAATGGGCCTAATTGTTTCCATTTATCACTTGTGATGTATTTCTATCTCTAAGTTTAGCTTGCAAATCAGTGCAAGCAACCAAATCAATGCATTAACATATGTGTCATTGTTTTCGGCAGGTGCCTTTCATAAACTTAAATGAAAACACGAAAGGCTGCCACTATGGATTGACTCATTGTTGACAGACCGAGGCAGGATGTTTTATTATTTTTCGAAATGTTTGCCGTCATCATGAAAGAACATTGGGGTTCTACAATCTGTTGTTCTATTGTTGCACTTATCCTAAAGATCACATCCTTTGTTTTCCGCAAAACTATTGCAGTTTGCATTATGTGTGCAGTCAAGCCAAATTGTTGCTTCAATATGACGTACACTTCTGTGTTATGCTTACATGATGGCATTTTGGCATTCTTGCATTTTGCATGACTACTGCATGCATTGCGCCTTGCTCCGTGTATGAACTCTGGTCTGTGCTATAACAGCGTTGCGCCTGTTTTTTTTAGTGCGAACTTCAAGACAGGATTTTATCAATAATTGTGTTCATTAGCTCATGCAATGTCGACAGCCATCCTCCATCTTATTGCATAAACTTGGGAACAAGCCCATCTGCTTATTCTCCTGTCGTATATTACTCCTCTTTTTTAGTAAACTGTTAATTCTTTCTTTTGGAATTACATTTATGCATGATAATAGCAGTAGGACGCTTCAGAAATGGTAGATTCAAAGTTTCTAACCACTATCTGCCTTGCGTACCAAAAGCATTTGAGCTCTGTGCACTTCACAATGTCACAGATGCATCAATGGCGCATTATGTTCCCTCTACTGTTTGAAGTTAATTTACATCCATTACCTTTAAAACTCTAGACATAGAGCTGTCTCCATGAATGCTTTCATTTCATTAGTTAATTCCAAAGATTTATAAACAAAGCGAGTCATCAGAGTTTCAAAAAGACGTAATCCTTTCCCCAGTGAGCCTAGAAGGCTAAGCTTTCTTCACATTTTCTTTAGCTGTGTAGGGTGATTCCACGTAAGATCGAACAAACGATGGCTGGTCGACCTCTCAAATTTATTTGAAAATTTTATATATTATTGCCTGATGAGTGGAAAGAAGAGATCCGCAATTTGTTTTGCCGCCAAAAATTTTTTCGAACCACAGGAAATCAATAATGCCGAAGAGGTGGAGTGGAGCGCTTATCCGCTCTGCTGTTTTGGCCAACTTTCGTTATGAACTGCACAAAATATATTAAAGTTAGGTAGCTGAAATTTATTTACCTAAATATATGCATGTTTTTGCTTCTGCTCAGGTATTTTTAGTCTTTATGTGTAGTGTAGATGTTTTTATAAAAAACCTCAAAAATGGCCCAATCGGCAAAATTTTCTTTACTTTGAAGGTCTTTATCTCAAAAAAGCCTTGTAGCAGAGCGACAAAAATTCTGCATTACGTTCTTCGCATGCTTATCTACCAAACTGCCAAATCTTGTATTTATATAACTTTTCAGTAAAGAGATATGATCGGGCTAACTTCAAGAAAACACCGAAAAATGAAAACTTCTGACGACAATTAAAAAAAAACCCATTTTTTAAATTTCTTAAACTTTGTCCACTTATTCTCCTCCACATCAGCTTTCACAATCATTAAAAACATGTTGCATAATGTCGTTGCACTAATAGTTACGGCCCCTCCAATTAGACCCTTTGGCAAGGATGGGCAATTCCGACTTCTTGCCCAGAAAGTGTATAAAATGCAGGCAGGATTGAATTTTTAATAGTATACGTTGTTGGGCTACTTGGTTCATAATCTTCAAAATTGGCTAGCGCGAAAATCGACAAGGACTAAGAAGGAACACTGATGAACACTAGCGCCTGTCCCGTACATCAGTGTTCCTTCTCAGTCCTTGTCGATTTTCGCGCTAGCCAATTTTGAAAAAGGATTGAATTTCTTTTTATTAAAAGGCCAGCAGGTACCTAAAAAGGTGTCGCCGGCACTGAAGACGTTAATTTTGAAAATATTTGGTCACTGCAGCGGCCACGAGCGCGGGGCTATCGACCAGGCGCGCGCGCACCCGAGATGCTCGTTGTAAGAGACGGCGCAGTGAGAGCTCGTTTTCGAAACAGCAACACCTCTCGGGTGATTTGGACGCACGTGCACCGGTAGTCGCAGTGATCTGGTTAATTGCGTCGATTTCATTTTCAGGGGGCATAAGAATGTCATCGTTAAACTGTGCGTTCCGTGAAGATCTTTCATTGCAGTGGTAGCAAAAGCACGCGTAGCACAAGTAGTCCGTCTCACTGACAGTCACTGATCTTTCGGGCGTTAAACGTCCCTTCAAAGCATTTATGTCTAGGTCGGTAACTCTGCGAAATTTTGGCTTCTTTGCAATAATTAAAGGAGTACTGACACGATTTTGAGACATCGCAAAAGGGACATTTTTTGCTTCGTTGGTATGCAGTGTCCACGCTGTCCACACACTGGAGTCGGAGAACACGTATAAAATATTTTAATTTGACTTTGAAGTTTTCGTCGCTGAGCATATGCAAGCCAGCCACAC
The DNA here is from genome assembly GCF_013339695.2 of Rhipicephalus sanguineus. Taxonomy (NCBI): domain Eukaryota; kingdom Metazoa; phylum Arthropoda; class Arachnida; order Ixodida; family Ixodidae; genus Rhipicephalus; species Rhipicephalus sanguineus. The sequence continues at coordinate 147,922,360 of NC_051178.1, read as the reverse complement.
TGCAAGGACATTATCCCGACAAGTCAAGACAGTTCCTCCGAGTTCGCGAGTTCTGCGTCCTGCATGCAGCCTAAATCGTAGAAATCACTGTCGGGGTCACTGGACGACAATTCACTCATCGTTGTCTATTGCACCACGAGCAGATGACGGATTTCCCGCTAGTACGTCGCGAATTTCTGTATCTCCGTAACGTCACACTGCTATGAAACGACACTGAGAAGCCACCCCCTCGATATCGAAACCGAAAGTGTCTTTTTAAGGTGGCGCTAATTAAAATATATAGGATGCATCCCCAGGCACGACAATAGTCGTTTTAGGTTTCTCGACACCAGTATTTTTATTTAGAGCAACAATCCGAATTTTTTTTTAAATTCGTGTCAGTACTCCTTTAAGCTTCTTGTGCTTCGAAAGGTAGTCTCCACAATAGACTCATTCAGAGCTATACTTTCTCGTCATGAGACGCACAGGAGGAGTAGAGTAAGAGCAAAGCACAAGAACTATCCGCGCCGAATGAAGTGTGAACAGCGCACCGAACGCGCGGCCAGTTCACGCCGTCTGCTGCCGACATCTAATATAGACAAGCGCATCCGGTTACCAATAGTTCTGCTTTTCTTTCCTTTGACAATTCATACTTTGCTTTGCCACTGGAGCGCCACGTTCATGCTTTCCACTGATCGCAACTGGCGCAGCGCAGTTTCTGTGGCAGCAGCGTGCGTGAAGCGAGCGCTCATATAGCTCCCTTATAGAGTTTTCATCTTGCTTCCATCTCCGCCGCGTTATCAGCGCCTAGCTGAGATGCGAACAGAGGGCGGATAGAATAGCGAAGCTCCAGTGCACGTGCGTTCAAGTCACCCGAGAGGTGTTGCTGTTTCGAACTCAATCGGTCTGAGGGCGCGAGAACGAGCTCTCACTGCGCCGTCTTTTACAACGAGCATCTCGGGTGCGCGCGCGCCTACTCGGTAGCTCCGAGCTCGTGGCCGCTGCAGTGACCAAATAATTTCAAACTTTACGTCTTCAGTGCCGGCGACACCTTTTTAGGTACCTGCTGACCTTTTAATAAAAAGAAATTCAATCCTGCCTGCATTTTATACACTTGCTGGGCAAGAAGTCGGAATTGCCCATCCTTGCCAAAGGGTATCATTGGAGGGGCCGTAACTATTAGTGAAACGACATTATGCAACATGTTTTTAATGATTGTGAAAGCTGATGTGGAGGAGAATAAGTGGACAAAGTTTAAGAAATTTAAAAAATGGGTTTTTTTTTAATTGTCGTCAGAAGTTTTCATTGTTCGGTGTTTTCTTGAAGTTAGCCCGATCATATCTCTTTACTGAAAAGTTATATAAATACAAGATTTGGCAGTTTGGTAGATAAGCATGCGAAGAACGTAATGCAGAATTTTTGTCGCTCTGCTACAAGGCTTTTTTGAGATAAAGACCTTCAAAGTAAAGAAAATTTTGCCGATTGGGCCATTTTTGAGGTTTTTTATAAAAACATCTACACTACACATAAAAACTAAAAATACCTGAGCAGAAGCAAAAACATGCATATATTTAGGTAAATAAATTTCAGCTACCTAACTTTAATATATTTTGTGCAGTTCATAACGAAAGTTGGCCAAAACAGCAGAGCGGATGAGCGCTCCACTCCACCTCTTCGTCATTATTGATTTCCTGTGGTTCGAAAAAATTTTTGGCGGCAAAACAAATTGCGGATCTCTTCTTTCCACTCATCAGGCAATAATATATAAAATTTTCAAATAAATTTGAGAGGTCGACCAGCCATCATTTGTTCGATCTTACGTGGAATCACCCTGTAGTTTTTATATAACAATTTGTTATAGCCAACCAGGCATATACTACGTAGCACTAAGCAACAACTTTTTCTAGCTTTTTATGCCACAGAATTTCGCATGCACAAATGCACAGAAATTGTTGATAGAACATACAAAATGTGTCGAACTAGTTTCAACCACATATCCTAATGGGTTCAAACGAATTTTAACCAAATAGCATTTGCGTGGAGGTTATCTGAACCTTCACTGTAAAGTTAGTGCCTTAAATTTCTGCGACCATAGTGTTGTTAGGCAGCCTACAACATGCTAGTGCTAAAAGAAGAAAATAATTCTGGTGCTCATTTTTTAAAACTGGGTACAGCATATTGTACAGTCTTTTTGGTACCATTTACAAAACGCGCATGTTGTATACAGCACTTGAATAACTTTTGCATATTGAATGCGAAATGATGTACAGCAGTGGCTTGTGTAGGATGTTGATGCTGATATAGATTTGAGAATTGTTGTATTAAGTACATGTGTTGGCTGTGAGTTTCACAGTTGTAATTCTGTTTGTGAAATGCCTTCATCAAACAAGCTCATTATGGAACATTAACTAATAGGGGCCTGTACCAATATTCCTATTCGAATACATGTGAAGTGAAGAAATTATTTCATTAGGCAACTGTTGAATTAATTCTAATGAAAGTTGCTGCATTGAGAGCTAAATTCTGCCGATTGCAGAAAGCTGTATTTTTATGAAGTTGTTCAGTCTTTTCCAAGTCCTCATAGCTAAAATATATGTATTGTACCGGTGCGCATCGGCGCCCGCTCTGTGCCAGCGAGAGTGAAGACGGTGACGTTCGTGCGTTGCACGCTCGGTCTGTTTTCTGTGCTGACGCTGTCTCGCATTCGTGACCCTTGTGCCAGGCGCCGTGCCGAACCTCTTTAGAAGAACCCGCCTGTTGCATTCGGTGGAGGTGCATGTACAGTATGTACATATATATATATGTAAGCATAAATTTTCAGTGTAATGTTCCTACAATAGCCGCCACAGTGGTACATTGGTTGCAGTGCTTGGATGCTGACCCGAAAGTCACAAATTGCTCCTAGTTGCGGTAGTCACATTTGGATGGAGATGAAATGCTAGGGGCCAGTGTACTTAGATTTAAGCAAATGTTAAAGAATTCCAGGGGGTCGAAATTTCTGGCACCCTCCCCTACGGTGTGACTCATAATCATATCATGGTTCTGGTACGTAAAATCTCAGAAATTATGGTAAGTATGCCTCCAATAAAAGTAGATATCACATTTAAGTAAACTTGATCTGTTAAAGCATCTATAAATGGGATAATCTCTTATATTAGTCCACAGCTTGCATGAAATTGTCAGTTTTCACAAGGTTTTGCAAAATTTCTAAAGTGAACAACGTTTACATAAATCAGTGTCTTATATATTGCTATCCCTATAGATGCAGTTCACAGAGTCCAGATTTAGTTATTTATTGACTGAATTAAATGATTGTGAAGTGGATGCTGATGGCCTAATTAAAACAAATCTGCTTTCTGCAGTTGGTAGATTTTAACTCTTTTAAGTGTAGCAAGCCTGAAAAAATTAAGTACATTACAAGCCAAGTGAAAATATTTTTCTGTCCTCATCTGTTTAGATGAAAGCTCTCAAACCAAAGGCCCTCTTGAGTAGTTTTGCAGACTATCTAAATCTTGTTCTTCATTCTTAACTGCATCTGCACATTTAACCACCTTATGCCTCCCACCACTTCTACTTAATTTTTGAAATTGAAGAGCCAGCTTGTTTACATTTGCACATTCTAGTGCCCCTTGCAACTCTAGTCTCTCCTCAGGCCTCAGGGTATGTGGTCATTTCAGCATATACAATACATTCATGACACTCTTGATATCTGGTGTAATCACTTGTTATTTGAGTGTGTTGTGTAATATTCAATAAAAGGTATATAGAAATAAGCAGCCTGCCTTGAATGTGTTAAATGCTAACCACTTTAAAGGGCCCCCGACACCAAAATTCTTGTTTCTGACTTTTATGCTTTAATTAGTAGCTTTGTGTTTGGTCATCCAGAAACTGAATGGTAAATGCTCTAATGTATTGCATAATTTATGCTAGCATCCTTAATTATGACATCACTTCTAAATGCCACCTAAAATTATAAGAAACCCCAAAACTTGTTTCTGACGTTGACAATACCTGCTTTACTCGTGGAACGTCTCACGGGGTTCCTGATCTACGTCCTATTAGTGGTGATGTTGCGAGGTGCTGCCAACTCAGATGAGCAGCCACACTTACTTTAGCTCCAAATTAAAATATCCTAAAGGCAACGTTCGCCACTAATAATCGGTTGGAAATGTCCATGTATGTGGTTTGTAATTTTGGTGTCAAGTGTCCTTCAAAAATTTGTGACAAATTCTCTGGTACTGGGCATACTTGAACACAGATCACACAGGTTCCTCAAACGGAGCACTCGGACGCTATAGAACTGTGCCACGATGCACATGGCATGCACCCTCGGGCTGTAGGGTGTTGTGATGCTGGTGCCATGAGATTAAAGCATTCTACGGGGCTCAGCAACAGATCACCATGGGTACATAGTGACGGTGAACAGAGACCAGACACACACGAAGCACAGCATATATGCACCTGGCGCTTCTACTGTAAGACATGCGCACATTTGTGTGGTATCAGTGAGTGCGCTTTAGCGGTGAAACGAAAATGAAGGCTCAGAAAATTCCTGGAATCTCAACTTTACTGAGCCATCACAATCTACCTTGTGAAACATTTCTTGCCAATTTTCTATTTTTGAAAGTTTCAACCCATATTACTAATCAATTCAATTGTGGCTGTATTTCTTGCCAAAAAGGCAAGCATAGCTGTAGCCAGAGTCCTTCAATTGAAGGACTCTGCTATAACCTTTGGAAATTTTACGTTTCTTGATTTTTCAAACTTTCGTCCCATTTTCATAAAAGTACTTGTGGGTGCATTCTTGACGAAAAAGGTAAGCCTTTGTAAATCTTGTAATCTTCTGACTTTTGAAATTTAAATCCCATTTTAATGAAGTTGATTGTGGATGCATTTTTGACCTACATGCAATACAGGGTGTCCCAACTATCGAGCACTAAGATTTAAAAAAAAAGAAAAAAAAACTGTGATACGCGAGGCAAACCTAGTACGTATTCTTCCCTGCACATTAGTGTGATTACTACGAATTTTTTCGTTAATGAGGTTTAATTATAATTAATTTTGTAACTCGACAGGTGCTCACAATATTTAAAACGTCAATGAGGCATATGCAGACATCATCTCTCTGCGCTATTTTCAAGAGCTTACTAATCGAGTGCTCATTTTTTTTCCCGGCTGAATAAGGAAGCGCTCGAAATATGAAAATATCACGTGATTAAACCGCAGCGCATATCGGGAATCGGCGCCTTCAAACAGGCTCACTGGGAGGAATTGCGAGTATCAAGAAAAGAATGCAGGAATTTTTTTTTTTTTTTTTTGCCAGTTCCACGCCGTGAAAGCAGTCTGACAGCGAAGCTGTTGCCCCCTTTCACTCGGTCCCTTCAAATCTCTTCAGTCGTTTTGCCTGTTACTTCTATGTCATTTCTTTGTTATTTGAGCCAAGTCAGGTCATTATAGTTCCTACCGCTCTGGTCGGCGTGGGTTACCGTAGACAAAGTTAACTCTCTGCTGTCTTTTTCTGTCGCTCCCAGTCTACCTTTCTGCCATTTCTGGGGATCCCTCTTAATTCACTGTTTGAATCGCCCGCTTTACGTAAGCTTCTTTACGCTACCCAAGCTTGTGTATTTTGTGCGCTACTTCATCAATTTCTGCAATCGGTTCTGGCGCATGCAGCACGCAAAGGCAGAGTCCTTAAATTTGTTTCCGATAATTATACATAGCTTGCAAGAGACGTCACATATCTCTGCTCTAGGGTCACAACATGGCGATCACCGTGATTTCTTTATCTCATTAGAGAGTGCCAGTGCAGATGGGGTCACCCAGTCGTTCGGTCACAGCGTTCTTTTGTGCTCTCCCCGCTTTCTTTTGTTCGCCAGCCGCGCCAAGGCAAAGTTCTAGGAGGCGTTGGCCAAGGGGGCACGCGAGGCTTTGGGTATGAAAGATGCTTGGGGTTGGGGGCACCGGCACTAATCTCATGGCGTGCCTCAACGTTTCTTGCTCGGCGCGTTCGAGCAACTGGTACCCCAAAATGTTGGCCATGGTGACGTCAGTGCAAGAGATGTATACGGAGCGATTTCTTGTTCACTCCGGGTGTTCGACTCAAAACCCATGTATGTACAGGACATGAGGTTACGAAGGCCATGATTCTGTGCTGCGCAGGAACGCAGGCAGTCATGATTTGAACAGTCGTAAACATGTCACACATCCATTATATATGTGTGTGCGTGCGTGTGTGTTTGTTCGTGTTTCACACGCATTACTGCCACAGTGCAGGGAAATATGCTGGGATTTTTTTCGAAGTATGCAGGGAAAAATGCCCGAAATAGGAAATTTTCGTGTCTTGGAATGGGAATTCTTCGGCGTAGGACGGAACATCACTGCTTGCCCTGGAGAATTGGGAAGCGGTCGGTTGAATGCGTTGTTTTTAACCGCGGTTTCGCGGCGTTTTAGATGCGAAGTATCTTAAGGCGGAGCTCAATCCGGTGGTGGTGGTGGTGGTGGTGGTGGTGTGCGGCGTGACCACCCTTACTGCGCATGCGCATACCCTCTCCACACACCTCCTCTCCACTCACCCTCTCCCCTTCCCCCTTCCGCTTTCCCTCTCCCCTCCCCCTTTCCACTTTCCCTCTCCCCTCCCCCTCTCCCCTCCCCACTTTCCCTTTCCTCTCCCCTTCCTCTCTCCACTTTCCCTCTCCCCCTCCCCCTCTCCCATACCCCTCTCCTCGCCCCTTTCCACTCTTCCACTGAAACGCGGGCTAGACATGCCGAAATTCTCTCCTGCGCAACGCCGCGATGAGCTCGAGCGCATGCGCGTCCCCTCCCCTTCTCCCTCCTCTCCTACGCTGCCCCCCTCTCGCCCGCCTGTCGACCGCGTTCCCCGCTCGCCCTATGAGAATTAACGGCCGGGCTAGATGGAAGATACGACGCGCGTAGCGTCCCTCTTCGCGTTCCACGACGCGAGGTCGGTAGCATGCCCAACGAACGCCAACGAAACGCGATCGTGCAAATGCTCCGGCTTCGCATCGCCTCATGGTCCCCTTTAGCGGGAGATGGTGTAATTTTTCCCTTTTGAAGAGCTTTGTTTTGCTCTCACTTCATGTGTTCGGACCCCTAGAGGCTACACAATGCGGAAAAGGACAGTAAAAGTTATCGGCGGCAGGGTACTTTTCTGCTCCGTGCCACAGTACGCTACGTACGCGAAGGACCCAGGCGTGAGCTTTCACTTTTACCCCTCCCTGCTTTGCAAGAGCGCGATGCCGCTGTCACCTGTCTTTCTTTTATTGTTATTTCAAGTCCATGGCTAAAATGGACACCGACCCCGAATGCCGAATGTTTCAGACCAGGGGCGTAGCCAAGGGGGGGGGGGGTTCAAACCCCCCCTCCCCCGAAATTTTTCAATTTTGCATGTGTGTATATACACGCACACACACAAACGCACGCACGAACGTACATAAAGTATGGTTGACCCCCCCCCCCCCCCGAAAAAAAATTTCTGGCTACGCCCCTGTTTCAGACGTTTCAGCTTTCGCATGGGAGCCTTGTTCACAACGAAAAATGAATACACAGACGGTCCGGTTGTGTATGTTAAAAAACAAACAAACTTGGAGGACGCTTGAGCTTATTCGCCTTCAAGAGTAGAACGCGACAGCGTACGTAATGCATATTACGTTGCGCCCCGGCCGTGCGCGTAGCCTTCTCAATTGCTAGCCTCGCTTCGATTCTCGGTGCATGCCTCCGCGGTGCCGCAAGGAAACGAACGTCTGTGCGCGTAACATTGGCCGTCTCAAACTCTCCTGGAATATCTACTGCACGTACAGTTGTTAAGTGCCCACTACGCCACAATTCTTCCTTTTGCGACTCAGCGAAGGGCCCACTACGCGTCCGTAAGGCAACACGCGAATCGCAGGTGTTCACTTTGTTTACTGATGATGATAAATATGTCTGAGCGCACGTGTTTTGACGCCTGGTGCTATTCTACGCTTCTGCCACGCAATATTACATGCGCTAAGGAGACTCGTTTCACTACATAACATTCATATAGTGTTATTTTCTGAATCAGTTTCAAACAATTATCGTAGCTCTACGGAGAATGTTACATTGTTCCAGGGCTTACGTTCGGAAGTTTCACCGGATATTTGCTACTTTTATTTGAAGTTATGAGTCGATGAGGCATGGCAATGTTTTTAGACCAGTTTGTGCAGGTGGTCTTGGGTTGGTGCACCTCTTTATTAGACAACTGGTGTCTCGGTTTTTCTATTTTCGGTACTGTGCTCATCCGCTGCTTCGAACATTTTTGCAAGTGAATCTCGTAGATGTTTTACCAAGTTCAGTGGTGTCTGCTAATTGTGCCTCGCCTCCATATTTGCAAAGATTCATGTGTGAATTGTATGAATTAGTCATCAGAGAATCTGACTGTCAAAAACGCATTATTTATTCTCTAGTTCAAGGAAAGATCTGTGTAATGCCCATAGCGTGCGCACGGGGGGTGGGGGGGAGGGGGGCGCCCCCCCCCCCCCTTGTCACTTAAGAGGGGGTGCAAAATCTGCCCCATACATTGACCCCCCTAGTCATCTAAGAGGGGGGGGGCGATAAATCTGCCTCGTACATTGACTCAGTAGGGGGGGGGGGCGATGAACCTTCGCCCCCCTCCCCCCTGATGGGGAACCCTGCGCACGCCTATGATAATGCCATATTAGATGTTATTTCCTGCACCTTTGTACCGCTCACTATATGTTGAAGAAAATGCCTATTTCACCAATATCCAAGACATTCTTCTACATAGTGCATACACATATGCTGCCTGTAAAGACCTGGTTAGGCAGCAAAGGCATCTTCGTTGGTTGGTTGGTTGGTTGCAAAACTTTATTGAGGTCCTGCAAGGCGCGCGTACGTCATCTTCGTGTCTTCAGTTAATTGTCGCCTCCGTGAAGTTCCGGAAACTATAGATATAGAACATTGCTTCATCAGCTGTAAAGACGCTATACCCTTTTGGGAAGTTCTGCAAAGGACTTTTAAAAAACAACTTTATTTAAACTCTTATAGCACTTTACCTCGTGCCACACAAAAGTGCCTGTTGACATGCTCTTTCAATGGGTATGCACAGTTTATGGAAAACTTGCATGCTAGACAGGCACGCGGAACCTTATCGCGGTTGCACTTCATGCAAATGGCTCTTCAGCTAAAAGACTTTTATCAACAATTAGTTTCAACCAGACTGGTATCCACTCTACATGAAATGTAATGGTTTTAGGACACAGGATTATTTTATACTTCTTTCTGTGTAACGCTTGTTGTGCGCTGGTAGAGGCTGCCTTGAGTATTTTGTTCGGTATATGTATGCTAATTACGCACATTTGTAATAAATACTGTTGTGACCTCAGCAGACATGACGCAACACCTTTCCTTGCACAGTAACAAGGGTTTATTAACAGAAACAGGTCAACAGAAAGAGTGACCGGGAACATAAGTTGGCTGCCTTTTATAAGGGCAGTAATCGCGATAGTGATGACGTCTGTCCAGTCACACGCACGCGCACTTTCACCCGCACTGCGCTGCACTCACACGCACGCACTGACGCACGCGCACTGACACAACAAATACCATGAAAAAAAAAGCAATATTGTGGCTATGTGGTAGAACACCTGCTTGCTAAGCAGACGGCCCGGGTTCGATTCTCACTCGAACCCGAAGATTTCCTATTTATTTTATTTGCATCTTTCGCGATTTTTCGGTCACGGACAAGATGATTTTTCGCTCACAACCAACGACGCCGTCACCGACCCCGATGCCGACGCGAGAATTTCTGCGAAACAAGCTCTTTAGCGCTATCGCGTTAATACGACGTAGCAACATGCGTAGAGGTGTGGGAAGCTGCCGTCATACGTTTAAGCGTGTGCGCCGTTCTCTGAATTGTTAGAGGTTCAAGATAAAGCCGAGAAGCATAGGCGTGCGCACAGGGGGGGGGGGGGGGGGGGGGGGGGCGGCCGCCCCCCATATTCGCCTAACAGGGGGGAACAAAGTCAGCCCCACACATTGACATAATAGGGTGGGGGGCGCTTCGCCTCGGGGGGGGGGGGGGGGGTGCTGCGACGAACCTTCGCACCCCCCCCCCCTGAAGGGGAACCCTGCGCACGCCTATGCGGAGAAGTCTTTTTTTTCCCTTTCCTTTATAAAACGGCAAGTTGGGCGAGTTGGTAGTTAAACATAATTTGCTGAGGCCCTGAGGGCAGCGCGACCCGGACTAAGGACTGAGAGACACGTACACAAACAAGCGCTGACTGACAACACAGTATATACAGTTGATTCTACGTGCTCGGCCTGCGCATTCGATGAAACCTTCTTTCTTACATCATGTATGTGCTGCTTGAGTCTTTGCTGAAAGTTACCTGTCTCGCCGACGTAACCTCCACGCACTGACGCTGGTATTTTCCCTGAAACTTAATATTGCCATTTAGACCACGGTAAGCCACACCTTGCAGCATGCTCATTCAAGTGCACAAAGTAATACGACCGGCTGGCACACGATGCATTTGCTGTCGCAGTCGAGCTTGATCGGTACCGTATTTTTCGTTCGCGATTGGCCCTTTTGAGCTGGAGAACTGAGTCAACCATCGAAAATTTTCATCCCTATGTATAATGTGGCTAGATGGCGATCGAAAGTGCACCCTGTGACGACCGTAGAAAATTTGCGCAGTAAGGGGGAACAGGTAATATTAAGATCGAGCCGCAGAGAAACTTGGGCTCATGTCAAATGTTATCTAGCTACAACTCCGAATGAGCCACGCGCATGCGTATGGCTCTCTTGCGTTTGCCTCCAATTATGTCAGTAGAAAGGTTGCGGCTGCATGCAGCTCTAAGCATGCTTCGTTGCTTCCCACAAAACGGAGAATCCGCTTGCGTCGTGCCTCATAGAGATGTGTGTGCTAAACAGGAATGTAAATTTGCGCATGCTTGTCGTGTCAACCACAGCCAGTTTTTAGACGCAAACCTTTACAATGAATGAAGCTGCACGCGATTGCACGCATTTCTTGGAGCAAAAATATGTGTATTTGCCACAAGCACGCGCTAAAGCCCATTTGGTGCTTCAATTCGTCACAAAATGGTTCATTACCTTATACGAAAGCAGCGCGCTCGGCCTTCGTGGCTTCCATACAGGCGGTCGCAGCACACGACGTCGGCAGTCAGGGCGTTGTCTAAGGCATTATGAGGAGCGTAATATTTTTCCGGAGCAGTTATTTAGCATTTCGTAGTCAGTGACGAAGCCGCCGCAGTATTTCACTGATTTTGTAACCTAACCTCCGCACTCACGTCAGAGCACATACGTCAGTATTATCGAAACGAAGTGCGCTTTACGGTGGAATAATGTGAATATCATACGTAAATTTTGTTAACGTATTCCTGCGGGGTCAGGCAAAGCTTGAATTCCTTGCTGAATCATAGTAATACAAATGTAATGTTTATTAGACTTCTATAAAAGCGGAGCCAACGCAGGAACCACAGACGTTAACCTGACATGACACCTGTATTGTAGGAGTACATATATAGTGCTTATTGCTTTGTGATAAAATTATAGCAAGCACCAGAACCACAACTGACGTTGCACCGACATTACGCCTGCATGGGGTGTTTTTCCAAAGCAGTTTCTAGACCTGGGATAGCTCTCTGGTAGAATGCCTGATTGCCTCTCAGAATGCTTGGGTTTGGTTCCTGCTGGGATCATAATTCTTATTATTCGTCGGGTCAGCGCTGCCGATGTCGGTTTTTCTTAATGCTCTCGCATTTAAATTACCAATGTCTGTTCTCGCCGTTCCTGCGTTGCGTGGATATAAACTTTCCATCACCTGTGGCGCATACCCGTACATCGCCGCCCTTGGTAAACGGGTATGTGCCACAGGTGTCTGGAGGGAAGGGTTTGACGACGTACGCGACAGGATTTTCACGTTATTCATGCATGACCAGACAGTCATGTTCTTCAAATCATATTTACCCTCCCATGTCAATTTTGGTCTACACCAAGTTAAGGAGGCGTTCACGAGAGCACCGAGACGTAGACGGCTAGATAGATACGTAGACAGAAACACTCAAAGTGCCTTGGATTCGCCAAGAAATGCTTCGCATTTAAAAAGGAGACTCGAAAGCGGCTGCGGGCTGTGCGGGAGAGGGCTGGCGGAACAATCCAACCTTGCACGTCACAGGGATGCCTCCGCATGGTGGCGCCACGATATGTCCTCGCGCTCTTCAGACACACGCAACACGACAGCTAAGTATTTGCTGAATTTGCAGCCTTCATTTTGTTTCGTGCACTTTGTGTGTGCCAGTGCGCGCATTTTGCCGCGCACATGACATTATGATTATATAGTGGTGATATCTCGATTTTATTTGCTGGTATCGAGACACCTCGACAAGCCTGGTAAATAGGTAATTTTGCGAGATATATAACGCCGTTTTCATGAGCAGTCGCTCCAGTGCTATAGAAAAAAAAAAACACAGCAAGACATATAATTAATGTCATGGAACTACATATGCGTCGTTCGGGTAACCTAAGCGACAGCTAGTACATGTATCATCGCTTATCCGTTGTTAAACGCAGGTCACGACGAAAATATCTTGCACCAAACACTTGCAATGCTGCGCCGATACCAAATTTCGGTTTAATTTCTCCACGAGCGCGATATATTCGAATCAATCGAGCGAATTCCCTCGGACCTGTCTCTTCCGCACTCAATATGCTGCAGCGCAGGCGCCATGTCCGGTTCGAGCAGGAGCCGCAGTCGAGTGCTTGACCGCTCCTGGTGGCGTATGCGTGGTCACCATTGCTCGTATAATATCTTGGTTCCGTTTGTTCTCGCGGGACGGCTTCTCTGCCGTAGCGACTTCTCGGTCCTCCGGTCGCGACATGGTGTAGCTGGCCGTCAGCTTTTCTACGGCCGGCTGGTACGGCGATAGCGAATCAGTGCTTCTGTGCACGAGCGAGTGTAGCGCCTTTGGGCCCAGTGGTCCCCTGGCGAGTGCCAGCAGGCCACGCACGTAGGCAGCCGCGAAGCGCTCTCCGTAGAAGGGCATCTTGGGCCAGAGCCAGCCGTCGACGAATCCTAGATGGCCGCCCCGAGGAGTGACGACCGCGCTCAGCCAGGGAGACCGCTCGATTTCGGCCACCGGCAGCGTCTCGAGTGAGCCGAAGGCGTCGTCGGCCGCCAGCAGGTAGAGCAACGGTCGCCGCACTGTCGACAGCTTGCCCTGCACGCGTGAAAACATCAGCACAGTCAAAGAGGTAAAGTGAAAAATGAAAAAAAAAAAATTTCAGCCAGTTCCACGTCGTGAAGACCGCCGGACAGCGAAGCTGTCAGCGCGCGAGTGTATGTGATTGGCTAGCGAGATCACGTGATGTCGTAAATGCGCGGCTAGATTTGAAATACGTGCGCTTACACATTTCGGCCACCACCACCGTTATTATTATTATTATTATTATTATTATTATTATTATTATTATTATTATTATTATTATTATTATTGTTATTATTATTATTTCGAGCATCATCGTTTTATTATTTTTTTTATTTTTTTAGTACATTTCGACCATCATCATCTCGTTTGATTTATTGCTTTATCCACTTCCCCTCTGGTCACGTGACCCGCGCAACGTCCTCCACCACCACCACCACCACCACTACTACTACTAAACAAAAAAAAAAGCCTCTCCGGTTTCACGTGCCATAACCATTATGTGATAATAAAATACACCGCAATGGGATACTCGTCTAGAGCACTCAAGAGAAAAGGGGGGAAGAAGCAGGAGGGCGCTGCTTCCTTGTCGTCTTCTTGCCCTTCGCTATCGCCCTCAAAATAAATCACCATGCTAAGCCGGTTGTCATGTTCGCCACAAGACCGAGGTGCATTTCGTGATTACATATGTTCAAATTTTGTTATGCATCCTTATCGTTCGTCACGAGAAGTGGAAATCCAAAAAAGAAAAAAAAAAGCGGATGTTCAGGGGACGACGGAAGCTTGAACGCATGAAACATTCGTGAACACGGGATGTTGCCGGAGCCGACGTTTCGACACGCGGACTTCTCGAAACGTCGGCGGACTCGACGTCGAACGTCGGCTCCAACGACACCCCGTCACGAATTTCTCATTTCGTCACTCGATGTGGCTTTACAGCAGTGCGAATGAAGACGAGACTCATGAAATAGCACGGAACCCGGCCCCAGATTGTCTTGCAAGAAGGACGCTGCTTACATACTGTATAAACATGCGTTACGTTGTTCCGAGCCCTTAGTTTCGTTTTACTACACGCGCATCTGTGCAAGCGAGGCCTTGAACGTCTGTGGTCATGTCGACGTCACCCAGCGGTGACGTCGACATGACCAGTGAAACTTCTCACGCATGGTAATCGCTAAGAAGGCGGTTGGATCAGCTGGACGGAATAATCGCAGCAAATTCACTGACCGATCGCCTGATAGATTAAAAGCAACGCTGGGGTAAAATAGCTGCCGTTATGGTGAAAAAAAAATGAGTAAGTTTCGATCGCATGTATTTACTCGCGTCACTCAAAATTAATACGTAAGCGAATGCTTTCCCATTTTGGCATGGGAATACGGCCGCCGCTGCCAAGCCTATGTGTCAGACTTGGCCGCAGTGAATAACAGTAATTAAATAACCTTGCTGTAATTTTAATTTTGTGGGCTGGTGATTTAGTAATGTAATTAATTGCTTGAAGCGAACTATTTCACGAAAATTACTCTGATATATAGCATGCTTGCTTCCATTATGGCATAAAAATTGACAAAAAAAGGTGCTAAACCTCAAGCACGGGACGTTGAACAAAGCTCTCTCAGATTTCTATGTACACGCTCTGTAAATAAAGTGTACTGTCGGCCGCAAAAGTTTGCGGGATGTGCAGCGCGTGGCGGAGCGACGGAAAACTGCATTGCTGCGTCATCTACCGTGATGCGGCGGGTGTTGAGGCTATCGGCCGCAGCCTCCGCGATTAGATCCGGCAACGGCACGTTGGCTAAACGCGCCGTCGCTAATCGCCGAGGCCGATAGCCTCAACACCCGCCGCATCACGGTAGGTGACGCAGCAATGCAATTTTCCGTCGCTCCGCCACGCGCTGCACATCCCGCAAACTTTTGCGGCCGACAGTACATGAATTGTGCATGAATGATAAGCGTTCCTTAAAATAATTTCATTGCTTCTCAAAAGTAATAACAACGCAGTGTCATTACTTCCGGCCAGCTGCAATCTGTAACGTAATTTTATTAAATTTTGAAATAATTTTGGAAAACTAATTTGTAATTAATTCTATTACTTTTTTTTGAGTAATTTTACAATCTCTGCTGTTTGTATTATAGTGAATCGATGGACTTCCGATGTTAGTGACTGCGGGTGCAGCCACGCATACAGCTTGTAAAGCGAGTTTATAGACTCACGTTGAGGCTGGCGTACTCGTAGAAATCCATGGCGTTCCGGAACCCAAACACCGGTGCAGTGTAGCGGTTGTCGAAGTCGTAGAGTGTGCGGCACCGTTGCAGCTGGTTCACGTCGATCAAATCCTGCACACATTATTAAATCTTCAACGTGCCACTGACATTCTAACGCTCGCGATTCGTTAAAAGTAGCGGAGTGAAAAGATCGAACAGGCCAATGTTTCCTTCCCCCCCCCTCCCCCCCCCCCCCCCCCCCCCCCCACACACACACTGAAGAATACATGTGCTCTGATGTCATTGCGGTGCCGTGTGCAGTATATTCAGGGGCGTAGCCAGATACTTTTTTCGGGGGTGGGGGGTTCAACCAGACTTAATGTATGTTCGTGCGTGCGTTTGTATGTGTGCGTGTACATATACACATGCAAAATTGAAAATTTTTTTTTTGGGGGGAGAGTATGAGACCCCCCCCCCGCCCAACCCACTCCCCTCCTGATGCGCCAATGATAGGTATATTCACAATGAAATACCTAAAGCCTATTGACATTTCACACATATACAGAGACTGACTTTAGGCCTTTTTACAACCATATACACTCAAATTTCAATTACCACTGCCAATTCACTATTAACACGTGTTTCGGGCTTTGTCAAAAGTGGTACCTTGCGCCATTGGTGCATCAATCATCACAGTCCTGTGTCGTTTATATGAATGCCTTTTCATTGGGCGTCCCTTTTCTAATAGCTGCCATTCGCCAATGATAAAACTCACAGGGTCCCTCCAAGACGACTGGAAGGCGAAAGCCATCTTTTTCTTCTCAATCGCTGTATTGATCCTCCCACGACGGCCCCCTGTGAAAGCTTTCTGCACCTAGCATGGTTTAGCACTGCCTCTAGGATCGGAGGCATTCCAAGCTTTCTGCACCTCACTTGGCTTTGCCCTGCCTCCGTGATCGGCACACCTTCGACCAAGCGACGACGTTATGTGATGACACCATCATGTGCCGTCACAGTGACATCATGATGACGTCACAAATTTGGGCGATCTGTGACGTCATGATAACGTCACGAGGTGATGTCATCACGCGATGATAATTTCTTTGCATCACTCATACACTCGTGTTGACGCCGCCCTGGCCGACGGTCAATTATCGCGTTTGAAGAGGCCTCTAAGGCTTTCGCCTTAATAAATAAAAAAACAGTGTTACGGTTGCGCCCATGACGTGGACGTTCCGCCTGATGAGCGTCATGAGGCAGTTGGTGAGGTACAAGTTGATGAGGAAGTTCGATGACCAGCTCATCAGGTTGTCGTAGCTGGTGGGCAAATAGAAAGGCGCCGATACGGACAGGCCGGCGTCGATCTGCGACGCGTCGCCCGTCTGCAGAAGGTAGTGGCTGAGCAGCATGCCGCCCATCGAGTAGCCCACAGCCACCACCACGCTTCCCGGGAAGCGCCGCCGCACCGCCGCCACCACCTGCGATATGCACACCAATGACACCATTACCATCAGAGCGCCAATTCATGACGCCATGCAGGCCCGTAGCCAGGGGGGGGGGGGGGGGGGCTACCCCCACCCCCGAAATTTTGGTGAAGTACGTGTTTTTATCAGAAATAAATAATAAAAATAAGTGTTTTTCTCAAAAAGTCAAGGTTTTCAGCAAGTGCCCCCCCCCCCCCCTGAAAACAAATTCCTGGCTACGGGCCTGTCGCCATGTATACGCTCATTTCGCAGTAGCATTATGAAGCGTTCATAGGCGTAGTCAGAGGGTACTGGGACTTTCACGCGTCCCCTCCCCGAAAGGTTCAGTTTTCATGTGTGTATATGTGCGCGAATAAATACGAACACGCACATACAGAATGGTCACCCCTAATAAAATGCTGGCTACTACCATGGCAGCGTTCTTGCATTGTACGCCAACATGCTATACTCAGCCATATACTATCGATTAAAAACATGCAGCTTGGAAACTCCCTATTCGGGAAGGAGGATCTTATTATGAGGCAAGGCTCACCGGGCTGCAGCCGTGACGGGAGCGGTATTGAGACCGTTATATCAGCAGCGCAGCGCTCTAGCTCTGTCTACTGAGCTAACGCAGCGGTCTAAAAGGTGACAGGTTTAAGATATAGAGGCAAGCTAAAGTGACGAAACACTAACCCGTCCGAAGCTTCGTTTTGGTTTCTGTAGTCTCCCAAAGCACACTTTCAGCAAGTTCGAACTACTTTAATCAAGCCAATAACCCAGCCGTTGAAATCGGAACACGGGCTGGGCAAGTAAAAGGATCTGCAAAACAATACAAAACTCTAGGTTTTAGGATCTGTGCATGTGCTGAAACGGTTGCCCTGTTTTGCGTTTGTCAGTGACTTGTAATGACCACCTGTTTCTTAGATCACAGGGCATAAGACCCGAAGTTGATTGACTGCTTTGGTAGTTACAACAAGGGTACACATATCACACCGTAGTTCGCTATGGGCGGTATATCGTTCTACACGGGGTACTGATCTGAGCATTTTACACTTTTGCTACGCTTCACGAGCATCCGCAGGAGAGGGAAGGGTGGGGAGAGGGCAGACAGCCGCTCTATCACTGCCGTGGCATGACCGGCACGATTAGTTAATAGTGTGTAACTTTCAAAGTTGGCTCGCAATCCTGAAGGCCGTTTCACAGGGATATGCGGACCTGAGTGTGCTAATCAAGCTGTGGCGCTTATTGCCACTGCACAGAAAAACATGGCTGATCCCTCTGTCATAGGAATCGGTATAACACGAAAGTGAAACGTGTCTTCACAGACGTAGTTGAGCGTTTGTTGTGCATTCTTTCGCCCCAAGCGCGAAGGAATGAATGCTACAGCATCAAATTGTAATGTTACGCGAAGAACGGCAAGCCGCTGGAAACTTGCAATGCGCTGCTCAAGCAGAAAGGACGCGCGGAACGGACATACACAGGATGAACGCGAACTGTCACAGTTGTACCTTATTTCTGTGTGAGCAGTGCGCTCCTTTCGCAAAAGCGGCCGCTGCAGTGAGCAAGGTGACCTTCGTGCTCCCAACGGAAACTTGTAGGCAGAGCGCAAAACGTACAAACCACCGAGATCACGAGATAAGCGCCCGCACGGGCGACCACGCCCTGTCGAGGCGCGCGCTAATCCGCGTGGGGGACGACTTTTAAAGCGCGCTCTTCGAGCCCTTCGCGCCGTCTCGCTAGTGATAACGAAAACACGCTGTACCGCCGATCTCTGAGTACCGCCACCGGCGAATGGTGTACATAAATAGCTCGCCGTTGGCATAGAAGAGAACATGCCGTCTGTGGCGGAGTCGTTTCGCGCTGCGCGCTGGCGATCGATAGGTCGTAAGTTCGACTCCCAATGACGGAACTTTTTCTTATAGCTTTTCTTTGCCATACGTTAGTCTGTATATTTTATAACGTCATATCCATGACGGAAATGCGTCAGTGGAGCCGTGGTGGACCCCGGCATAAAACACTTTCGTGTTAAAATATTCGAAATTCCATGGAGGGGAAGGGGGGGGGGCGGCTGCCCCCTCCCCCTCCCACACACACCCTCCGGACGCCCATGCCTGTTGTCCTACCTCGGCGAGGTCGCCGGTGCTTAGCGCCGAGACGAGCCTGAAGTTGTTGAGGTGCAGTCCGTTCTGGCCTCGGTTGTTGAGCACCACGCAGGGGCAACGCAACTGCGCCACCAAGGGCACCAGCGAGCGCATGTAGTACACCTGGCTGCCGCTGGACAGGCCCGTCAGGAAGAGCACCACTGGTGGCGGATATTCTTCGTTGATCCAGTCCAACGCCACCGTACCGCCGTCCGAAAGCGTCAGCATCTGCCGCCGCAGAGGCAGCAGCGGCAGAAAGTTCTGTATGAAGCAAATCCGGAAACTTTCATAGAGACAGTTTCCCGAGGTTCCGAGAGATCACAACTTCGCTCTTCGCTGCTTATCAGTGACAAAAGCATGCCGAGATGCACCAGCTTGTCCAATCTGTGGTACTTGTCGAAAGCATGCAGATGAGTCCGCTACAAGAGGACAAATTAACCATGTTTCTTTGTCTTGCATCACTGCAGTGATTAAAGGAAGAAGGGAAGGGGTTGCATATAGAGAAAGTAACACATTTGCACGTTATTTTGCTCATTTAACCCGTCGTGGTATACCCTACGTTACGCACTGTAGATGAGGCTCCGAATACAATTCCAACTATGATCAACCACTTGTGGTAGCGTGAATCCGAGAAGACAATGCCGGAGTTTGAACCAACTGAAAGAGCCGGGCAGGGAGGAGCCGATGTAGAACGAAACGAAAGAAGAAAGTGATTAGCGAGCTTACAAAAGCCCTCGTGTAGTTAAATACAAAAGCCATCGTGTAGTTAAATTTAGGTGCCCGTTAGGTAACCCCAGGTGGCCAAGTTTCATCGGAAGCTCCCCATAGCGGTGTGGCACATGACTGTGTCCTGGAGCCTATAATTCCAGCACTGATTCTTCCCTTCTTTATAAAAGCATCTGAAAAAAAAACCATCACAATTTCTTGTCAGAATCTCTGAAAGCTGATCTTGAAATGGCTCGCGCTTTTCTGACAAAATTGATGTTTATTATGATCCACTCCCTCAAGTCACTGATACAACACGGCTATAAAGTCGTTGCCTGCACCTTCAGCGTACACTGTGGCGTCCTCTCGATAAGTTGAGTGCAGAGTAAAGCGTCCCACCTGTACGATGAGGCTGACGAGGCACTGGAAGTTTGATCCGATGCACCAGATGGGCGGCCAGAAGGGTTCCTCGACCAGCGAGCCGCAGTTGACGCGCAGGAAGGTGCGCATGTTTGCTGAGCCGCAGATGACCCACGGCTTGCGCGCCACGCACGTATAGTAGTACAGCAGGTACATCGCGAAGGCTACCAGGCACACTAGCTGCAGCGTGGACAGCATGGTCGACCGATTTCGTTTTCGCGGAGAGCAATTTTGGCGCGGCCGGTGCGGCCGACGGCGGCGGCGTCGGGGCGCCGGCTTCGAGGCCCCGAAGTCTCTCGATGGAACGGCAGAGGCGCGAGGCGAGCATGGTTTCGAACTCTCCTTCCTCTTCTACACTTGGACTCGCGAACACGTGGTGCAAGCCTGTCCGCATACAATGAGGCCCAAAGGCCGGCCGCGAAGGTATACGCAAGAGCGATTTACTTAATGTATAGAGCAAGTTGGTCTGAAAGGCAGGCCAGCAAGCACGTACTGAACCTAGAGGTACACTAGAGCAGTGGCGTAGCCAGGGGGTGGCACACCGGGCCCGAGCCCTCCCACCCCCCGAAATTTTTTTCCCATGAAATAAAGAGCACTCGACCACATCTGCCTGCCCGGCCCCCACTTTAGACCAAGGAGGTGCCCCCCTGAAAAAAATTTCTGCCTACGCCTCTGCCTATGGCCCCTGCACTAGAGCTACACTAGAGGTACACAAAGGTACACTTGTAGTAGAAGCCGTAGTAGTCCCTTGAAACCGTGGCACACACCCTTGCTGGGGATTGACCAAGAACCGGGAAGTATTAAAAGAAAATTCTTAAATTATAAGTTAGCTTTTGTCTTTTTAAATATGAAAGAAGTAAAAATGAAACATAAATGGAAGAAATAGAATAATAGGAAAGTACAGATATAAGTAATGTGTTGCCCCTTCCGTTCATACTCGAATTCGTCTTTGCACACCTGCCTTTCAGTAAAATGAATTCGCAACAGTTTCGACGTTTGCCAAGCTCTGTAATATCGCTAAGTAGAACGGCTTAGTAGGTCAATACGGTGTTGAAAGATCTTAAACGTTAACTAACTTGCACTTGCTACAGCGCTCAGTTGCGACCGCGATTATCATCATCGTCATCATTATCATTCTCCAACAATGTTCACGGCCACATAATCATGGCTATGGCATACGTTTTCGTTTCCCGTATTTGCTTTTAACAGCAAAACATTCTTTTTGCTCATGTGTATCTAGGTTCCTAAGTTGAGCAAAAGGCGAGGACGCCGACCACAAGAGGGAAAAACAATTTATTGACATTTCGGCACCCAGAACGGGCCTTGTTCACAGTCTACGCAGCCTTGTTTAATGATTCTTCCCGACCAGACGGGTGTCCCTCGAAGCCTTGATTTTAGGTTCCTAAGTTGGTATCTTTAAATAATAATAAATCTTGAGATTTAACGTCCCAAAACCATGTTATGATTATGAGGGACGCCGTAGCGGAGGGCTCCGGAAATTTCGACCACCTAGGGTTCTTTAACGTGCACCTAAATGTAAGTACACGGGTCTCAAGCATTTTCGCCTCCATCGAAAATGCGGCCGCCGCAGCCGGGATTCTGTCCCGCGACCTTCGGGTCAGCAGTCGAGCACCATAACCACCAGACCACCGTGGCGGGTCGATATGGTTAAATAGGTCTGCCCATGTATCTGCTTTGAAAGTTTCTGTAACACCTCGTTTCGAGCCTTTTCAATGCAGGATATTGGCCTCGAGGCCCACCACTGGAAACGCCGGCGCCACCGTCGGCGTGACGTACTTGGCAGGATCACGTGGTCTCCGCGGCCGCGTCGGCTGCTTGTGGCGCACTGCCGCGTACTTTGAAAACGAGTTTCAAGTCCCACATGCGCTGCGGTCTGTTCAAATTCGGAAGTTTTCTCTCATTTTCTACTCAATTGAAACCATTTTGATAGAGTGGCTGCCTCCGAAGGCGACGAACATGGGGCTCTACCGCTCGGTGCCGCAGCGCCGCGCTTACGCAAGGGAGCCCAGTGTCAGCCTGCACTGGTAACCGCGGGACAAGAAACAGCGTGAAGCATGGGTTGTAAAGGTGAGAACCAGCAAGTAGCCATCCGCTACGAGTCTTGTGTGCAAAAAGCACTTCCGCGACGAAGACTTTTGTTACTTCGTCGGGCCTGCGATGTTCGGTGAGTAGCAGACAGCGCGCACTGAGACGATGGCTCGCGCGTGCTTCCCGCCGGCAAATGATGCTTATCTGCCACAGGATGGTAAAAACGCTACATTTTACCACGTGCGATGCCATCTCAGAACCCTCCAATGCGACCTCTTGATCGTCGGCCCCGTGCTCAGCGTCCACAAAATCGGCTGCAGATGCACAAGTCATTGTTTAGATACGTTGAATTAAAAAAGCGCCAGGCCTGCGCGGAAAGCGCAGCACAGTCACAGCGAAAGCTGCAAGAGCGGCTTTTCTAGAGCGCGTTATAAACTCTCCTGTGGCAGGTACATTAGCAACGTACCCACTACGCCACAAAGCGTAATTTTTGGGAAGTTTGGAAGCACCAAGCGCGACATTATTCGTTGTTCTGCGGAGAAGCGAGGTACCATATGTAAGCGATTATGTGCAGTTTGTTGATGCGGCGGTTGATGACGATGAATAATTATGGTTGCGCCCTTTGTAATGGGTTGGAAGCTTTAAACGACCCACTAGTTACGTAATGCATATTGTGTGACGCCCGGTCGTTATTTAACTGTCCCACCACGCTTTATAACACACTTTAACCGGAGAAACGTAGAGCGAGAGAGAGAGAGAATTGACTTTATTGAGACCCTGAGGAAATGGATCATGGGAGCCTTATGGGCTTCCTTGGCAACCAACAGAAGTGCACTTGCGAGGAACCCACTACGCTAAAAATCATTGTAATTTTTGAGAAGTAGGGCAGTAGGCACTGTGCCATTTTTCGTCATTTTACAGACAGCCGTGGTACCTGCTAAACGCATGTAAGGCATTATGCGTACTTCGTTGATGATGTGCGTGATGACGATGAAGAATTATGGCAGAGCTCTTTGTAATGGGTTGGAAGCATTCAAGAACCTACTCGTTGCGCAATTCGCATTGTATGACGCCTGGTTACATAATTCGCGCTGTGCGACGCTTGGTGCTTATTTTACTCTTCTACCACGCTATATTGCATATGCTAATGTGGTTCCTTCCCGACATGAAGCCTGTATAGGACCTTTTTGCAAAGCAGTTTCAAGCACCGGCATGGCTCAGAGGTTGAATACTGGGCTCCCACGCAGAGGGCCCAGGTTCGAACCTCGTTCCATCCTGGAGTTTTTTTCTTATTTAGTTTTTTTTCTTATTTCGAGCGATACTGGTTACGGACACCGGCGGCGGCGGCGGCGGACAACTACGGCACCAAAAACGGCCGGTGAAATGATCTCATAACAGCTTTCGCTGTAAAACGCACAGGGTCCCTTATGCATTCGTTAAAGATGACTAGAAGGCGAAAGTCATCTTCTTCTTGTCAGTCGATGTACTGATTCTCCCGCGTTACTGTATTTTCTTTCTTTTCCTAGGCGTCGCATGCTACTACATGCTCGATCTCGTAGACTGGTTCTCCTTCCACCAGCAATCTCGAAGTGGTGAAGCTTTGGTCTATGAATTTGTTGATCACAGAGAGCGGCAAGTTCACTGGAATGCAAACGGAATGATAATAAGTAGCATTAAAAAAGGGCGTCGCATTTGCTCACGTTTTGTGTGAGCACCAAACGAAACGAATGCGCTGAATAAAGAAACAGAAGCAGCGGCATTTGCCCTCTGAGAAGACCGATCAATACGCAGTGCGAGACAACTTGTCAAATGACATTGAAACGTACCCGAATTTAGACCGAAAAAGAAAAAAACACTGAATCGTCGGGACGGCAGATCACAAAGTTGTCATGCGCACCGAAGCCGCAGTTGTAAGGAAATTGTTTTTGAACTGCTCTGATAGCGTCCGCGCAACAGTAGTTGTTTGTTTACTCACAAATTCTCATGTTTTGCGGCCTAAAGTTCACAGCGCGGTGCCAAAACGCGCTCGTAGCAAAAGCGAAACCATCAGTACGAACATACATGCAGACGCTCATACATGTAGAGGCACCGTCAGTCGTCGCGAACCCGTGCGATCGCTGGCTTGAGGCTTCTTTCTGTTATGCTCCGTTTGGTTATACAGGCAGTCTACTCTAACGAGATATTTCACATAGTTTGCACTCAGCGAGTGACTACCTTTCACGCAAGAAGCCGGTTCAGGGGTCTCCAACGCGGTGACAGCGTGAAGCGGGTGCTCGGTTTTCTGCAAAGAGACAGTGACTGTAGACTATCTTGCGCTTTCAGTTCGTCGAAAATGATTATCTTGACAGTAAAGAACACAGTTCATTTCGAAAGTACTTACAGAAATGCCCTAGAGGGCTTCCGCGAGGTGTTTTTGTAGAGCGCCGACAGCAAAACCTATGGGGAGCGCGCCGGCGGCATCCTGCCTAGCACGCAATCGCGGCGCGTCCGATAGAGGGCGACTCCGTAACTCCTCGAGGCCAATACGTGTCAGAATGGGGGATAGAACCATGGTTTCCAGTACAAAAGCCCTACGCTCTACCCATTAGACTCATAGACGCTCAAGACGAAGCATTCCTTGTCGCTTTCACACATTTTGCAAATTCTGACTGCTGTTGTCTTGCCTGTTACATCTGTATACAACATTCTTGGGCCCCTGAATATGTGCTCAAACATATAACCCAGAACCCCGAATACGTGACACCATTGATATGTGGATATCCTTTCTTAAAATATTTATAAGTTCCATTGCGGGTGGGTGCCCTAATACACAAACAATACAGGAGGCAAGAAGTAAAGATGTCGGCTACAGAGACTTGTTATGTGGCCTTCCCACACTTTTTTTCCCCCTCTAAATCTTAGCCACACTATGCTATCGAATTCCTACATCGCTTCCTTGCTGTTTATAAACATTATGACTAACAACTTCGATATCAAAAGTCGATATTTCCAAAGGCTTACCATTTTCGTTGGGAATGACCACTGCTGAATTTCGCCAGCTGGGGTCCATTAAAGTGGATATGTACAGATTCCATCAATTCACGTTTAATATCCATCGAAATGCGTCTTCTGAGTGCAAGTCTGAGCCCGCAATGCGCCCTGTACTTGGTCGTACTTCACGACAGCCGTGGAGCGACCGTAGCCCCGAATGACTGAAAGTCGCTCGCACGATTCATACAGCTCTTTTCTGACAAAATATATAGCGGGTTGTTTCGTGTATCACCTCTTTATTACGAAGGCCCTGATATTATTCAATACAGAAGAGGACATCGCGAGCTCACGCGACTCCTCGCGTACAATGTTATGGGTTTCATATGCACTACAAAAACACCGACGGATGCTACATATACAAACGAAACAGCGTAAGTTTTAACAGAAAAGGTCAGACACGAACATTTCACTAACCTACGTGGATACAGAAAACTTAGCGGCGATGAAGTGTGTACGCTGTGGGCCATCGTTTGCAGCGCGACTTCAGCACATATCTTCACCACGTATTCTTCACCACATATATTTTCACAGAAGTTCGCGTCTCGCACAACAGAATCAAATTTATCTCGTCAGTGAAGACCTGGTTTGTTCGTTGATGCACGAAACGTGCAAAGTCGTTGTGTTTCTTTTCTGCCAACGCGTTAACAATCACGCTAGCACAGCCGAACAAGGGAGCGGTCGCCGGTTCGTCGTCTGCTAACGCTCCTCCAGGGTGTTCTCCTGTCATCTGCTTGGTGACGTGACAGTCTGTGGACATTGCGAATATTGGTGGCGGCCTTCTCTGGATCGTTGTTTTTGGGCAGCATCGGCACGGCGTCTCCAGCCCGGCGAGTAAGTTAATTTTGGTTTATTCGTTTGTCTATGGGAGGTTTTCTTCATATTGTTCATATATGTTCACTTTCTGCAAGCATGGGTGCGTAGCCGGGTGGTCAAGACGCTCACGTTCGGAGCGCGGGGGCCCGGGTTCAAATCGAGCCTACCAAGGAAACTTATTTTAGACCTGACCTCGTTCTTAGTTATGCTGCTCGAACCAGTGTTACTGTATTTTGTTGAGGTCATACCGTTTGGTGCTCTGTAACCAACCCTTGTCCGTTCCCAGGTGAATCTGGAGAAAGCTACCGAGTTGTGGTGGGAGCGGCTGCTCGTGAATGAGCCCAAGATCAACATCTGCGCCATCGACCCGACCAAGCCTTTCGGGAGCCCGGACTCGGATACCCAGGCCAAGATCCAGGAGCTGACTTACAACAGCCTGCTCAAGCAGGCCGGACGCAAGACGCCACAAGAAGAGGTCGAGCGATAAGCCTTCGATTCTCATTAGATTTTTCTGATTATTAAAGGGACACTAAAGAAAAAAAAACGATTTCTCTCATACTATTAGTAAATCACTATTTCACAATTCCAAAATCACCATGCTTGCCACAAGAAGACGCTTGGTAAGAGGGAAGACGCGCCAAAGCAAAATGTGCGTGGCGACGCCACCTTGAAGTTCCCTCACCGAACGTCATGAAGACATAGATTTTGTCGGCATATACTAGGCCCTACGTAGTTCCTAATCAGTAAAAAAAAAGTCAGTTTCGCCGCCACGGCGAAGCAATGAATGCGATAGCAATAAATTGGAATGTAATGCGAAGAACGGAAAGCAGCTCGAAATTGCCAGCGCTTCGCTCGAGCCCCAAGGACGCACGAAAAGAACGCACACAGGACGAGCGCGCACTATCATGCATTGCAGCTCGACACTTGAAGCGCACTGTTCAAACATAAAGCAGGACGCACGAAACGAACGAACATGTACACACAGGACGAGCACGAACTGTCACAGTTGTTACTTACTTCTGTTTGAACAGCGCGCTCCTTTCGCAAACGCGGCCACTGCGAAGTGACCTGCGTACGATTTGTGGCTTCAGCGCGGACATCGCGGGGAAAGCACAAGACATACAACCGCCCACTGCACCCCCCCCCCCCCGGCCGCCCCCTTCTTTCCTCGAGATAAACGCACGAAGGCGGCCACGCCCTGTAGGGCAAAGACTAACGGCGTTCGCAGGAGTGGGGCGATGATCTTTAAAGCGCGCAACGCGCGCACATCGCGCGCACATCGCGCCATCTATGTGGCGAATAAGAAAGTATGCTGACGGACATGGTGTATATAAATAGCTCGCCGTTAGCAGGCTGAAGGACGGTACTGTTGGTGGCTTAACCGTCTAACGCCGCTCGCTGGAAAGCGAGAGGTCGCCCGTTCGATTCCGCGTGTCGGAAAGTTCTGAATTATTTTTCTTTGTGGCTTTTATATATATATATATATATATATATATATATATATATATATATATATATATACGGTGAATGACGGCGGCCGGCGACGGCAAAAATCAGCCGAGACTGTCCATATAATTGCTATCGCAATAAAAAATGAAGTACACTGCCCTTTGAAGGGGCCATGGACTTAACATACCAAGTTTCAGGAATTTTCGTTGAGCCATTGTCGCCAAAATATGAAAAATACACTTTCAAATTCGTGACGTCACGTGCGACGATTTCGGTGCGAAATTTAAAGCTTAAGCTTTGATCTTGATTTTCTGCCCTATTAATACACCTATGCTGGTGAAATTAACGATATTACAGTTCTCGTAGTTTACTTTTACAATCTAAGCCTATTCGTTGTTTCACTTTAGCGTCCCTTTAACGAGGGTGAAGTGCTAAAGGACGACGTGGATTTGGGCGGACAAACAACAGCCGCATCATCGTGGAAGCTGCGCAGATGAAACGGGAGGGAAGTCTTTGAGCAAACCTTCTGTCCCCCTCAGTGCAAAAGAATTAATGTTTTACAGCGAAAGCTGTTATGAGATGTCAACAACACCCAGTTCTGGTGGTGCAGTTGTCCGCCGCTGTCGGTGTCCGTAACTACTATCACGCGAGATGAAAAAAAATATCCAGAATCGGGTGTGATTTGAATCTGGGCCCTCTGCGTGGCAGTCGAATATTCTATCACAGATCTACGCCAGTGCTTGAAACTTCTTCGCAAAAAGACTCTACACCGGCATCATGTCGGGCAAGGAATCATGTTAACAGATGTAATGTAGTGTGGTAAAAGAGTGAAATAACAACCAGGCGTCACACAATTTGAGTTGCATGACGAGTGGGTTGTTTAAAGCTTCTAGTCATTGCAGGTGTTGATCTTGGCGTTCAGCACCACTGTTCCTTTCGTGTATATATTTTTTCTGTTTTTTGCAATAAGCCTCAGTTGCAAGTTAGCGGCTGTCATTTGCCTGCCCTAGTCATCGCCTTCCTTTTAGCTCTTCAGCCTCGTTAATAATCCAACACCAACTAGCCCTAACTACCACCCTGCCAAGTTACTTTTCTCTCACATGCGTTGTGCACACATGCCTGTGTAAAGTAGGATTTCCTGGAAAGCGTTTTTCGCAGGACCGTGGAAAAACAAGCCACAGTAGCTGGGAAACATGTAGCGCCTTTAAAAACTTAAACTTTAATTTCTTTACAGTTATATCATAATAACTACGCCACAGTTAAAAGACTACAAATAATGTTCCCTGTACTTTCCTTGGCTTCATTTTCTGTTGGTTTCATTAGGCTGTATCCAAGGAGATTTAAAAAGAATTGCTGTAGTGGAAAGTATGCCTCAAGAGTGAAGCCGTACCCACCCTAAGATGGCGGCCGTGGGGGGCTGCTGGTACCATCTTAGTAGGGGCAGGATAAAACACTAGTTTTGAGTGAAAAAAATTTAATGGAGCTTTCTCCTCTCACACCCTACAAATTTAATATGGCAAGTTTTTCAGGACAGACACTGCTAAACGTGCGTTTTTGAGTTGCTGGTTTCTTCAAGAAACGTAAGTCTTGGAAAATATTATTAGAGATGAAGTCATCGATGCTCATCCCCGTGCGCTACTTTCATTGGGAACTTCATTGTTATTTTAAAATTAACCTAGCATTTAGATTAGCACAGTGAAACAATTTGATGATTTCTAAGCGGGCACCACATGAAATGAGCATGTTTCTGAGATAAAGGGTGGGCGAAAACTGGCTTCACGTTTGCCAGTAAGGCGTGCGAGAGCTTCCGCTCCAGCATTTTTTAAAAACTTCCTTAGTTCTGTCTAACAAAGAAAACGAGCCCTGGAACCATTCCCCACCTTTCATCCTACCATATCAATGGAGAATAAAGCAAAATTAGCCAAAGTGTAAGATATCGCTCATCATATCTGGTTTAAAAGAAAAAAAAAAGGATCGCATCATGTACACTGATGTGTACGATGTTCGCGGATTGAAACACGTCATAAAAGCTTTTCGTATAACGATTGGTATGCACGACGGCTCAACATAACTGAGTCATGTTGCTACTAATCTTGCCGTTATGTAAGTGATGTAAGTGTTCAAGTCGAAACCATGTCCATGTGACATGAACTGAAGACAGTGGAAACAAAAGTAGAGTAGACACTCAATAAACAGAAATCTGAGACGGAATCGCTGTTAAAACATAACTGTCTCAAATAAGATTGGTTTCGTACTTGAATTCTACAACCTTGTTCATCTCTCACTAAGCGGAAGATATTTTCCTGGTCCCTCCAGGTTCCGTTTAACGAGAGTCTACTGTACGTTGTCTACTGTATCCGCATTGTACAGTCCACTGTATGTGCTACTGTACAGTATGTGTGTTAGCCCTAAATTGTCGCTTTTCAGTCCGTGAGCCCTGGGAACAACACATTTTCTAAGTATGGGCGGGCTGGAACGTTTCTGTGTTGACGCAAATAATACAGTAACTTCCCTCTGTCGCCTGCCTTTGCTGAAAGCCGAATTCCGCACGTCGTCTTTTTCTAGAAAGTGGAGAACCTTCTCCGCGAAGCTTGGGGCAAGGACGGGTTGCCGTTCAAGGGGCAGCCCTTTGACCCCAGCATCGTGAACATGAGCGGCGTCAACAGTGACATGTGACAAACTTCATCTTCACCACATCTTTTGGTTCTTGTCTTGGCCTGGAACACTACGTGCACATCGACCGCAAGTGTGTGCTTTGACTCGTGTGCCACCCGGAGTTGGCTGATTGTGTCACGATGAAGTGTCTTTTGCGTGCGAACTCTGATGGCCTCTGCTCCTCAAGAACTGGCCTTTGCCCTCTTGCTACAAGAACAGTCTGTGACCTGTGCGTGGTGCTCCTGAACTCAGTGAGGTGGCAGAACTGTACCCGCTGGAATCTCTCCAGCAGAAAAAAAAGACGACACTGAGAAGACTTGCGTCGGCTACGGTCGGCTACGTAGTAGCCTTGCAAACACAGCAGATCGTCTGCTCCAGTTCTCTCAGTGGTGTACAGTCTATGCAATTAGGGCATCGGAAGGAAAGCCTCCTCGCGACTGCTACTAGTCCTCGCAGTGAAGAGCTACAGATCTTGCGCTTAATATACAAAATTTTCGTCATTCTTAGACACTAAGCTTCATCAGAGCTGCAGGGTCGTAGTGTTGCTGTGTTTTCGCAGACTCATGCCCCGTCTGCAAGTTTAGTGTCTCCAGAGACAAGAGCGTGGCACAATGGCATGCATTCTGCGCTCTCAGCAGAGATATACAGGTTTCACTGTGTGAATGGTGTGAAACTGTCTTATTGGCCTGGTGTAGATATTGGTTGTCGGAGGCGCTGCCTTATTTTGAAACATCGGATGGGCGTTAGTAGTCACATAGATTTTACCTATTTATTCAGGCACCCCAAAAGCCCTGCAGGCATTGCATAGGGGCACGTTGCCATGAATTGAACGAGGTAATACTTAACCATACACAGCTAAACAAAAAAGTAAAAATTGGTTTTAGGATCAGTAAAGATGAATCAGTACAGAAACAAGTTACGTGCTGTGTTTGGCATCCGTTCTCATTTTGTATAGGTTGAGTTGAGTTGAGTCAGTCAGTCAGTCAAGAACTTTATTCATCGGTCCTGAGGAGTTTAGGCCGCCGGGGGATCCAGGGGGGACACCCTAGCAGCCGCTACCGTAGGCGACGCCCGAGTCGGGGCGGGAACGTGATGGCGTTCCGCCAGTTCTTGGGCCCTCTGGACTGCCTTGAGTTGTTGGTGGAGCTCGGAGCTCCTGAGTGCCTCTTCCCAGTCGGACTCACTGGTGAGAGGTCCCTGAGGTAACGCGGGACATTGCCATAGCATGTGCGAGAGTGAACAATAGAGTTCTCTGCAATCTGGGCATTGGGGAGTGATTTCTGTGTTATAATGGCTCAGTCGGCCCCGTGATAGGTACGATCTTGTTTGTAGCATTCGAAAGGCTACCGCTTGCGCACGTTCGAGCTTTGTGTGTGGTAATGGGTATTGGCATCTGTTGTTGCGGTAGTGAGAGGTGATTTCGTGGAAGGTTAGTAAGGGGTCGTTAAACTGTATGTCTGGGCCCAGCTCTTCGTTGTATAAACTTTATTTGCCCAACGGTTGATATCCTTCATTTGATGGTAAAGTAAGCACAGTGGTTTCAAATAAGAAAATTTTCGATTTTCAGAGCGACTGGGAGGCCAGATGTAATCGTAGGTCGGCAAAAAATCTGTAGCTCACTCAGACTCACTCGTGAAATATATCTTGCCTTTAGGACTCACTCAGACTCAGACTCACCAAAATTTTCCTCATTCGGACTCGCTCGGACTCAGACAGAAATTTTTCTCAACCGGCCTCACTCGGACTCAAGCTCACCAAAATATTGCTCGCTCGGACTCGCTCTGACTCAGACTCACGGCAAGATCTGAGTCTGAGTGAGTCAACTCATGAGTCCATCAGCCTATAATTTACTTTTTCGACCACAGTGTCAGTGCTCTTTAACATCAGTATCTCATATAACTGGTGTTCTAATCGGCACTTTTTCGTCTTATACCTTCAAATACGAGTTATCAATGGTTACCATGCCGTAAGAACATTTTTTATCGAAAGAGATGACTCACGCGGCATATTTTATCAAGAACATCCAATGAAAGATTTTGCCAGAGGGAAGTCAAACCCCCCTCCCCCCCCCCCCCCCCCCCCCCGTACTCGACTCGCACCTTTGATCAATAAATATTGAGTGGCGTATAAACTCTAGTGCTTTGAAGTATGCTTGAGTAGACGTCAGTATAAATGTGAGTCATCATAAGGCTGATAGTAATGCTGAAGTTGAGTAGATAGGACCATAGCTCGGGAAAAATGTGGAGCTCACTCAGACTCACTCATGAAATATATTTTGCCCTTAGGGCTCACTCGGACTCAGACTCGCCAAAATTTTCCTCATTGGGACTCACTCGGACTAAGACTCATTGAAATTTTTCTCAACCGGACTCACTCGGACTCAGACTCAAAACAAAAATATTACTTAGCCTAACTCACTGTCACAAACGAGCGCTTAATAAAGCGCGCGCGCGGCCGCTTTCAAACGGCAGCGGGAAAAAAACGGCGCGAGCCGTTCGCCCAAGAAGCTCGAACGACGAAAAAACAAGCATCAAAAGACGCCGACGCGCCGCATCCTGCTCACCCACTCGAGGCAGACGCAGACAACGCGATCTAACGCCCGGCAAAAGCCTGGAAACATCTGGAAGAGAAGCATGACGCATCGCCGAGCGACGCCGCCGCGATTCGAACCTACGAGAAAGCTCTCACCCTTTCCCTAGCCTTGGCTGTACTAGACGCCGAAGAACGCTCCCGACGCTTCTAGAAACCGGGAGAGAGGGGATAAAAGCGCGCAAACGACGACCAGACGGACAGTGAAGGAGAGAAGGAGTGAGTCAGTCGGCCCGGATATGGTGAAGTTATGCTGAGCGCGGCCTCATTAGCCAAAGAAGGCGTGCTTATGATGCGGTGCGGTCAGTCGATCGTCGATTTGGAAGAATTGGAGGACGACGCCGTGTGAGCCGTGACAGGTTACGACGACGATTGAGCTACGACGATCAACGCTGGAGCTGGCGTGAGTGTTTCCTAGCAGAGAAGCATTCGATTACCGTCCAAGAATTGTGGACTGGATACGCCGTTGTACGTTCGGGACTTTAACTGTCCTTGAATAGTTGTAATGCATGCGATTGCATTTGTGGCAGGTGATCTGTTTGTTTAGTTCCCGTTGTGTTAACACCGTCCGAGTTATATTGTGAAGTTGTAACTGGTACAAGCCGAGTGTGCATGTGTTTGTAGTATTTGTATTGCCTTAACTGAGAATATATTTCGTTTTCGTTTGTGTTATTGACTCTCGGCTCTGACTCGGTCTTTGGACCACAACCGGCGTTCGCTGGCGCACCAAAAGGACCAACTCTAAGTTATCCGCGCTTTCGTGGTGCGTTTCGGGGGGGCCGATACGTCCGCCCTTGGAATCCGCCCGGCGATTGCCAACCCGATTAACGGGACAAGTGACACTCACTCAGACCCAGACTCACGGCTCAATCTGTGTCTGAGTGAGTCGACTCATGAGTGAGTTCGCCGACCGATGGATGTGTGTGCACGGCTCACACCACCACGACACGTGAAACAGGGCTAAACTCTGTGCACATGAATTCTCATGCATTTGTAGTGCTCGCCCTTTTTCTATTGCTTTCGAATATACGACCACTTTTGCAAGTCCATTGCAGGGATCATTTTTCCTCATCAGGTAAGTCGGTACACGACGTTTTTACACCCTGAGGGAAAGGATGCTATGTTTCGCGAAATTCCAGGTAGTAGTAGAAAACTTTATGAACAGATTTTGTCGGCAGGAACGCTATCGACCACGGATGTCTGCACCTACTCGTAAAATATTGCTGAAACCACTGTAACCCAAGAAGCAGTAAAAAAGGGAAAACCTCTTTGGCCTTTGCTTCTTGGGGCAGTGAAACGACAAAAAAAGAATGCTCATTGTGGACTTTGCAGGGAAGTAGTGAACTGAAAAAACAACAAGATACTATATCAATATGCAAGAAAGGAGACTTAAAAAGACCAAGGATTACAGACCCATCAGCCCACCTTCAGCTTTATACAAAATATTTACAGGCTTACAAACTTTAATTAGGAAAAGAGAAACACTTCAACCAACCTAGAGAACAGACTGATTGCGAGAAGGGGCTCTCTATAATCGATCACAGCCTCGCACAATCAATTGAGAAATCAGCCGAAAACTTTGTACAGCCTAGCTTAGTAGACCATAAAGAAAGCATCTGAGTACCAGCAGCTTTGGAAGCATTGTGTCGACAAGGGATACTTGAAATATATTCAAATACCGCATTCAAAGCACACATATAGTCTATGGAAATTCCATATTTTTCTATTTTTGAAGATTTGCCGAAACTGGTTTAGGGAGCATTATTCTCAAAAAAAGATAAGCCTATAGCCTTTGGAAATTGCATATTTTTTCGATTTTTGAAGATTCACCGGAGCTAGTAGAGGGCGCATTTTTCTCAAAATAGGTAAGCCTACAGCCTTTGGAAACTCCATATTTTTCGATTTCTGAAGATTCGCCGAAACTAGTTTAGGGCGCATTTTTCTCAAAATAGGTAACCCTCAAAATAGGTAATACCCTTTCGAAATTCCATACTTTTCGATTTTTGAAGATTCGCCGAAACTAGTTTAGGGCACATTTTTTTCAAAAACTTAATCCTATACCCTTTGGAAATTCCAGATTTTTCGATTTTATAAGATTTGGCGAAACTAGTTCAGGGCGCATTTGTCGACTCGCAAACAAGGTAAGCCTGTACCCTTTGGAAATTCCGTATTTTTCTCATTTAGAAGATTTGCCAAAACTAGTTCAGGGCGCATTTTTCTCAAAAAAAAAAAAAAGGTAAGCCTATGGCCTTTGGAAATACCATATTTTTCGATTTTTCAAGATTCGCCGAAACTATTTTAGGGCGCATTATGCCCAAAAAGGTAAGCCTATAGCCTTTGAAAATTCTATATTTTCCAATTTTTGAACATTCGCCGAAACTAGTTTAGGGCGCATTTTTCTAAACAAAGGTTATAGCTTTTGAAAATTCCGTATTTTCCGATTTTTGAAGATTCGCCGAAAGTAGTTTAAGGCGCATTTTTCTCAAAAACTAAGCCTGTAGCTTTTAGAAATTCTATACTTTTCGATTTTTGAAGATTCGCCGAAACTAGTTTAGGGCGAATTTTTCTCAAAAGAGGTCAGCCTATAACCTTTGGAAATTCAATATTTTTCGATTTTTGAAGGTTCGATCGCCAAAGCTAGAAGAAAGCGTCGGTACTTATAACAATGGTTAAGGCGATCGGTGTTGGAGCGTGAGGGACTAGGTTCAAATCCCATTGCTGCGATGAAAGTTTTTTGTCCTTTGTTGCAGGCCCATAGCCAGGAATTTTTTTCAGGGGGGGGGGGGGGGGGGGGGGGGGTGGGGCGCTTGCTGAAAGCCTTGAGTATTTGAGAAAAAACGCCTATTTTCATTATTTTCGATAAAACACCATGTATCATAAAAATTTTTTTGGAGGGGGGGTCCCCTCGCCCCCCCCCCCCCCCTCCTGGCTACGGGCCTGCTTTGTTGGTAGGACGCATTCATGTGGGTCAGATGCATACGGGCCAAGAAATCGTCGGTACTTAGCTCAACGGTGAAGGCACTCGCCTTCGGAGCGGTAGGGAGTAGGTTCGAATCCCGTTGCTGCGATGAAAGTTTTTTGTCCTTTGTTGGTAGGACGCATTCATGTGGTTTAGATGCATACGGGAGAGAAAGCGTCGGTGCTTAGCTCAATGGTTAAGGCGCTCTCCTTCGGAGCGGCAGTAGGTTCGAGTCCCAGTGCTGTGATGAATTTTTTTTATTTCGTTGAGCCTTATCGTGGGTGATAAGGGCCCAGGGCCGTTCCAAGGGACTTTTTTCTGGGGGGAGAGCTCAGAACATCCTCATCCCCCCCCCCCAGTTCCGGCCTTGTCAGCGCCTCAACTTTTTCGACTCCTTTAGGACATCTGTTGCGGTGAAGCCAACGCATCAGGGGAACCTCGAGCTTAGAAGAAACGCACAGTAGGCCCATCGCTGCAAGGTGTGACGTCACACAAAAGTTGAGCCTTATCGTGGGTGATAAGGGCCTCAACTTTTTCGACTGGTTTTGGGCATCTATTGCGCGTAAGCCAACGCCTTAGGGGAACCTTGAGCTCGGAAGCAATGCATAGTAGGCCCATCGCTGCAAGGTGTGACGTCACACAAAAGTTGAGCCTTATCGTGAGTGATAAGGGCCTCAACTTTTTCGACTGGTTTTGGGCATCTATTGCGCGTAAGCCAACGCCTTAGGGGGTACCTTGAGCTCGGAAGCAATGCATAGTAGGCCCATCGCTGCAAGGTGTGACGTCACACAAAAGTTGAGCCTTATCGTGTGTGATAAGGGCCTCAACTTTTTCGACTGGTTTTGGGCATCTAGTGCGGTGAAGCCAACGCATCAGGGGAACCTTGAGCTCGGATTTCTTCCATTGAAATGCACCATTGACCAGAAAATCCCAAGCAATGGGGTATGGTGGGATGTTAGCTTGATTAAACGAACCGGACTCATTATCGCATACTTTCGTTACGCTGAAAACCATGTGGTACGGCCTGTCGTTTTGCAGCGTAGATATCCGAAGCGTCAGCACCCAGCGCACCTTGGAGGTACTTCCGATGCGGATGTGTATAGGCAGAATCGAGTATAATGGTGTTATTACGGAGTATAGCGTTACAGAATAACGTCCGTCCCTCTGTCACGTAAGGCTAAACACACACACACGCACGCACGCACGCACACACACACACACACACACACACACACACACACACACACACACACACACACACACACACACACACACACAAAATGTGTAAAAGAAATATTCACAGTGGTGCCGGATTTCGAACCTACGGCCTTATTCTCAGCAGCAGGGCATCCTGTCCACTGGACAAATACCGGCGCTTGCCGGAGTATTAAGAGAGCATCGAAATAACTGTCAACTAATCACGCATCCGGGAAATCTAGCAACACATGTTTGCCAGTGTAAATGTGAGCCGCTTTTCGAGAAAATCACAATCTTGGCGCAGGTACACGATAAAATGGAACGAGTTATAACCGAATCTTACGTGACGACACAGGCACATGCCGACGAATGTATCAGCGCACCATCAATTAATCTTTCTTCAAAAGAAATCCACTTCATAGGAACAAGCTAACTCTTGTCATGCGCATGCCCATTTGAATATTTTATCTTACTTCGGGTTTTTGCGATGCTTTCACTTGGGTATGTATGTGAGGAAAATGCCTTGAAATAAAACAGTTGTTAGTCTGCGCTCTGTGTTTGTGTGTACTCAGTCCGTCCTCGTACGTTAAAAAAAAGCGCGAATTTCCAAGATTAAGCGTTAAGCTACACACCAATACTTGCAGAGCGCGTATGCATCTAAGTCATGTAACTGCGTTGTACCGGCGCAACAAAATAAAAAAAAGGAAAAAAAAAGAAGAATAACACTTTCTGCACCGTCTCAACGAGAAAAATGCGAGTCTGCCCGTCCCTTTGTAACGTAACACGATCACCACTCTAAATTTATGGAACAACAGAGAGCTCGTTTCGCAGATTCTGGTGTCGGCGTCGTTGGCTGTGAGTGAAAAATCGATAAAAATGCAAATAAATGAATAATAAAAAATTTTGGTCTCGAGAGTAAGAATTGAACCCAGGCCTTCTGCGGGGCAAGCAGGTGTTCTACCACAAAGCCATGCCATATAGTTTGAAATTGATTCGTAAAAACACTATATGAATGTCATGTTGTGGGAGGAGTCTCCTTGACGCATGTAACACTGCGTGGCAGAAGCGTAGAATGTAATCGCGCCTGACGGTCGAAAGATGCGAATTGCGCGACGAGTCGGAGTTTTAAAAGCCCACCCATTACAAAGCGCTCATGCATAATTATTCATCATTATCTTCAACAGCGTCAACAATTGCTCATAGCATTCATCTATCCGGCGTCCCTTAATAGCATATATCCGGAAATTTACCCGAATAGTTTTTGCGCAGCCTGTGGCTAGGTTGCTACTTTATCTCACATGCTCTGGGAGTGCTGGTCGTTGGGCCCGAAGTTCACCAAGGAAGAGTGGGACGCGCTCCTATGAAGTCCCGTCTATGAGGACCAAATCCTGGCCATCTAGCGCGCCCGTGATCGGGCCGGCAGGCTAGACCTGTCGGTCCCGTCGTGGGATTAGCCGGGTGCGTGATTAATCGCGTTTTGCTGGACCAAATAAACGTTTATTCACAGTCCCGGTGTGCCGCCCCCCCCCCCCTGGCTACGCCACTGAGCTACGCTATGAAAAGATCCCGCTGTTCCTCCTGGGCAATGCAAGTCATCAAAGGGAGAAAAGCCAAACTGTGTGCGCTACTGTCAAGTAATATCGCTGTCAACAAGCGCAATGATCAATCGAAATTTAATGCAAATATTTATACCTTAATTAGCAAATCAGTGAAGGGCCAGAGTACAGCACATATGTACAATAAGCGTTATTTCAATTTTTTTTGCTGTTTACACGAAGGAACAATTACGGTTAATTGGTAACAGGGCTGGCACGAGGATTTTTTACCAGGGGGCACCCATGACAGGCGAGTTCCTACAGGGGGACAGGTAGGCTGGGAACTTGTACGCTGTGTTTTTGATGTGTTTGCACTTGGGGGGTGGGGGGATAAAGGGGAGGCAGGCTTATGATTACGGGATCAGCTGTCCTGGCGGCGCCCCTGATTGGTAACTGCCAGCAACTATAGGAGGCCGAGCTTACCTTTGTGGTAGCTCCTATGTGAAATTCGACAATGTATTTCGGGAGATTCTGGGACATTTCAGCCCATGAAACATTGCTTCCAACACCTCAGCTACCGTACATCACTTACCATGCTTGGAATCGGGAAACCAAGTTGACTTCAACCTTGTGTTTACTTACGTTCATCAAGCTCTGCTTCTGAGACTTTTTGTCACTTCTCCTGGACTTTCAAGTCCCCTGACAAACTTCTTCGCTTAGATCTTCAGGAATACCTGAACTAGTAGAACAATATCCATTTTATTCTCGAGCTTAAGCTGCTCAGTTCGCTAATAATGTCGGCAGGTATGAAAGAACTGCACGACATCAAACATGACCCAAAATTGAAGAGCATAGACGTACGCGCAGTCCCAAATGGCAGCTGCTTTTA
>NC_051178.1:147857519-147882961 GCF_013339695.2 Rhipicephalus sanguineus | reverse complement strand
CCGCACGCCAAGCAGATCGGGCGGTTGTCGGAAGTGCGCCATCGGTTTGCCGGGCTAGGTCCCAACCACGTGGCAGGACGCGAGGGACGGGGCGGCTGCTGATATGACGACTGCATGGTTGACTGCAGTCGGGGCGTATGGACGATGTCGGCGTACGCAGCCGGCACACTCGCTTCGAAGGCTGAGGCCTGGTGGACGGCTCCAGCGTATGTAGCGGGGGAACCACAGGGAGCGCTGGGGGTGGCCTGGCTGCAACATGCGTAACTGAGCGGCGCAGACGCCGGAGGGGGCTGGTGGTATTCTGGCATAACCTCCGCGATTTCCTGCTCGATAGCCCGGCGTAGAGGAGGCAGCAGTGTGGTCGACGACTGTACAACATTCTGCGGGTGAGAGAAGGCAGTAAGGAGAACTGGCGGGCAATTTCCTCCCGCACGAATGACTTGATTTCGGCGAGTAAGACGGAGTGGTCCGACACGGCCGACAAGCCAGCGAGATCGGCGTCTCGTGATGGAGGTCGACGCGTCATCAGCCGCTGCCGGCGTAGCTCCTCGTAGCTTTGGCACAGCGTGATGACCTCTGCCACGGTGCGAGGGTTTTTGGCGAGTAGCATGGTGAAGGCATCGTCGTCGATGCCTTTCATGACGTTCCGGATCTTGTCGGCTTCAGACATGGTTGCGTTGGCTTTCCTGCACAAGTAGAGCACGTCTTCAATGTAGCTCGTGAAAGACTCGCCGGACTGCTGGGCTCGTTTACGTAACCGCTGTTCGGCTTGCAGCTTGCGAACGGCAGGGCGGCCAAACACGTCGATGATAGCGGTCTTGAAAGCGGACCACGTAGCGAAATCGGATGCGTGGTTGTTGTACCATAGACTTGCCACACCCGCGAGGTAGAAAACGAGGTTGCTCAGTTTGCCTGCCTCGTCCCATTTATTGGGGACGCTCACACGCTCGTAGATCGCGAGCCAGTCCTCGACGTCGGTGCCATCCGCGCCGGTGAAGATAGGAGGGTCGCGGATGCGGGGGACACCCGGACATGGCGTCGGTGCAAGAGGAGGCGTTTTGCTGGGCGGCGTCTTGAGTCATGGTAGCAGGCACGGTACGGGATCGAAGCTCCAAGGGCATTGAATGCGGACCGTAGTTGTTTAAAGGGCACATCACTCTCCACCAAATTGTCAAGACGTTTATTAAGGGGGACTCAGCGACGGCGCACGGCAGCGACAGTCAAAGCGGGGCCGACTCTCTGCACAAGGAGCCTGCTCTCAGAGAAGAGAACGACCCACTGGAAGGCGCTCGAGAGGACGACCCATTACTGAGCAGGAACGCTTCGCTACAAATAAATAAATAAATAAATAAATAAATAAATAAATAAATAAATAAATAAATAAATGCTCGTATAATTAGGGGTGATGCAAAAATGCGAGAGATGATTACAAACGACATGACGCGAGAAAATTATTACATACGTGACTCCATGCATTAAGATAAGCGGAAAACCGTTAGGAAAAGAAGTAGTGATGAGAGACGCAAAAGCTCTTAAACCGGCTTCAAGGAAGAGAAATTATGGTGCTGATTAAGAGCACAAAGCGGAAGGAACACATAAAATATATCAGAATAACAGAGAACTGAGCTCTTTGGTAAGTATTCATTCTAAAAGACAGGGCGTGCACACACGGACACAAGAAGGAAGTCAAGACCCACAAACGACGTGTAGCTGAAGAGGCGCACAGCGGCGGAAAAGAAAGAAGGCACAAAAACTTATCTGCGCATGCCCAGGTAACAGGCGAACCTATTGTACAACTGACCCGACTATAGCATCGAGGCGATGCTCTTTTAGAGGGAGGCAAATGCCGCGCCCGCTCTAATGCAGACAACGAAGAAGATGATGTGGCTCGGACAGTCTCGCGGAACGGGACTCTGACCGAAGAAGAAGACGTGTTTTGTGTCTATGGTCTTGTCTATGCTGCTGCATAAAACGGGCTGCTTGCTCTTCTACAAAACGTCTTGGTTGTCCGTTTACGGTGCACCGCGACACTATCAATCCGGCACGCGCGGTGGTCTACGTGAAAGATAACTGTTAAGGCTTACTTTTTTGTGTCCGTGCGTGCCGCCCTGTCTTTTACAATAAATAAAATGTTTATATGAACTGTGGCTCGAGTTCAGACCTTTTTAAATTTCGCTAATTGTACACGGCGGGTGAATGTGTATTTAAGT
Source organism: Rhipicephalus sanguineus (assembly GCF_013339695.2). Classification (NCBI taxonomy): domain Eukaryota; kingdom Metazoa; phylum Arthropoda; class Arachnida; order Ixodida; family Ixodidae; genus Rhipicephalus; species Rhipicephalus sanguineus. The sequence goes on along the minus strand of NC_051178.1, from coordinate 147,880,751 downwards.
TTTTAAGGAGAGCGGGACATATTTGAAAGAAGGAAATAAATAAATAAATAAATAAATGTGTTGGTTTTCTGTTTCAGCCAGGTTTTAGGTTTGGAATTGTGTAGATCGTAGTGATGAAGAACTATCGATGGTACTATCGATACTATCGATAGCTGAGTCACTATCGAACTATCGATGGTAAAAAATACTATCGATAGCGCTATCGATAGTAAAAAATTTGATGGTACTATCGATAGTATAAAATAACAGCGCGGACTCACTGCAGAGTAAACTTGGTTCCCCGCCCTCGTGGTACATAGGGGAGCCGGAGGAGCAGGCTGAAGGGCTAAAGAGTTGCCATGATTTAGTTCTTCACCAGAGTGCTTTGCTGACATATGATTATAAAGTCAAACTCTTCAGCTATAGCGGAAAGGAAGCCTTTACATGTGGTGGAACTGCGTGGCTTCAAATTGATATTGCGTTTTATGATTTCAAAATAAAAAAAAGTAGTTAATTGTAAGGTGTAACTGCTTGCTTTTGGATACGAATTTATTGATGGATATATTCAGCCATTTTCACTGCAGAAATAATTAATTTCTCTGCCGACAACTGCTCATAAATTAAGCGAACCTGGTAGTAGGCTATCGCAAATATCTTCGCAATATGGCCGGCCAGCAACCGTATCCTTATTCACCCACTATCGATAGTATCGTCACGTGGCTCTGACGGTGAAGAATGCTTCAGCAAGACTGGAAAATACGGAGCTCTTTATTTGGGCGAACTTGTGCCCAGAAACTCAAAGCTCAAGATACAAAGCGATACGTACTGCGCACTGATAGCGGCGGGAACAGTCGTCAGCCGTGAAGTTATCTGATCATCGGTGGAACGCGTCGTACTTTATACATCAGTCATCAAACTTTCCAGCGTTATCGCTGGCGCTCGCGTAAGCTCTCGAATAAAATTGACTATTCGCGTCCGGAGCGTGATCTTAACAGAATGATCTCAAACAATTGTGAAGCTTCTCAAACATTACGGCGCGGACTGCTTCAAACGTTGCTAACAGTCTTTGTGGGTGAAACCCGAATGAGGGAAAACAAAGCAATAAACACTCGTGGCAGTAATATTGCTAGTAATATTACGATGGTACTACCGATTGCACTATCGATAGTTTGTCGATAGTAGCACTATCGATAGTTTGTTTACACTATCGATAGTTTAAAAAAAAAAGCTATCGATACTATCGATAGTCAATTTACCGATAGTTCTACATCACTAGTAGATCGTGTTATTTACTGATTGATTGATTGATTGATTGATTGATTGATTGATTGATTGATTGATTGATTGATTGATTGATTGATTGATTGATTGATTGATTGATTGATTGATTGATTGATTACGCGATACGGCACGATACAACGATACGCCGGTACTTCGCGGTATGCTGAGACTGCTGAAATGTGCTGGCGTAGGTTCTATATATTACGTCACGCCTGCGCAGTTTTAATAAACCGAGGCGCATTTCCCAGTGTTGACGCAGATATGTACACAGAACTGTGGGAGTTCTGGACGCCACTCTGATCACTTTTTCATCCAACGTCCGCTCGCCACCAACTCCACGCTCGCGGAGTCCACAAAGTTAAGAAACTTCCGAAGTCAAGTTGAACAATGCAGCCGATCACAAAGGGCAGCGTCGGTTCGCAATAACCCTCGGTTTTTTTTTCCCTTCGCTTAAAAAGCAACAAGAGTTTAGACCGACTCGGAACGATACACACACAAACGCACACTCCGTGAGACGACGTTTAGAAATACATATTTTTTTTCCACCACTGGTTTCGACGCTGAAAGCAACCCATCCCGGATCGTATTTTCGCCACCCGGACTTTTCATCGGCGGCTTCAAACGCGAACAGAGAAGCAACGACACGCCCCGTTTGTTCAAGCCTGCAGCGGTGGCTGGCCGAGTAATTTTTCGACACGTTATACAGCTTTCATGAGTGTGAGCCAGAGTGCAGTCATTACGGATACGCCACGGAACTCCGCATCACACCTTCGGTCTGCAGTGGTCGCCGCTGAACAACACTCGCCACAAAGAAATGCGCGCGGTGTGGCAATCCTTTGCCGTCCTTTTAGCGAAGTAACACGGAGAGGAAAAGAACCTGATGAATGCGCCCCGCAGAGACAGTTCGCAACGCGGACCAAGGTACATTTATTGTTGAGACGTCCGCGGGCCCCGCACTTCGAAAGTTGCGTAACTTCGTTACACACGTACACAGCACGCCGTCGCTGCGTGCGGCGAGTTGTTGTTTACGAGGCTGCAGGCTGGCGTTATTTACCGAAGCGAGGCTCGGATGCATCGGCCGCTTTTGGGGAGAAGTTTCGAAAATGCTTGGGCAAGCTCGAACCAGATGGGAGTGGTACGGTATAATGATGAGCAGTCGAAGAATGGGGATAAGGGGGGAGGGGGATAGTGTTGGGGGAATTGTATGAAGGGTTGCCAACTGTGCTGTATCAGGAGTGAACCAAAGGCGGCAGAAATTTTTGAAGAAAAATTAGGGAGAGTGCCGGAAGATTATGCAAGGGCAACCTTATACTTTATTGCGGTAAACAAAATGGCTGTATGCAGCGCGTCTTGTGTGGCCCAAACGAGTTTCAACTTTTCGCATCGACACCGAACTGCGGGTTCAGCTATTCCATAAGAGCTGATGCGCAGCATTATTCCCACCGAATACGAAGTTTATATTCATGACGGAGGCACCTTTGCTAGGTCCAGAGCGAGCAAGCATAACTGCGTGGTTAATATGCAGAAAACAGAATCATTGTGCAAGTTGAAGGAAGATAAAGCAATGTATAAAAGGGACGTGCAACTATATGAGCAGTACGCTGTTTTAGGTAATAATGGCATGAGATGCTGTGACACTGCAGGGACTAAATCGGTTTGGCTCACTTTACAAACAACGTCACAGTCTTTGCGAGTACCCATATCTATGCTTAGGACCGGCATGTAATTGATTACGTCGTTTATGGTATCAGCCCAATTACGCAGTCAAAAAGCTGACCCCGCGAACTGAAGCGACACCTACGAAAGTAATAAACTTTTGTGTTTTTTGGATGCGCTTGAAAAAACAAGGACACAGTGAGGCGCACGGAAAACCTCAAACGTTTCTGGTTTTCTGAGTGCCCCACTGTGTCCTTATTTCTCAAGAGCGTCCAAAAACACAATATGCTATCCCAACTTGTCCAAGATAGAGCGCCCCCTGAAGCCTTTGTCTGTGCTGTCGACGCAGTTCGGAAGGAGACTGCACAGATGCGGACGTAAAGTGGCAATCGAGAAATCTTACCACGTCACTCCCATACTGCGTTCCGAAAAAGAAAGAAAGAAAAGGAATGCTGCATGCTACGCAGCTCTGTTGTGCGCAAAGCTTGAAACTGCCATTCGAATGTGACGTAAGTCTTTCAGGTTTCAGAAACTCTGTGGACGTTTAAAAGTAGATATTTCAACGCCGAAAAGAAAGCATCTCATTAGTGGGCAGCATAAACAAGAAGAGATAGAAATGACAGACGACAGTGAGCAGTGCTTTCGTTGTAACCGCGAGGACATACTGCACTTCGCTTCTGCGGAAATGGGATTCGCCAACTCAGCAAAGCCGAAGGGGCAGCGCCGTCCCGACAAAAGAGAATCAGTGAACCGACGCTGGCGACCATTGTTTAAACTTCCAGCAGTTCATGCTCTATAGCGGCGGGTTCGTGATTTCACGACTGATACAACTGCGCACGTAGAGCACGCGACTCTGCGAGGGGCAACCACACTGAGCTTGAGCACGATTTCAAAAGGTGCATGATAGTGCTGGTTGTGGCAGGTCATTGTGAAACATTTGAAAAAAAGAAAATAAAATTCAAAAGAAAATAAATTAGTGACGGAGCTAGGTAGTCGATTTATTTTTTAGCGGAAATCAAGGGACCGTACACTTTTGTGGCTTCTCGATGTCACACAACGAAAAGTATGGCATCAAAGAGCTTGCATTTTGAATATACCAAGCATTAATTACAAATATTTTTTTTTCTAAGGGGGACTGTCATACAGTGTGTGAAGCACTTAACTCAGTGAGGCAGTACACATGTATTATCCTATTATATTGCCACGCCCACTTCTTGTCCTATCATCAAAAACATCAAAATAGGACAAGAAGTGGGCGTGGCAATATTGTTATAAAAGCACATGGTCAGCTACTGTTAGTGCTGCTATTATGCGAGTAATCATGGTAAGATTCACGCAAGCATTACATTAAAAAAAAAAAAAAACTGATTAACTTTGAGAAGAGTGGAAGTTCGGCATTGTTGGTGCGACACACCGCCGGTAAAGCACAAACAACACACATATAATGAATCTGTTGTCGTCTCATACTCTGTCGGCGTGTTCCTTGCGCTTTAGTAGCGGTATAATTAATGTTCTAAACTACATTTCACCTGAATTATAGTATTATGAGATCGTTTGTATGTACACCGCTTTACATTCCTATACTTTTTTTCAATATTATTATGGGAAATGACACTTTTTTTAATGCTGACCTAAAAACTGCTTCTTGACTCAGTTCCCACAGGCTCTAAACGAAAACCTTGAGCTTTTACAACTTACACGGTGATTGCTTAAATTTATTGCACATAGATAAGAACTTCTCTGTAAATGTGTGTCTATACAATCTCTGCCCCATCCAGGTTGCTTGGGTTCACGCACGTTGCTGGTCTTGAAGTGACGCCGTACGTGCCTCAATGGTATGTGGGAAACTTCAGAAAGATTAGACGAGTGCCTCTACAACAGCGAAGAGCAAACTGCTTTAATAATCATGGGACAGCTAGCGGTTTAATATCGCCGAGGGGCCAAACTAAACGGCCCCGTCGTGAAGATGACACAGCAGAGTCGCATTTACGCAGCAGCGTCACTTTGGAGCTCACCACGAGCAGCTGCGCCACAAGATGTGCGCAGCAGCACGCGATTACAAAGCCTGTACATGCACAAATCACACGAAGCTTTCAAACTGGAATGAAGATGTATCGCAGCGTTGTATGCTGGGTATCCAAACATCAGGCGGCTAACGACAAGAGATTCTGCTCGGAAGGACTAAAATAAAAAAAGTCCTCCTTCCTCACCATCACTTCCATTTCGCAGCCCTTCCGATACTATACTATACTATACTATACTATACTATACTATACTATACTATACTATACTATACTATACTATACTATGCTATACTATACTATACTATACTATACTATACTATGCTATACTATACTATACTATACTATGCTATACTATACTATACTATACTATACTATACTATACTATACTATACTATACTATACTACACTATACTATACTATACTATACTATACTATACTATACTATACTATACTATACTATACTATACTATACTATACTATACTATACTATACTATACTATGCAAGACTGTGGTATATATGCTTCACCCTCTCACTTCCGTTTCCCAGCCCTTGCTGTGTTATAATATACATGGCTATTCAACGTTAAAGAATAAAACGCCTTGATTTCCTGAGGGGCACTTCAAATAGAGAATGCCCCGAGTAATACACCGAGAAGAGCCGCCTCTGCCAGAACTGTACTTCATGTGTCGCATGTGTCCCGTCAAATTGTCGTATACGTGCGACCCCATGCGTGCTGTCAACCTTCGCGACCAACATGCACGCACCGTACGTGGTCGTCATTTTGCACGCATATACGAGTGCTACGAGAGGCGTCGGCGCGATTCCAAGAGATGCACTGTTTGTGCAGCCGGGAGCAAATCCAGTTAACCACGCTGTTGTGCTGCGGGCATTGTATGCGCACAAGCGCACAGCGCATTCGAGACTACTCAAAAGAGTCAGGCTCTTGCCAGAGCCGGCAGCATCATTTGTATATCGCAAGAAGAGTGCACTCTTTATACAATGTTGAAAGCGCGCCCACGACACAGCTTGCAAAGTGTGTGCCGCCTCTGTGTACATACACGCATACCTTCGTCTCAAACGAGGGTTAAACGCAACTAACCGCCTCTTTTTGTGTTGGCTGTCACAAGAGGAAGGATGCATGGGACGCGCTTAAACCCTCGGTAAGCCGGTCTAATCCTCGTTGTACACGCATTGAGCGCAATCCGAAGGCTTGTAAGCGGATTTCTTTTTGACCGACTGACGTGAGCTGACGCGTCCGTTGTGCACGTGACGCAGACTTCGGGTATGCAGGTGAAGCCGAGCGCCGTAGCCAACCGCGGAAGCGAAAAAAAAAAAAGAAAAGAAAATTAGGCGGAACGCGTATGGAGCGCGCTTCTGAAAAAAAACTTGTTTCTTTGCTTTCGTTGAACTGTACACATCAACAAATGTCCGAACATTTTCTTGAGAGAACTTACTATAGATCGAAAACAGGGATAAGCGGACTCACTTCAGCCTGAAAATGACTGCACAAGGTTGCAAAACTGCTAGGCGTGTTATGAAAAGCGTCATCGCAAAGAATGGTAGGATGTACTGTGCATAACCGACATCACTGGTTCCAAAACGGGCAGAATGCTCTTCACATTTGCGAAAGAGCGCAAGATAGTGGACGCGGTCAAGGCAAGTACCTTCTCGCATTTCTCACCTGTGCACATCCAACGAAGAAGATTGCAGGAGTGGATACCCACCTAGATATCTGTCTACCGCACGGCTTACCACAACTAGAGGTAACTCTGATTTGTCGTCTATGGCTTGGGGTAACGTTTACTAATGCCTATATTCATACGTCATCGGAACGGCCGCAGAGTCCAGAATGAGAAAAACGTGGGCTCAAATTCGTCATGCGGAAACATCAGAGTGTTGGATGATGCCACCTCGATATCTTGATCAGCGACGAAACACTGAGAACAGTAACGCCCTTGAAAGTACTAGTGCAGGAGGTTTAGAGACATGATGAGATGATCCGCCTTTCGTTATCTAATATCTACACTTCCTTAACTTAAAAAAAAAATATATTACCACTGCCGTAATTTCGCTTCCTTTTAAACCGACGCGCGTGGCCATTTTCAGCATGTAGCCGAAACAGTACGATGATAATGACTCAAGCGGGGCTTCTCCTTTAGCAGTTGTCTACTGCAGAGAAGCCAGCTTTGACGAAGATATTTTTTTTCGCGTTCAGCTGCAAACGAATTCATGTACGGGTAACATTCAAGGTGAGTCACGATTGTAATACGCATCTACATACCTTAAGCATTACTCATAGCTCTGAGAACACGACGCTGAACATGACAGACAGACAGACAGACAGACAGACAGACAGACAGACAGACAGACAGACAGACAGACAGACAGATAGATAGATAGATAGATAGATAGATAGATAGATAGATAGATAGATAGATAGATAGATAGATAGATAGATAGATAGATAGATAGATAGATAGATAGATAGATAGATAGATAGATAGATAGATAGATAGATTCCTCAAGTTACTTGCAGGCTAAATTCGCGCTTGACCAAATATGGTGTGTCTGAAGCACATTCGAACCACATACCAGCCTTCTAAGTTCCAAGTGCAATGTATTTGATACAAAAGGCAAATATCGCTCGTCCTTTTCTCTCACCTCACTTTGGCGAAATCGTAAGGAGTGTGCTTACCATACACGACCGAGTAACTTCACCAAATATGCGCGCACCAAGAAAAAAGGACTAAAGCGAGGAGGCAGCGCGGACCGACAAACAGGCAAACCGTATTTTCACATTTCAGCTATATTTTGCCTCAATTCCCCCCCCCCCCCTACCTTCGAAATCGTAAAGGGTCGCTGTATTCACCTCCTTTAAGTCTCACGCACTAAGCGCGTCGGAGTGGAAACCACTCCATCTATCCGCGAAAATGCGAAGACTGACGGCATGTGTAAACATTAGGTGCGCCAGACACCACGAGACACTTACGGACTGCAGTGCGTGCTTCTATAACTGAAGTGACCACAGACAAATTAAATAAAGGGAAAAAAAAGAGAGAGCACAAATGAAAACCAAGAAACACAGTCGTTTCGAAGCGAACACAGACGTTTCGAGTGGTCGGACGCCTAAATGGTCAAGGCGTGAATAGTGCCACAAACTCGGCAGCTCAAACAATATGTGGCGCCCGAAGGAAATGGCGCCTCGAGCACGAGCTCCGCCTTTGGTACACATGCATTTTCAGGGCGAGAAAAAAAAAAGGCCGGGTGTATATTTTGCACATACCGATCGATGCGCACAAAACATCGACTAAAGAGGGGAGAGACAGGCTGAGACCCACTTGGCGCCCCCGCCTTATTTTCTCCCTTCCGATAACACTGGATGCCCATCGTTTCGAAGCGAACGCGCCAAAGTAAACGGTGGTCTGCTTAAGTGAATCGAGAGCGACTGACCCCAACCCAACCCCCCGTGCCTTAGCCGGAATAAAAAAGAAAAAAAAAGGAGGGGGGGGGGGGGTAGAAAGGAAATAAAAAGCGGCCATGGGGCTTCTGGCTCACTGACCATGCACACATTAGGCAGACACTTCTTCACGTCTATGGGCATCGGAAAAAGAAAACATTGCACCAGGGAATGACCGTATAGTCCCAGAGAGGGAGACAGAGAGAGAGAGAGGTATGGAGGCACGTTTATACGCTCACTACCTGACATACACACAACGTCCGAAGACTGCAGCAGTTTCGATGTGTAGCAAATAGTTTTGGAAGAGGGGTGTTTCATCTTTTTTTATTATTATTCTTTCCTGCTTTATGGAAGACTGCTCAGGCGAACTTCACTTCGTACTTACCCCCCTCACGTTTTTTTTTTCTCCCGCCAGTTCTATTATATTTACCGTGACACCACCGCTGACCACACAACCTCTGGGCTCCTCGCGTAATGGGGGGAGGAGTGGCGTGTTAGGAAGGGGGGGGGGTGGAAGTGGGGAGGGGGGGGACACGGGTGTTACTGCGGGTGAGAGGGATACGTCTGCGTTGACCCGGCAAGGAGGCTCCACACACAGCTGAGCCTTGTCTGAGAATGTCGATGGTATCACCATCACTCGCTGTTGTACAGTTGTGTACAGGTAGCTGGCCGAGTTGTTCGGGTTTCTAGCGGTACTTGAGCACGAACAAGGAGATCCGAAGCTCTGATATACCGCACCCTCGTTGCGAGTTTTGCGTGCTGTCTTGTATAGGTCTTATCGCTGCGCGGTAATCTCCGATCTGCGAGTGTAGTATACAAAGCACACATGGTTTAAAGCGAATATGAAAATTTGCTCTTTTTTCTTTGTCGAATTTTTTTAAATGTTTGACAGCTACACCTGGGCGACGTGATGCGGCCTGCGGCTCCATATAGTAATTTTGTCGCCTGTACACCCAACGTCACATTGAATTATTTACTTCGGCTAGTGCTAGAACGCCTGGGGCAGTTAAGGGAAATCGCACTCACAACCTGGCACTCAGTATGCGTAGGTGAACGTTATATTGTTGATGAGCGGCCACGAACGGCGGGTATCCTCTTCAAGTCCAGCAGCGCATGTATAATATCGTTTTTAGAAAGAGTTTGGAAGAAGTTTACAGCCGTGTTGAATCGACATTCGAGTTTATATACGCCTTCCAAACACTGCATCATATTAATTACAGACTGTTTTCTCTACTGATGGCCTTGAAATTTAAGTTCTCGAATGCTCGCGTAACGTTGTAGTGAATTCGTAGTAAAAAACAGCGCGAAAACACAAGGACGAGGCAGATGAAACAGGACTGGCGCTGTCCAGCGCTACACATTTTGTGTATAGGTGACACATTTTGTGCTCGAAGATTATGCTTTTGTACTCTTCCGGCACATGATCACAGTGCGTCATTCGGTGCTCCATGCTTTGAGTTTCTCCTACTCAAAACACGGAGAGAACGAAAGGCGATAAGTGGAGAGGTTAGAGGTTACGCCTCTGGCCAGCTACTTCATGCTCAGTGAAAAAAGTGATGGTAAACGCGACAAAAAGTATCGACAAAAAAAAAATGTATCGAGTGATGTGTTGCGCTACTTGTTCACTCACATGACACGCCAACATGCCTCACAGTGCTCAGTAGGAAATTCTTCCCGATAATGCGAAGAAACCGGGACTTTTTTTTTTCGTTATATGTACACTTCTGAACGAAACATCCCTTGCTGCGTTACTTGAATCGCTCTCTGTTTAACACCCAGTCCATCCCAACAACAACAACAACAACAACAAAAAAAGATATTTTTGTCGCTCTTTCACACTGCTGCTGTGAGAAAGAGCGAGAACCAAAGTAAAAGAAAGCACATTGGTTAGTTCTATAATTTGCAAAATGATTATGGGAAGCTGAGGCCCTATTCACAAGCCGTTCTTTTGTGAATTCACAAGCTTTTAGCTTGCACATCGCCATGGACCAGCGAGCTTATTTCGCTAATGATACGCTCAATATCACGATTTGCTCAAACTTTATCTTAAGAACAATTCTAGCGTAAGATGTTTTCGTGAATATACGGGACTTGACTCTCACGTGCATTCCAAACGCGCATTCTAAAAAGACAGGGCGTGCGAACACGGACACAACAAAGAAGTCAGGACACCACAAACGCCGACTAACAATTGAAGAGACGCACAACGGCTGAAAAGAATGAATACTTACCAACTAGCTGAGCTCTCTGTTATTCCAAACGCGCAATTCGACAATTTGAAAACACTTTCGCGAGCGTCGCATGACGAATTACCCGTCGCTCGAGTAAGGGAGAGATTCTTACCACTTGCGAATGAGTTCTGCGGAATCCCGCGAAGTGGCGAAAGGGTTAGGAAAGGGAACTTGACAACAACCCACTTGTAGCGTGAAGCCATAAGGAAATCCGCACGGATTTCTCAGAAAGAAAGCTCCTCAGTTGCCGAGAAATTCGTCCTCGTCCAGGGATCGAACCCGGGACCATCGCCTTTTCAGGACTGTCGCTATACCAATGGTGGAGTGGCTCTCCCGGAAGGGAGTTGGTCGCGGTTTCGACCCGCGGACCAGGACGAATTTTTCGGTACACATCAAGAAGTGCGCAGCATTTACATTCCGCTTCCTTGGGCAGACGCTTTCACCACCGGGCACGTACGTGGTCTCTCTGAGGGACTGAAACACCCCAATTAAATGTAACGCTAGACTATATCAACTATGTAAATCCTTCGCTGCAGTTCATGACCAGCCACCCAAGAAATGGAGCGTGTTCATGGACTCCAAAGCAGCTCTACAGTGCCTGATATATTCGCCTTACGCCGGGGACCTCACGAGCAACTATAGCGTTGGAAATTAGAGAGCTGCTCTATCACCTCTTCGTGCAAGGACATGACACCACCTTTCAGTGGCTTCCAAGTCGCATGCGGCATACTGGGCAACGAACATGCCGACGCAGCTGCTCGAACAGTACACGAAGACGGCGTACAAAAATCCACCCCGTTATCAAGAACGGATGCTGCAATGAAGATTCGAGAGATTGCCAATGAAGACATAAAATCCTTGTGGAACACACCAAGTTTACAGCACACACAAATGCATAGACTGGACCCGTGTCGTCGACTTCGGCCTCCGTCCGGACTCGCACGACTCGAGGCAATGGTGCTTTGCCGACTGAGGCTTGGTGTTGCTTTCACTAAATCTTTTACCTTCTGAATCGGCATGACAGACAATGTTGCTTGCAGCCGGTGTGACAGCGAAGAAACGATAGACCACGTTCTTTGTCGCTGCCCTCGCTACAGCTCACACAGACTGTCGTTAGCTGCTGTGTTGGCCCGCCTTGATGACAGACCCCTGTCGGAACAGTCAGTGCTGGAATGCCGACTCGAACTGTCTGCACACCGAAAATCAATTAAGGCCTTTCTGAACTTTTTGCGTGCCAGTGCCCTATTTAATAGGCTTTAGTACTCCCGCTCTACAGCTTCCTTTTGTTTATATTTTTTTATCGCGCGCCTGCTCTTCTCCGGGAGTTCTCCCCGCTTCCCTTTCCATCTTTCTTTCCCCCTCCCCTTAGTGTAGGGTAGCAAACCGGATGCTACAATTCTGGTTGACCTCCCTGCCTTTCTCTCGTTTTATTATCTCTCTCTCTCTCTTCGCTGCAATTCCGTTTCCATCCTGTCTTCATCAACGTGAAGCACCGCTCGCAACCGGGGCTACGGCTTCGCACAATTGGATGGGCCAGAGGGGCCGCCAAAGCACAAAGGTGTCCGGCCATCTAGAGCGGCTCATCGTCATCCGGCCTCCTTTCCTCCCTTCACCCCCATACATGATTCTTTTGTGAATGAATAAATTGTTTACCTACCTACCGCTTCTCTGCCAGCTTTAGTTGGGAGTTGACTTCACAAAGGCTCATACTACATTAATTGGAATGACCTACAGTGCGCCGTGCAAGATCTGCAGCACTGAAGAAAACATCGACGGTTTACTCTGCCTCTGTTTTCGATTTGATTCATAAAGACAAGCACTTTCTAAAGTGTTGCGATGGTTGGAGGATCGGCCGCATTCCCTTCCAGTGCATACTTCTCCGTTACTCGTTCGTCCACAAGGCAGGAAACACATTTTCGTGCTTCTTCAAGAGGATTGCATGGCCTTTGCGAACGCCTTTGAATATAAGTGGCTATAAGACCCGCACGTGTGCACGAATTCACCGCACATTTTCTTCCCCCTCTCTCATCTTTTTGCTTTCTCGTTACCCATTCCTCCAGCGTAGGGTAGCCGACAGGTTGCTTTTCTGGATAACCTCCCTGCGTTCTGCCTTTCTTCTTCATTCCCTGTCCTTGGGGAAAAGAAAACACAATTGAATGTAAAATCGTACGCACGTTGTCAGTCGAAAGTGTTTCAAAGTTGACAAAGATATGTTATTTGTCTTGAAGGATCAAACGGTCAATCCATGGCCTACCTCTGAAGCTCATATCGGTAAAGTTGCTGTGGTCGGTGCTGGTCATTTTCTAACGCTGTCCGTTTAAAGGCGGGGTCAGTCAACTGTCAACCCCACGTCGTCGTCGTCGGCTCGTATTACCCCAATAAAGCTCTGGTTAATCGCTTTGCATCCACACATACACACGACACACAAAAACGTCTTTCGTGTTTCCATTTTTCTTTTATCGCAGTTGGCATTGTGCTTGAACAAACAGACCAGTATAGTCAGAACACTTCCCCCGCCGTACGCCCAGCAAAAGCGCGCGCGCACCGCGGTCAGAGCCCACGTAGTGTCCGAGACCATTTTCGTGTTTTGCTTCGGGCCATTCGTCACGCCAGTGCCGGTCAAGCCAACGTTGCAGGCTCGAGCTGCCCTCCCGAGTCCTCCCGGCCACTGCTTTGTGGAGGAGAGCCCAGAACTGGACACGAGCCCGCGCTGCCAATCGACTCGACAATGGCCAGCAGGGGTGTTGAATTAGTGGCCACTGTGGAGTGACTGCTCTATGGGGCGGACGACGGGGGTGTGAGGACGGGTGTCGAAGTGTGTAGTACAGTGAGTGGCGTTCCGCTTCTCGGATGTCCCATTGAAGCCCTGTTCCACCCAGAAAAAAAAGACCAAAAATAAAAGTGGAAAGCAAGAAAGAAGGGAGCGAAGCTAAGGAAGGGCCCCGGCAAGAAAGACACATTGTGACGGCTATTGGCACTAACGGACAACACGACGATTGCTAAGCCTCGTTCCAACCCCACGGAGCAGCTCTTCGAACAACTGCGCGTCCACACGCCCAAGTTCCATTCACGGCAAAAGCCAGCGCCCTAACTCCCTAACTGACCGGCAAGAAGGGTTGTTGTAGTCTCTCAAGAAAGATACAGAGATGCGAAACCCCACGGCTACAGCGCTGAAGTGCGTACTCATGGCTAGACATTCACGGTATAGGCATAAACCCTTATATACTCGAACTGGCCTCAACCGAGTCAGAGATATAGAGAAAAAAAAAAAGTTCGAGTGGGCTGCTGGTCAGTGCGACTATAGCGTAAACTTTAGCGCGGTCTCGTCGTATACGCGAGTGTTTCGAGTGCTTTGCTTTCGACGGTCACGACGGCGAGCCGCATAAAAGAGCAAAGAAGCGGCGAACTAAGTGGCTTTTCTGGTCGCACGAGCACAGAATGGTGGCCAGGGTCACGCCCCGTCTATGCTTCAGTTTAGTGGCTAATGGGTGTTGACCCTTGTCCCCTGCTCATGGATGCGGAAAGGACGCAGGAAACTTCAAATCTCGGCAACGCAACATGGATGTCGTAGAAGCGTTGTGCTCCAGTTGGGATTCTGCGTGCGACTAAGGCTGAAAAGGCCGGTTTTATTTGAAGTGAAACAGCATCAATAACGTCCTTCAGTTTTTCAACTTTAATTAAAGGGACACTGAAGTGGAACAGGGAATCAACATAGACTGATAAATTATTCTTTTGAAAATTGTGCTGTCGTTAATTTCATCGTCTGAGGCTTATTGATAGAGGAGAAAATGAAAAAAAAAATAAAGGTTAAAATTTCATTTTAGAATTTTGCGCAAAAATCTCTGCACGCGAATATCGGCGTGACCTCACTGATTTGAAAGTGTTTCTTCGTGTTCTGACCACGTTGACTCTGGTGCGAAACTTGGTGCGTTAAGTATCTGGTCCCCTCAGAAGACATCGTACTTCATTTTTACCGATTAAGAACTACAGGCATTTCATAGGGCCTATAGCAGACGCCGCCAAAATCTGTGTCGTCGCAGCGAATTAGTGCGGGAACTTCAATGTGGCGTCGCCACCTGTGCTTTATTATTATTTTTGCGTGCTTTCTTGCTTACCAAGCGTCTTTTCGCGACAAGAGTCGTGCTTTTGGTTTCGTAAAAGGTAGTTTACTAATACGAAACTCTATCGTGTCCCTTCAACGTATTAGAGGCGCTGGCCATCGGCCTCTTTCGGTCTCCGCCTATATGTATACCCTCCGTGCACTTTTACACCAAAGAACGTCGATACTGTTTAGGCGTTGAATCCCTTGTGTTCGTTTCCGTAGTATTTCCTCCTCCTTTAAAACTGAAAAAAAAAAGTATCGCTACATTCGACGTGAACCAAGATATTCATCCAATGTATTTCCAAGGCCGGTGGATGGAAGTTTCCATCCAGCGGCCATGATTGTCCAGGATACAGGCTAGTTATATAGTTGCGTAGCCCGTTTAGCAACAACGTGAGTAATTCCCCACAAGATCAGCTACGGCGCAACTATAGATGTTTGCATCGTGCACGATATAGCCGTAGTTATTGCATGCGACATAAATTTGCATACTTCTTACATGCAGAAGTTTCACGACAACATGAAGATACGCAGACAATCTCCGTGAGCGTTTGTAGATGACAAACGAAACGTGTGATCCGACTTAAGGTACTGATGTGATCCGAACCTACCTGATGCTGAGGTTTCAACGTCAGAAAATATAAAAATTAAAAAGAAAGTACAATGTGTTTGCTTTATTCCCGTGAGCACGCATATTCTATCTTTTATTCTTTTGTTTTCGCTGCCATTTTGTCTAACCGTTGTACTTATTGGCTGATAGTACTTGATGCTGTTTAATCACCATCTCTGTACACTATAGACCGCCAAAGTTTCTAGCCTCTCTCTCATTCTTGACTGCATGTTCAATTATCTATAGGTTTCTTCATTTTCATGGCAGCTGATGCTTTTAGCGGAAATTGCGTTTCATTCGGTTTTGGAGTAACTCTCGTCAAAAGATGTACTCAGTCCATCTACAGATATCTGGATGCACCGCGCAGTTCTTTCTGGGCTCACCGTCATATTCTGCAACGAATGCTGCCACTGTTTGGTGTTGCGCGTGTAAGGTGCAAAACCAAACACTTTAGGGAATTATATCTACGTAGACTACATCTGACGTCACAGCAGTAAGAAAAGTAGGCAATCGGAACTCTGACAAATTATTGCTTCAGGCGTTCAACTCAACCTCCTTTGTTCTGTGCTCTATCTACTCATTCAAGCGTATGTACACCCCAGCTATGAATGTCTCTCATGAGGTGTATGTGTGCATTCATGGTGACAAGCGCCAATGTATGGACATTAAAAAGAAGCACGAAAGCTTTATAGGCTACACAAAATCGCCACCTCAGTGCTTGTCAGAACTGCTAAAGGAAGAATTTTTGCGTCTGAAGTACAGCATAAAAAGATGCACATAGACACGTGCAAGCCACTGGCATATCAAGAAAAATAAATAAATGACCAAGTCCCGTTTCTTTCTTTGTGAAATGAAACAGCCAGCTACACGTGTGAGAAACTACACTCGTGTTTTTTTCACTGCCTAAAGTAACCTACCACGCGACACTTCTTTGCACTTTTCGAAATCACGAAAAAAAAGAAAAAAGTAGGTTGAGTGCTATACCACTGCTGGGCTTTTGTGACTTGCAGACAAAAAACAACGGAGATGTTCTCTCGTACTTTGGGTTTCACTGCGCTGCACGCAAGTGCTGGGGCGAAGCCAGAAACCGGGACTCCAAATTTGATTGTCGCCTCTCGCGCTCTTTGAGCGCACTTTCGCGGGCGCTCGAGACGCTTCACGGTCCTGGTGGTTTGATTCGTGCTCGCTGTTTCTTCTCTTATCGCTACAGGTTCCAGCATTGAGACAGCTGAAAGATCAAGGGATTCTCTCTTTCTGTATCTGTATAACAGTACGGGCCCGAGTCAAGCGTTACCTGTGCGAGTTCGCGCGACATTCGAGGCTTTTCTCCGACTTTAGCGTTCCGCTCGGCGGTGAAATTCGACTGGCACGACGTAAAGCTCGTTGTGTGTACTTTTACGCGTTGCAAAAACGACAACAGCGTCCTCTCGGGGCGAGTGCTTTCAGCCCCACACATAAACCCCGCGGCAAAAATTTGGGACACGTTTTTTTTTTTTTTTTGTAACAAGACGAAGCACGGAGGAAAATAGTGGTGGCGACAGCTTTTAGAGGCCTTTGCACGCGCGTGTCTGCTATTTGCTTTTACCGACTTGTCATGACCGTGGAACAGAACGGGTGGTCTATGGGATAGCATCGCTTTATGCATGCGTCCCTTTATTGTGGTTTTACATTCGTCGCGAACCCTGCAAGAGCGGCCGAGTTAGTTGACTCCGCATGTGGCTGTGACCTTACGCTGTCGATCACTAGAAACGAAGCAGGTATACAAGCATCTGTAAGGCTGAAATTGTGAAGATCGCATTTTCGGCGCAATGGATGCATGCTAGAAAAAAAAAGTTCGTAGATTTTCTATACGTTCCTTTTTTTGTTATATCTTTAGAGTAACCTTAGAATACTTACCGAAATGAATTTAAAAAAATAAAGCGTCAAGCTGAAACTTTAATTCTGCAGCGAAAACGGATGCCGTAAACAGCGCGGAACATAAGAGTGTCCCAGGCGAACGAGGCGGGTTCCGCATTCACAAATTTTGTTTTTCAGAAATGTCAGCACCGAACGGCCATTGTCGCGATGGTCGTACTACTGGCTACGCCGACCGTTAACATGGCGGGCACCCTGAATTATTATTATTATTATTATTATTATTATTATTATTATTATTATTATTATTATTATTATTATTATTATTATTATTATTATTATTATTATTATTATTATTATTATTATTTGATATGAAAAACAAACGTATTCTAAACACATAAAGAAAGGAAATTCTCATAGGAAATATATGGAGAGGATAGGCTGACCACTGTCACCGAGAGGAGCACAGCTCTTTCTGGAGGGAATAATAGAAATAGAAGATATCAAGAGGAAAGAAACAACCAAATTATAGGTGATCACGGGCAAAAAAAAAAGGGGGACAAATCCCACGTCTTGTGGGAATCGGTTTCATGGGAAGCAATGAGGGAGTAGTTCTATGCTGTATTTTATGGCTTCGAGCCAAGCGTTACGAGGTGGATCGACAGGTTTTTGTAAGTGTAGTAGTTCTGTGGACATCGCGGGCTTACCAGGCACGTCGACAACACTGGCGTTTAAAGGGTAGCTTATGGTCTGACGTAACGTCAGCACTCAGGTTAGAGCACATACACCAGTATTATCGAAACGAAGTGCACTTTACTGTGCGATGATGTGAATATCACACGTAACTTTCGTTTGCGTTTTTCTCCGGGGTTGAGCAACGCTTGAATATAGCTTGCTGAATCATGGGAACAAAAATATGTTCATTAGAGTGCTATAAAAGCGGAGCCGACACTGGAACCACAGACGTTAACCTGACACGACGCCTGTATCTTAGTATAGTACATATGTAGTATTTATTGCTTTGTTATAAAATTAGATAGCCAGAACCACATTCACAATTGACGTTGCACTGACATTACGCCTGCATAGGGTGTTTTTTCGAAGTACTTTCTAGACCTGGCGTGGCTCATGCATGTGGTAGAATACCTGACTGCCACGCAGAATTCATGGGTTCGATTCCTGCTTGGATCCTGATTTTTATTCTTTCCATTCGTCTGGTCAACGCTGCCGATGTCGGTTTTTCTTAACGCTCTCGCATTT
Organism: Rhipicephalus sanguineus; assembly: GCF_013339695.2. Lineage (NCBI taxonomy): Eukaryota > Metazoa > Arthropoda > Arachnida > Ixodida > Ixodidae > Rhipicephalus > Rhipicephalus sanguineus. Next base: position 147,862,296 of record NC_051178.1, on the reverse strand, counting down.
AAATTACTAATGTCTGGTCTCGCCGTTCCTGGGTAGGTATATAGAGTAATCACTCACCTGTGGCGCATACCCGTACACCACGACCCGTGGTAAACGGGTATGTGCCACACGTCTCTGGAGGAAAGAGTTTGGCGACGTACGCGAAAGGATTTTCACGTCATTAATGCCATGACCAGACAGTAATATTCGTCAATTCGTCAAGTCCTCTTACCCCCATGCCAATTTTGGTTTGCACCAAGTTAAGGAGGCGATCACGAGAGCACCCAGACGTAGGCGGATGGATAGATAGATAGATAGATAGATAGATAGATAGATAGATAGATAGATAGATAGATAGATAGATAGATAGATAGATAGATAGATAGATAGATAGATAGATAGATAGATAGATAGATAGATAGATAGATAGATAGATAGATAGATAGATAGATAGATAGATAGATAGATAGATAGATAGATAGATAGATAGATAGATAGATAGATAGATAGATAGATAGATGATAGATAGATAGATAGATAGATAGATAGATAGATAGATAGATAGATACGCTCAAAGTGTCTTGGTTTCGCTAAGAAATGCTTCGCATTTAAAAGGAATACGAAATAAATGTTTTACGGACGGCACGCCAATTCAGTTTCGTGAAGGGAGGTCAGGGCAAGATCACTCTTCTCGTGTCGAGAAGCACATGTATTCAGAAATAGGCAATCATCGAATGTCGTACAGACTATATTTCTTTAGTATATATATGTACAAGCTGCTATCTGGACACACTGTAATATAAGACGTGTTCAAGTGTCTCGCAGGAGCCGCAAGACGACGATGACGGACTATCCACACGTCCTTGTCGATATTCAAGAGTTCGTATATATACTACACCAATGCAGAGCCAACCCTTAACTTCAGTCTTCAGCCCGACGAGGCAAGCCACGATCACGAACACAAGGAGAAAATGTTCAGTTTGCAACACGCTGGCCTGTATTGGGCCGCCGACCAACGAAGTAACACTCTTACGTATACAAGATAAGTTGTATAAATGGGGACCCTCATATCTGATTTGGCACTTGGCATGACACGCGAGCTTTATAAAAGCGTCATTTACTGATTGATCATGTACTACTTCAAAGTAAATGGTGATAATTCTTCATATGGCATTTATTTTAAGCGCGAGGTGATAGGCCCCATATAATTCCAGACGAACTCGGTAGCATTCTGATAGGGACACAATTCAGGAATACTGTGCCATGTATACATGTATATACAATGCGTCGATCAATTCAGATGGACAAAGGAGGAATTATACGTCTCTCATAATCATCAGTGTGGCTTCGCAAAACTCATTCTTGTAATCGGCTTTGCGCTTGTTTATTGTAACAAGATCCTCTAACAGAGGACACCATCATCCCCTCGAAAACTATATATACACTCCATGGTGCACCCAAGGTCGTCTTTGTTTGCTTCAATATGCAGCCTGCTGCGGCCCCCGAAAGACGCGTACAGTGCACAGATGCTGTTACTCTCGGATTCTCTGGGTGCCCATAAATATGCGCAAATTGCAGGCCTGCAGTGGTTTTCGGTTCCGGCTCCCAACAGCACACTGCTGCCTGCCATATGTGCAGTCCTTCTAGCCGAACTGGCCTGAGTGCGAGGTTCTAAGTAATGTAAGGTAACGCTATTGGGCCGCTCCACTTTCTTACACTTAACTAAAAAGCCGTTTGCTTTGATGGATGCTTCGAAAACAAAAAGAAGAAAAAGCTCAAACAAATGCTTCATCGGGCTTACCGGCTCGTTTAGGCTGGCTTATTTCGCTGCCTCCCTTGCGAAGAATAAATTGGAAACGAGAAACATAATAGTTGCCCTTGGTTTGAAACGTCCTTTCGTCACTCCTTGAAGAACGTGTATTTTATAACAAAGCCGAAACGCTATACAGATGGAAAGAGCCGCGTCTCGTCGTCTGTTCAGCGAGAGCAGACCGGATCCTTTCCACATGAAAAGGGAGGGTCGTTTCGAATTAAACACAGGATCAACCAGCGGGACATAATCAAAAACCTGCACATTTCTTATTCATTACCAAAAAACTCGGGCGGCCGAGAGCAGCAACCCATTCAAAGCGACCTTCCTAAGCTCGCTTTTGTTGAAAGCTCCCCGCAGCTCCCTCCGTTAGAGAAGTGAATGCCAAAGTCGCCCTTCTCCTTTTCCGGCCAGCGTCCCGCGCGCGTCGGCCTCCCTCGCCTCATCAGCTCCCGAAGCGAACATAATGGTGGCCACACAAAATACGGTGACGAGAACCCGAGCATCCGCGGGGCCCCGGAGGGCGAACCCCAGCTGCGTGCGGGGCAGGGCGCCCTCCCATTGGCCGCCCGAGTCGGGACGGGCCGACCAACGGGCGACTGCGCGCCGGCACCATCGATCGGCCGAGAAGGCGTCGAGACCCCCCCGGAACCAATCACGGCCTGTCATTCCGGTTTGGCTAAATCGAGCAATCTTGGCGCGAGCGCACAAAAAATCGGACGGGGCGAGGATAACCGAAACGGGAGAAAGCTGACGAAGCACGCGCCCGGTGCAGGCCCACAGACCAGACCATGTGCGCCAGCTCGGCCGACGCCTCCTCGTGCGCCCAGCTGACAGGCATGAGGGGACCAGCGGAGCCCGTTGGACCTGGCAGCGCGATGCAAGTGTTCGGCACGACGGCGCATCCACCGCCCTCGTTCGTCGAGTACCAGCGACTGCAACTGTTCGACTACAGCCAGGCCAGCCGGCTGCGCATCGTGCAGCCGGGTCTCCTGGGCGCTTACGCCGGTGCCTTCGGCCCGTACGCGCCACCTCCTGGAACCGAGAGGCCTGTTCGGCTTCCCGCCTTTCTTCCGGTTCGACCCGAGGTCTCGGTTCGTCCAGGAGAGCCCAAGCCTCAGCACAGCTACATCGGGCTCATAGCGATGGCCATCCTCAGCTCGGCGGAGAAGAAGATGGTGCTGAGCGACATCTACCAGTACATACTGGACAACTACCCGTACTTCCGGAACCGGGGTCCCGGGCTGGCGAAACTCGATCCGCCACAACTGTCGCTCAACGACTGCTTCGTCAAGGGCCGGCGCGCGCCAACGGCAAGGGCCACTACTTGGGCCATCCACCCGGCCAACGTGGACGACTTCAAGAAGGGCGACTTCCGACGCCGCAAGCTCAGCGTAAAGTGCGCAGACACATGGGTCTCTCGGTGCCCGACGACGACGACAGCCCGACGCCGACGCCGCCCCCTCCCCAACCTCCCGCGCTCCAACCTCCGGTCGAAGCGCAGCACACGGCGACCGGCAACCATCTGGGGCGAGGACGGCACGGCCCGGGCCTGACGCACAAGCTGTCGGTGACTTTCAAAGACGCCAGTTCGACGTCGAGAGTCTTCTGGCGCCGGACCCGTCGCCGCTAGAACTGCGTTCGCAGCAGCAACAGCCGCCGGCACTGCGGACCGGGGCCCTTGCCGCCCGCCGCTGTCCGCAGAGTCCATAGGACTTCAGGGCGCGTGTCAGGACACAACCGCAGTCTTTGCTAGCCATTCACCAGGAGCGCCTGTCACTTTTCAGAGCGCAGCACGAGGAGCAAATGCTTCAACGCTGGTGTCCCCTTCAAGATCCACTCGTCACCCTCCTTTCGGACACCGAAACAGACAAGCTGAGCGCCTCCACTTGATCTTTAATCGCCCTACCACGTGACACAGCGGCCGTCTCAGATTCACTGCAAGCAAATGCAAACTTTGCCACGGAAGTGTTACCTCGGTTTATCGAATATAACAGAGGAACACGTGAACGTAGTTCGAGAAGCTACTCCGACGTTCATCTTTCTCCTTTACCTCGTGTATGTGCCATGGTGCGCTGTATAAGGAACACTGCTAGTCATCCGTCTAGAAGAAGGCTCCAGTGAGGCGCACGAATACTGATTCTGACCTTGGCGTTGAGGGAGGAAAGATCTGTGCGTATGGGACCGTGTTTCAGCTGGTTGAACCCGGGGCTGGTGTCACATCGTGTGTTACAAACACAGAGGTGCTTTGGACTCGGACACAATGTGTAGAGACTCGAATGAAAAGCCGCTCCACGAAATCAAGCAATATGTAAGTGATTGTTTCAATAACCACTGTTTTGTTAACTCTTGTTGATGTATAGATTATAGCCAAGATGAATGAAAACAAGGGAATTTAGATAAAGACAAAACGTATACATGTTTAATATATATACTTTGAAACGTGCGGTACACCACGGCTTTCTTGACGTTAAAGAAGGTATATATAGCTAATATGCAAGAGGTGTGTATGCATGGTTGTCTTTTTTATTGCCGCAATTTATTGATACAGATGTAATACATCTTATAATACCTGACTAGTCATCGTGTAGTTCGGATATAAAGTACCAAAAAAGTTCGTTTGCACTTTTAATGATGAAACTATAGCAGGAAAGTATACAACTGCGTGCAAGCTTCAACGATGCCTGCATTAGATATGTATTAACTTTACTTTTTTTGCCAGAAGATCAATCTCAATGAACCTCATTTTATCCCCGTATGGGCCAAACGCAAGAGTAGTCAATCCTTTGTTTATAACTCGACCCAACTATATAATATACAGCCGCATGCCTACGAATCACTGTTGCTACCTTGCCGAATGCATCGACTTCTTCATTAGCTGCAGTTTCAATGTGTGACAAAATTGATGGTGGGTAAACAACGCTTTGTATAACGCATGTCCGAGGATTTACAGAACATTGGCTTCATTCATAATGATAATAAAAATAA
>NC_051178.1:147827091-147857419 GCF_013339695.2 Rhipicephalus sanguineus | reverse complement strand
ACTCGGAGTGCGGACGTTTCTTCTGCTTCGGCGCTTCGCGCCAAACCGCGTGTTCGGGCTGGCTGGCGTCCCCGCCGGTCGCGTCGGTCACCGCCGGTCCTCGCCTGCTGCTGCGCCGGGACTACCAGCCCGCAACACAGCACTCATGTTTCCCGACGTATTGCCAGATGGCGTCCATATCTCACGCAGCGCCTCTTCTATCGTCTTTAGATGACATTTGCAGCGAAGCAGGCAGATACGCGGCCAACTTTTTTTCCCTCTATCTCATTGAGCTTGATAGCTGCGACGGACACCGGCGGCGGCGGACGGCATCGCCACCATGATCGGCTGCTGTTGTGAGCTCATAATAGACTGGAATATACTGGGTTTAGTTTTTCGCAAATAACCTGCGCACCAGTAAGATCGTTATTATGCCACTTATTCGAAGGCGTTTCACTCCGGGGACGAATTCGCAATGCCTTTTTTTTTTGTTCGCATTTGTTCCTTATAATTGGGTGACTGTCCTTGCTCATAATATGCACATAAAATGCCGAGAATTCGCTCTTACGAATACTTCTGTAGAAAGAGATGCTTTTGCGAATATCGACCACGGCCTCAGGCATTAAAAATGTCATTTTTTCTGCAATTGCATACGTAACACATCCGATGTTGATGAGGAAAGTAGTTTCGCATTTTGAGCACTGTTTACGGTTCTTGTGACTGCTACATGTAGTGGTAACAACGTTACTACAAAGTTGTGGGTACAAGATTGTTACCATAGACACTACAAGAGGGTTTCATGTATAGACTACTCTCTTTCGAGTGCGGTTTGCGCTGCTGAGTTTTCTGTGGCGATTTCAGCACTTCCTCGCATAGGAAGTGCTGAAAAAAAAACCTGTCATGATGAGGTTTTATATTCAAGCGTAAATTTGCCAGAAGGTATTTATTCGAATCTAAGCCGATGTTTTCTTCGAAAAAACTATGAGCCAAAGTGGGGGGTCGGCTTAGATTCGAGTACAATTATTAAGTTTTTTTTTTTGTTTTCTGGCCTTGCGAATTTCTGGGGTCGGCCCTATAGATTCGAGTAAATACGGTAACAGACGGAGAGGAGAGGCTTGCCTGCCAGCACCCCTAGCATACTACTGCAGGTGAATGCGAGGACAAATGGAATGATACACGAGTACATAGAGTCAACATCTATTACCACAGAGAACACAAGGTGCAACGTACTTAATTGAGACCAATGTCTCATGTCTCGCAAAAAAAAAGAGAAAAAAGTTAAAGCACCTTTGTAGCGATATAGACGCACAGGCGGCAATACATATACAGTTCACTTGTGCGCAGTGTTAAAATAGCAACCAGGATGGCTTTCCTATATATGTAATATAGTGTATTCACATGCAAGGGGATGATGTCGATGATGAGTCTTGCTGCCTTAATACGAATGTATACGAAATCTGTGTCTTGATCTTTTTTTAACGCATGGCTGTAGCTCGTGAAATGATGTCACCGTTGAAATGAGCTATATTTCTACGAAGCGTAATGACGGTAACGCTGCTAACGAATAGTTAGATGCGAATGTCTGTTCTTACCCTTAAGTAGCGTAAAGTTACTACAGCCTGTTGCAGTGCATAAATGACAGTACACAATTCATCAAGTCTGATAACTGCTTTCCAATCTAACCACGTCAATTTTTTTTGATGAAATCTAACAATGGTGGACGCGATATCGCCGTATACAAATGACAACCAGGAATGCGAGCGGGGTGTACACTGGCCTCGCTATCCAAACAATCGAATCGCGTATTGCTGCGCGCATGCACTGAGAGAAGCTAGTGGTGTGCTCAGGAACTGGACCGTGCAGGTCTGTCTACAACCGGGCCCGAACCAAGCTGTTTCCTCCGAGAATGCCATCACGGTATATACCGCGACACGGATTGTCGTGTGTGATTATACGACGGCCATTTTGCACGTCTTGTTCGCACGAGCGGCGAGGAAGAACGGCCTCTCTCGAAGTGCGCAGCAAACGCCACTCGAGTACAGACGCCGGCACCTCGACAAAGCCTGCTATTTGGCTGCCGTCGCGGATTCGCTGAGTCCGGCAACTCAAGCGCGATCCCGACTCTCGTTGCGTTGCATGACGGCAGAGCGGCGGAACGGAGTCATTAGAGCGAGGCCACGACGGCTGCAACAGCAGCAGCCGCTTGCATGGTGCCGGTGGTGGTGGTGGTGGTGGAGGGGCTCACACACTCGGCGAGCGTAACAAAGTAGAAGAAGAAGGAAATAAAAAAAACAAACGCGCGGATGGGCTCTCGCGTTTTGATTGGTGGTCACGCCGCGACCGTCTCTGGTCCTTCCGCCAATGAGGCCCGCCGGGGCCTACTAAACAATGCCGCTATCAAAAGTGGCCTCGCCATCTTTGGCCAAGCGGGGCGCACTGGAGCGCATCCTTCGCGCATTCAGGCCCCACCCCACCCCACCCCGCCGCCACCACGCCGTGACGAGAATGAACGCGCGCGCTCCTCTGTACAGGCCCGCTGCCTACTGCTACTTCGTGTAGAGTGGCCTGTATACGGGGCCGTAGAACTGCAAACGGCCCGGCGCCACTGCGGCGCCCGTTTGGCCGGGGAATAACTTCGTCGAGTCGTGCTCTTGAGGCCAGATGCGCTGGTTTAGCAACTGGTGGGAGACTAAGGAGAAGACGAACGGCAGTATTGCATTCGTAGGCTGCAGTAACTTTACGCTAGAAGGCGATTTGATCGGACAAGCGAAACTTAAACAGCACGCCTCCAAAGATTACAAAGGCATCGAAGGCATCGTACGCCTATGTGATGCTGTCGGTTGTGTTTGCAAAGTTTCTTTTCTCTTTCCTAAGAAGAAGGACACTGGGAAAAACTTAAATCTGGAGGAGCATTTGTGTAGAAAACAAGTATATCATCTTCGGGCTCTAGAGAGACGTAATGGACCTCAATAAAATAATGTCCCTTAGAGAATGGATAGTGGGATTAAAGAACTTATAGACCCTTATAGGGCTCACAGCTAGCCCCACGTTCGTACAAAAGTAAATTTATTTTCAACACGCAGTGAAAGTAGCCAAATCACCCTCGCTTCGCTGACAAGTTCGTTATCGCACGGGCACTTGTGCTTTTAGAAGATTTCACGTTACGCAATGCTCACGGTGTTCCTGCAAGCACGCATTTTCTTTTGCTCTATTTGCACTCGCTAATCGATCATGTAACATTCGAGGATAAAATTAAGAGAAAATCAATGACTGTAGCCATTCTATCTCTTTCAACCATAGAGCACGTAAACTCGTCACATTCAAGCTTCTATAAAGATCCTTCAGACCCCCGTTTCTTGGCGTCCTGCGAACATCACACGAATTATCCTTTGCATATCTGACCTGATGGACGTGCACAAGGGTGTTCGTGTGTGTGTGTGAAATAACTTCGGCAAAAGCTGTCACCGGAATGATTTGACAGCGAACGAAACGGCACTCAACGAGACGGCCAATCGCCAATAAGTTTCATTCCGTCATCCTCCAGACGTCTACTACTCTGGTCTTTGCGTCATCGATCAAGCGTCTGTATCTCGTGGATATACGCTTAGCTCTCACCACTACTGAGAGTACTGATACGGAAAAGTATTACAAATAAAGCACCGCTTGCTTCGATATGTGTTATTGGAAAGCCTAACGTAAACTAGTTGGTCCCGCGGTTAACGTAAATGTATAAACAGACACTTTTGAGTCGACGTTGCAGTTTAGGCCCCATATCTGGATTCTTCTTCACTCTAATGCGTCTCTGACAACGCAAAATCAGGTGCGGACGTATCGTCAATTACGTGTACACACTTCCATTCACTGCGGGTTTGATGTATATGCGGTTTATGCCGATGCAACCGCAACAGCCCAGCAGGGAAGCCCGAGTGATATATAGGGTGCTCCTGAAAGCACCCATAACGTGCCTTGATTAAGGAACATCTGCTCGCTCCTTTTGAAAGGGAGAGATGCGCAGCGTGGGGTTTTGCGCGATGGATGAACGGAGTCTTCATTATGCTGGCCCTTGTGCGTGTATACGGTCTCCCCGCGCATCCCCATTCATGGCTCTATAGTGTATACATACCGCTCCATTCAGCTCTACACTGAACGGCATTAGCGTCAAGATCACTCTATGGCATACACACGCGAAGCGACCTTTATTGTTGCGAGGCATATATGCTCGTTGCGGGGGCCTTTGTTTTCAAATGCGACCGTCCGGCCCTTTTAAAGACAGCCTCGGTTCGGAGTATCCGGATCTTTTTTTGGGTCGCTGCCATTTTGAACTGTTTATATATATATGCGTGTGGGGGGCACCGTCCAAGCATGCTGATTTCATTTGTTGGTTCTTGCGTCGCTCACTGCGTTAAAAACGGATGCACTTAAGGGCAAATGGCTGAGTATGGTTGTATATGTGGTTCGCTGTTGTGAAAGCTGGACCCACACCTGCGCTGGGGATGTGGGCTTATGAATTGGACGCAATAGTCAATTCATTTTATTTGCAGTACGTAAACTATAGCGATCCAATGGAAAAAAGAAACGTCACTGAGCAGCTCGACAAACGCTCCACACATGGACAGGGTGCAGGGGCCCGTATATTAAAGAAACATAAGGTATAGGGTCAGATATATCTTCCACTTTGTTTCAGGTCCTTGTATAAACGGACAATATGTGGTTTGAACCTTCTCAACTGTTTGAGAACAGAAAGTTTTAAAAATCGCTGATTTGGAAAGTTTTGTCTGATGACACAGGCACTCGTAATGCGCCGCATCATCGCAAATCTCATAACTTTGTAAAGGTCTCTACCGTGCATTGCTCGTGAACGCCGCTAGTGCTCGGGGTCCGTGAATTGAGCCGTTGATTGAGTGGACGGTTCGGTATCGAAGTTCGGGCATAAGTTAGAGCGTAACACTCTCCACCACTTGTAAAGGCGTTTATTGGACGGCGGCGTAAGGGTCGACCGGTAGCTCAACCAACGGCTCATTTCAAGGACCCCGAGCACGAGCGGCGTCCGCAAGCAATGCACGGTAGAAAGTATACATATAGTGCTTGAGAGGATGCCCCAATACAGCGTAACTCCTCGCTGCAACTTACACAGTGTACTCTGAAATTTGGAAATCTGGCCACGTACAATACGAGCAGCACAGTGTAGGTTATGTAAGTTTATTGCGTATCGCGTGGTACAACTTGCTCTCACCTCTATTATTTCTGTCTGTATACTTCGATATATCTCAGATTCTATCAGCAACTCATGTCTCTAGCTCCTTTCATGTTTGATGTTTTGGACTTGTATGTGACGGTTTTATTATTGTGTATTACTTTCTTGTAAAAGTCCACGAAAGCAGTGCGCCTTCGGTATGTTTATTAGTGCTACATAAACGCCATATTCTCTCCTTTCTTCTCCTCTTCATCTCGCCGCATTCACGGTCTCTTCACTTTGCCTTTGTCGCTCTGCTGTTGCTGTTACGTTACGCTTGCAGAACATTACATTTCTTTGTTTCTTTTTTTATGGGAAGGAGAAGTCATCATGATTACGCGGTAAATAAATCTCTTTTTATATTATTTTGAATCAATGAATAAGAATGACAAACTCGATGACTCTACAAAACATAATAAAAAGAGAGTACTGGACCTCAAGGTCTCTTTATTTGGGACGTGCCGGACGAGCGGCCGAAAACGAAACGCAGGAATATTCCACCAGCTGCGCTTATAGGATGTGCCCGTAGCTTCTTGAGATCACTTGGCCACACAATCATTTTTACAATTAAATGCCATTCGCGATTAACTATTCGCATTTCGCCCATGTCGTACTATGTATTATAACATCGCCTCGGTTGGTACGCTCTCTTTTTTCGCTGCCTTACAGTAAATATTCTTGTAAGGACCCTGAGATATGAATATCAATTGACGAATATTATTCACTTCATCTATAGTAACGCGAAGGCATAAAGTGTATACAAACTTTTCTTTCTTGAATTACAATGACGGTGTTTTAACAAGAGTGCCACCCCAAATAAAAGCTGATGTTTTATTTCGTGTTCTCCCGCAGGCAGAATGATTGAGAGAAAAATAAAATAAAAAAAGAACGTTTGTCCTGAACTTGTTAGGAAGTTGCTTGATCTACAAACTCCAGCAAAAACAAATCCACGGGCCAACCGATTACATTGCACAACCCATACAGAGCACTTAGTGATATACTTCACTGCTGGTTTTTCTCCGATACGATGCAAATCTGAAATAAACCACCAAATGCTATTCGGGAAGAACTTACTGGTAAGATAGCTGGTTGCTCATCTCGATGAAATAATTTAAATGCAATCACACAGACTCGCGCATGCGCGCAAGCTGCACATGCAAAACGTTCACAGGTGCCTGCGAGTTTTAAATTCGTGTGTGTGTGTGTGTGTGTGTGTGTGTGTGTGTGTGTGTGTGTGTGTGTGTGTGTGTGTGTGTGTGTGTGTGCGTGCGCGTTGTGTGTGCATGTGTGTGTGCGTGAGTGCGTATGTGTCTTGAATTGCGTTTTAATTACTTTACCAAACACTGTTATTGCACTAAAAGTTGAATTTTACACGCCGAGAATGCCTAATTACGCCGCGAATTTCGTATTTAATTTTCCTGCACGTGACTTGCGGTGTGTACATATCACGTTATGTAACGTAAGTCTTGTCCCCTTTGTTATGGCCCTCAGCTTGTGGTTGACGGAATAATAAATAAATAAATAAATAAATATATAAATATATAAATAAATAAATAAATATATATATATATATATATATATATATATATATATATATATATATATATATATATATATACATATATATATATATATGTGTGTGTGTGTGGTGTGTGTGTGTGTGTGTGTGTGTGTGTGTGTGTGTGTGTGTGTGTGTGTGTGTGTGTGTAGAGAGAGAGAGAGAATCGGTGGTGAAAGAAACTTTTTCTTTTGTGTTCACTGAAACATTTTTACTACTTGCTTCTACTTGGACATTCAGGTACCCACCGAGTGACACATATCCTTCTAAGATTTCTTAGGAGAAAGAGAGTGAGACTTTTATTCGTGCAAGAATAAAAGATCTCCCTGGTAGGTGGAGCCCTTAGTTCAGGGCCTCATCGGCTTTCGCCACTCCACGTGCCCGCCGGATCAACAGACGCTGCTCCTGTGGCCCTGAGCTGGTCAGCCGCCAGCGCTGTCTCCCAGGAGGAATGTGAGGGTGAAGGAATAGGGGGGTAGCCCGGTGGGTGAGGACATTCACAGGTGCAGTGATACAATAACTTGCTCATATAACCACGGGGTACCCGACCGGTTGCACATACTCCCACTGGGACAAATTGTGTAACCGAAAAGCAAGCAGGAGCTGCAGCAATCGCTGAGTGGAAAGGAGTTGCCGTGAAAGCTTTGTTACAGTATAACAAGCACGCAGGAGAGCTTAACATGCCTGGAGAACACACAGTGCTATTCAGATCGCCAATGAACTACACTTTTGTTTACTCTGTCTTGCAGCGTTCCCTGGAAATTATGTATGGAATGTGCAATTTATGGGATCGTCCGATATTTCGTACATGTGTACATAGACATATGTACTCACTACGTATTATGTAGTGAGAAAGAAGATGCCGTCACTGACCAAGTCAAGGTGAAAACACAGACGTTTCGGGACCCGTATGGGGTCCCTGATAAACATGTTGTCAGTAGTTCTGTACGATATGTAGTCAAGAGATCGACGAAAGTTCATCTGGTCAGGTAAAATAATGAGGAAGAAGATGCGGTCACTGACCAAATCAAGGCGAAAACACATACACGTTTCGGGACCCGCGCAGGTTCCTTGATAACACCTACCACTTCTTCCTACACGTATACCAGGTGGGAACAAGAAACCCTTACGGGTCCCGAAACGTCTCTCTGTTTTCGCCTTGACTTGGTCAGTGACCGCATCTTTTTCCTCATCATGCTACCTGACCAGACGAACTTTCGTCGAATTCTTGACTAGACATAGGTAGTGTTTCCTACGATGTTAACTAGGAAAAATAGATATTGTTTGTTAAATAACCCTAGCTACTAGTTCACTGAAGGTTCCGTTTATTTCGTCATCGTAAATGTTGTTTTCAGGATTGATATTGAGCATGTGTAATCATCTATAATTCACAGCTTTCTATTGATTAGATATTTGTTAATAATCCGACTACTAGCCTTTGATTATAGTGCCATCGAGTGTGCGCACACAACTGCGGTGTTTTCTTCAGAAATAAACTTGAAACCTGTATACGGGGCGTTTATTTCAGTTTTCAGATGATTAAAGTGTCTGTTGCTTCATTGCCTAAACATATACCAGTCAAAAACATTTTTTCTCTACTGAAATCGTCAGTTTTTAAAGAGAGATAACACTGAGATAACGATATCATACATGCACACACAAGCAAGAATACAAACCGCATTGCTTTTCGACTGTGTGTACAAAATATTATCAATAAATTGCTTATGGCTGCAACATCGTCTGTCTGGAAATATGACGCCGTGACCAAGAAAAGTGATCGAGGACACGAAGTAACTTTGTCTATAAATGTTCGCCTATATAGCGAGCGTAAGAAATACGAACGAAATCTACGCGAAAACATATAAAAATAAAAAAAAAAAGATCCGGCGTTTGCGACAGAAGTTGCCCCGTTAAAATCGAAGCTCCAACGGCAAACAGACGGCCAATGAGATAGAACTAGGAGGCACACTGCGGCTTTCCTGTTGACAGCAGTTGGCATAGAAACGACACACGGGTGATCCATATCGCAAACTAAGGGGCGGTGGCGCGTCGAAGTTAACGGGCCGGGGGAACCGCCTGTCACGTGATTACGAAGTCGCGCGGCCAATAGGGACGCGCTATACACGGTTGAGGGAGACGAGGAGAGTCCCTCTCCGAAGCGTCATCAAAATGGACGGTGTAGCTGTATATATGCGACATGCCTCTCTGGCAAAGACGATGATGTCTAGCACCCCCACCACCCTTTTCCACGCACTCTATGATTCGTTTTAGCTATATGCTGCGACGCACGTAGAGTACATATATAATACCTTTACGAAGATACGTGCCCAGGCAACCCATGTTTAGTTTCTTTGTGGCTTCATATTGAGTACGACCTACATTTGGGAATCCCGAAGTTAACTCTCCAAACAGGAACTCTGTCTAATAATCCCTGCACTGTATACGAATGGTTGTACGGCAATCATGAGCTTCAAGTGAAACGGCGACAGGAGCATGACAGTTCTCGAGGCGAAAGGAGTCTGTCCGGCACAGGGGAAACAAGCAAAGTTTATCTGAACCACACAGAGTAATGAGAAATATAATGACAATCGCGTGTGTATATATATATATATATACAGGGTGTTTCAAGAAATGTGTCCAACCTTCTAAAAAAATCAGCAAATTGCGATATTTGCTCGGGGCTTTCAGAATTGCTTTTTCTGTCGCGGCAGGAATCTTAAGGTAGTTAAGAAAGTTACTAATTATATATATATATATATATATATATATATATATATATATAATGTGAGCGCAGCAAATCAGTCACTCTTCTTTGTCATCTCGACATATCAACGTCATTTGTGCAACTTGCTCATTTGTATATACCATTATCAATGTAGAACAGCTCGAGCTAGACTCTTATAAAGCGGTTCCTCGTAAGTATATCTAGCACAATATATCACAATATATCTAGTACGACATATCTAACACAATATATACCTCACAATATACCTAACAAAGCTACATGCAATAACTGAAACGCTGCGTTTCAGCGGAATACAGATCGATTCAACCATGTATGCGAGGAGAGCAACAGGGCCTGTTGCGCCTGTAAGTATAGAGAATAACGAACGAAGGGCGAAAATGCTTTTTATAAACGAACTTCGAAACATAGATGAATTTTGCCAACCATATAGGATGCGCTCATAGGGCGCGGCATTGTTTTGGTATGAAGATTGAGCGATCATCAAGGAGTGAGATGTGCCCCACGCAATCACACATACCGCCCTCCTTGGTGATCGCTATGTATACATACCGTCTCGCTATATAGTTACTGCATTGCGATGAAGCATCGGTGTGCTCATAGCAAAATCGGAAGATGCTTATTTTCTAGCTTGAAAGACATATGCCTGAGACAATCTGTGCGTCACCTCAATCAATGCTTGAGGTGACGTTTATATAGTCGATTAACAGATTTATTCTCAGCTGAACGCGGGGAGCAGCCTCCGTGCAATTATATACGTGATAGTAGACATCAAAACACGACCCTTATCTCGATGCCTGTTTACACGCATAAATATAGCCTCAAGTGATTAGGCTAGCTTGTCCAAGCACTGTCTTCTCCGGCGTGTTATACCGTATTTAATATTGGAAAAGAAAAGTTAACTACGATGACAGAAAATGATTTTTTATATTCATTACCGTTGTACTAAAACACAGGCCTACATCATAGTTGCTTAGTTTAATTTTTTTCTTTTTTTTTCTGGACAGTTAGTCGCTGACATAAGACTGCTTCATCACCGCGCCATTGAGAAGCAGCACAGTATAACCTATCTGTGGATACCGGGCCATTGCGGTATCCACGGAAATGACCGTGCTGATGAAGCCGCCCGATCTGCCCATGATGCTCTCGATTGTGCAGCTATACCGCTGTCAAGAGCGGACGCCGCAACAAGGCTTCGTTCACTTGCACGTGAACTGACACTGGTACCGTGGAACTCGACGGAATTTACCAACGCCCGTCTTCCCAACTTCGACCCGAATATACAGCTCCGTCTTCCGAATAACTAGAGCTGAGGAGACGCTCCTGTGCCGCCTGTGGCTCGGGGTGGCCTTCACGAAGGCCTACTCATTTCGAATTGGAATGGCCTGCAGCCCGACATGGGATAACTGCAGCGGCGAGGAGACAATCACCCATCTTCTCTGTGAGTATCCTCGCTTCAGTGCAACAAGAGAAGAACTGTCCAAAGTGTTTAATAGACTTGACAATAGTCCACTGTCGGAGGAAAAGATCTTATAAATATATATATAGGACACTGGCCGAAGCCGTCCTCTTTCATCTCTTTTGTATCACCTTGTAACATCTCTTTTGTATCATCTTTCACTCCCCCTTCCTTTTTCCCCAGCACAGGGTAGCCAGCCGGTCTGAGAACTGGCTAACCTCCCTTTCTTTCCGTTTTTCTTCTCCTCCCTCCCTTAATTTTTTCGACGGAATCAGTGCATTAATACCAATAGGAGCGAAATGTCATTTCAATTATAGCTCATTTATTGTAGTAATAAATTATTTCGCTGTTGTTCTGATGAACAAACCGTTGCTCAAAGCATGCTCCTGCAACGTATAAAATTTTACTACAGGTTAGTATACGTTTTGGTTACTTAAAGAAGATTTTTTTTGTATCAAATCAGCGTATCAAAACACTTATATATAATATGCTGAGCATCGCAGGTTTACGTAAAACATAATTATGACGTGGCTCTGAAAAAGAACCCCAACGAATAAACTGAGAAGCAAATAACACATATTTGTAATTTTCCAATATGAATGATAAGTGTGGAGCGAACTCGACCGTCCATTAATTCGATTCAAATGCATTCGATCTTACGCAGAGGAATGGTCACTAGATTACATTTTAATGAGTACCTGGTATATTTGGACACATTTGTAGCAACAGTTTGCAATATCATAACATACAAATCGCACCACAATCAACGAACCGATCAATTTTTTAAAACGTGAAAGAAATATGTACAGAAAATGCATAAAAAAGAACATTTTCCCTCATTTTTCCTTCGTCCCGTGCATACACGATGAATAAGGAAACTTGGAACTTTTCTCGCGTGTCTGGCATCTAATACGGAACTCAATAGCGACACGGATACGCTGTGAATACGCATTCTTTTTCTTGTTTTGTCTACTACTTTATTTTGCGGCTTGCGAATAAGCTTAATTGTCCTAACGCCTCTGGCACCTGCGTCAAGTAAGTAACATTATGGTCTATCTGGAACTAACACTGTATATTATATATAAACTTGCGACCGCACCACGCTGGGTCGTCTTTTCAGTGCAGGTTAGCGATGTACCAGAGTACAGGGGCTATTCATTGAAAACAGCTAGAATTCATTCTATGCAGTGAGAAAAAGCCGCGGTGAGGTCAATGTTGACACAGGAGACTTTCGTATACAGACTGCTCTGTGGCTCTGGTTCGAGGAAGGCGGTCTCAGTCATTGTCTGCAGCCCAGAGCTGAACCAACAAGCGTATACCTGCATATGCGCCCTTGGAGTTCTGCGTCCTCGAGAATCGTGCGCTGTGAAGTGAAACAACTGTTCACACTTGACACACCAAGCATCCAATCGCAGGTCTCCACTGACGCACCTCATGCTTTAAGTGTGCTGTTTTTGTGCGCGCGCTGTATACAGGGTCGTGCGCTCAACTCATATAAATCTGTATATACATTAACCGCCGTTTTAGTTGGGGGGCTAAGGTATTGCGCTGCTAATTTCGAGGACACGGGTTTGATTCCAGGAGGCGGCGGCCGCACTCTGATTGGGGCGAACACCCGTGTGCATGAATAAGGTGCTCGTTAAAGATTGTCAAAATTAATCCGGAGTCCCCAATTACCTCGCGCAGCATAATCATATCGTGAGTTGCAAAATTCCACTTAATTTTTTTATAAATCTATATAACTTTGAAAATAACGTTAGAGGGCTAATTTTATGTTGCTGTTGCGTTTGCTTACAGTGACGTAAACATTCACTTTTCACATTAAGTCAAAACAATGCTGAAGTGATATTGAATTTTACAGCAATAACGTATTGCCTTCGTCAGTATGATGGCCTGTCAGTATGATGGCCTGTCAGGCACGACAGTCAAAAGTTAGCTGTGATGCTGCTGGCGTGATGAACCTAATGTTTGGAACACGATTCTCTGTTGTGCGCGTTAGTATAAGGCCATCCGTGAAGCACCTCGTTGAAGACACCTATACGTACTTCTGTAAGCTTGAAAACGCGAGACAGCCTCACTTTGCAGAAGCCGTAAGCAGTGGCCACATTAACCAATAAAAATGTCTGTGAACGGGTGTGTGGCGTGTTGTGCGCGAGCCTTGGCGTTCACCGTTGAGTCATCTTCAGCTGTCATGCTTCCTAACTTCACACAAGGGCCCCGCAAAGTCACATATATGTTCATTCGTATACACTCGTAGACCTTCTTCCTCGTTGCTCAGATATTACCCGAACTCTTCAGCGGTAAACTGACGTTTTTTTTCCGCTCTGTTGTGACAAGTTCACAAATAAGTTCATTACGCTATGTGAAATAACTTGAGCCGTGAAACATATTGACGGTCATAGCGTTGCACAACGGTCATATTAGAGAAAGTGGCCAGTCAGTGGCAGAAGGAAAGTCATTTACTAATGAGAAATATCGTAATAACAATAATAATAATAAAACATTATTTCGTAGTTCAACTTCGCCTTTGGTGTGTGGCTTTGCATGCGTATATACCTAGTTAAATACTACCAGTATGAGGATTCGCTCGACTTCTAACCTACGAACGTATCCGCCTTTTTCACAGGGCCACGGCGCATTCTCTTTTCCCCTAGCGGGTAAGGCGCTAAACGTTTTGGTATGGTCTCAGCACGCCTCTAGATCTCGGAAGCTTCAAAGCTCCACTCAAAGCTCCACCCTCCTACCAAAATCTACCAAAACGGCAGGTAATAATAATAATAATAATAATAATAATAATAATAATAATAATAATAATAATAATAATAATAATAATAATAATAATAATAATAATAATAATAATAGTCCGGGTTTTACGTCCCAGAACCATGATATGATTATGAAGGACGGCGTAGTGGAGGGCTCCCGAAATTTTGACAATCTGGTGTTCTTTAACGTGCACCTAAATCTAAGCACACGGGCATCTAGCGTTTCGCCTCTATCGAAATACGGCTGCCGCGGTCGGGATTCAGTCCCTCGACCTTCGGGTCAGCATTAGAGCATCATAACCACTAGACCACCGTGGCGGGTTACCAAAACGGCAAATGTCTGCACAGGAAAACGAAAAAAAAAAAGTGGATTCTAGCGTGTGAGATCTTTTTGTTAACACGGGGCGCCTAGATTTTTCTACAAGTGTACGTCCTCATGCTTTCACCTGGGCTCTTGGCGACAGTGTTCGCCACAGCTTCGCAACGCGCTGCGCATAAACGGCGGGCGCACATTGCCCAGCGTGGACCACTGCTCCTTCATTGTGCGCCACCATGCACAATGCACGACGGCTGAGCGCGCGGCCTTGGGGGAAAAGCGGGGGCCACGCATACGCAGCAGCGCGTTCATTTCGCTAAGTGATATGGCCCTTCGTGAAGGAAACAAAGAATTCGCGCAGCGGGCGTAATGGCCAGAGTATAGAGAAACTAGACGAGGAAAAGAGAAGTGCGAAACGACGCGTCGGTAACTTGTTTCTTTCTCGGTTTTTCGGACGAATTAAAGAAATAAAAACTGGATTCAAGAACGAGAAATAAGGAAACAGAGACGAAGAAGTTGCAACTAACAATTAAACGAAGTGCACATTTACTGATAATTACACACGACATACAAATTGCTCGTTTCTTGAAGCCCCGTATTGCAAAGTACATCTCCCGTAAGCAGTCTTTCGGACGCTCCATGGAGCTGTTAAGCGTGGTGAGCACAGAACACAGCAGTTAAAACTCGTGAAGAGCTTGTACATGGCCGGCTAATTCAGCGCGTAACGCTGAGTGAATTCTGCAGTGTTATTAGTAAGGCCAGCGCTCTTTTACCAAAGGACCACGGCCCTTTTTGCTAAAGGACACTGGCAAGGTGTAAATGTACGAGACATTGTTTTTTCAGAGAAGAAACGATGTGCAAAGGCTATGATACGTGAGAAAATGGGCCTAATACACGAGGTGCCATTTAAACCTCGCCCTGCCCCGTGCTTTAACCTTCGTGCTCGACAAATGGTGTTAAAACGCTGACTCACGTATGAGGGAACAAGGATGAGCTATCCGAGAGAACGACACAGTCTTCAATAAAGGTACAGGTTAAGCACTGAGCTAGCGGTCAAGATTTTCCGCTGGAGATTGTGACAAAAGCGTCGCACACCGTATACTGGTTAAGTTGTGTAGTGTTTGCATGCGAATACTTGTTGGAAGGCCAAGCAATCCCGGTAGGTTAATCTTTTCGGGATATGCATGTTCAAGTCAGCGTATACAAAAGCTATATCATTGTCCTGTGGCTTTTTGTTCATGAGCGATTGCTACTTGCGCTTCTATTCACAAGCGCTGCCCTCGTCTTTATAAGAATCTCTGCCAGTTTGCCAAATCTCAGCGGTAAACAAATAAAAAACAACAACAAAAATAGAAATAAAGCGTCAGGAGACGTCTCACGCAGGCACGTAGGCCCCCCCCCCCCCCCCCCCCCCCGAAATTCGTCCAGCCTTTTATGTTCCCGGGCAATCTTTTTTTTCTTTTTGCCATGAAAAGACTTTCTTTCGAATAATTAGGCCTTGCCCCCCCCCCCCCCCCCGAAAAAAAATCCTGGCTACGTGCCTGGTCTCACGCATACATGAGAACAGTAAAACCGAGCATGCTCTGCTTTCTATCTCCCTCTCTCTCTCGACGGTTGCTTCTTTTGTTATTGCATCAATCAATGAAAACGAAGACGCCGCTTAATTGCGTAGTGCACGACTATACGCTCTCATTACCGATTTAAAATGCGAGCCAAAAACAAAGGGCGTCTTCGTATGCCGCCTCTCCTTCGCTTTGTACATGCATGTGCGATTCGCGAGGGAAGCAATGGACAGCGTGGTCGCTGCAAGCGGCACGCGCGAGAGAAAGCCGATTCGTTGATTGCTTCCTTCCCCTTCCTGACGTCACACTGTGTACAGGGCCCCAGCGTTCGCAGCCGAAACGGATATTGTTACGGCGCGTTCCTTGTTGTGAGTGGAGACTGCTTTTTTTTCGCCATGGAAACGCCATCGATCCCAGAACACCGTCGTGGGGATGTGTGTACTCCCGACAAAAGTGAACCTCCCAATAACGCGCCTGTAGTCGTGTCGCGAGGTTCTTGCCAAATGCCATGCAGCATCGATTCGTCTTTATATGAGTAGCACCCGGGTCGTGCAACAGGAGCGTAACACTTGTGCGTCCCTGTTTAACTTTTTGCGGGCTTCGCGATGATGGTCTCTTTCGATCTAGAGATTTGTGTGTGCGTGCGTGTGTGTGTTTCGTTCTCGTTGTTACCGATAACGAGTGTTGGATGTAACGCGTTACTTTTTTCGATAATTTAGTAAAGTACCCATTACCACTTCCTAACTGTAATGGGTAACGTAGTTACGTTAACATTTTTCGGTAGCGTGAGGTGTCACGTTACTCGTTACTCTTTATTCAAATTATCCAAGAGTCTTACACAAAACTCTTCGTCTCGTAGGCGCCACATTTCCAGACTTACCCGTTATGTCGCAGCGGTGGACTGCTATCGGCCTGCTAGATGTTGACAATAGGAGTACTCATCTATGCTTCCGTCGAGCGCCTATTTACGGTAGCTGCGGACGTATTCACGAAGGATGTGAGGCATGCTGTCCAACGACAGCTTAGAAATAGAGCTTTTGCTTAAATTCTACAAGTTGTAGTTGACAGCAAGCTTTCGCTGTAATAGTATACAGTACTGTTTATCAGTCCTGTTTCAAAATAAAATTTGCTTCTATATGCTTCTAAGTGCGGGTATACGTATCTGGCTGTTGAATTCCTGAGAGAGCGAGGCTGACCTTGAACGGCTTCACGTTTACGCGGCAATTATGTACGTTAAAGGGGCAAAAATGATTTATGCTGCGAATATTTTTTGCCGGGACTATGGAATGTAAAGATTTCTTTATTCCTACAAGATCTGCGCATATGTTTACGCTAATAGAAGCACGCCGTCAGAATTACTGTAAATTTGTCGAGATTAGTTATGTTTTTTTTTCCCGGAGAGTGTTGATGATGAAATGTCATTTTCTGTTTACTGTCACTTCGAGAAGTGGCTTTACCATGTGCCACTAAGTTATAAGCCATCACATGCAATTCTACGGTAGACATTAGGCCACTATGATAATGCTAAAGTCCGGCACACTTGTGCAACGTTTTCTAGTTATATCAATATTCCATCTAAAATCGTCCTTTTGGTTAGAGATTTTATGTGAAATATAAATACGAAGTTTATTAAATTGTTATTCTGGTTCCTGCAGCGAGCGCGCACTGATTCAAATATATGATCCTGGAGTAACGGCAGAAGTAACGTGCGTTACTTTTTTGTTGGTAGCGGTAACGGTAAGGCGTTGGCTTTTTTTTTTTTTGTAGGTAACGTAGGGTAGTAACGAGTTCCTTTTTTGTTAACGTGACGAGTAACGTACTTAGTTACTTTTTTTCAGCAACGAATACAACACTGCGCGATAACGTTCGTTTCCCTTAATTATGGTGCGCTACATGAATATGCGTACATCCCAGCGACATATAAATTTGTAATGGCGACGTTTTTAGTTGTATGGCCAAGTTATCAAGCAAGTCAGAATAAGACGTTACAGAAGATACACGGCGCTTTGCCGACAGAAGGACTTCCCGTTGTGTGTGTGTATATATATATATATATATACATATATATATAATATTGAAAACATTTTTATCGCCCTCTCATGGACTGCACCTTCGTAGATAAAATGCAAATGTGCGTATACTTAGTGGCTACAGTACATCTATATGCACAGCTGTTGACGCCGTTAAGACACCTGCAATCAAAACGTTACAAAGCGGATACACACAAAACAGTTATTTTGACCACGTTGTACAGGCGAGGCAGGGTTCTTTCTTTTCCCCGTCATCCTCATTCTTTACGCATGTACGTAAATGCAATTTTGTTGAAAAAAAAAGGGGGGGTGTTGTTTAACTCTTGTAAACCTAGTTATCACGAGTGAAAGGTATGTTTGGTTTGGTTTTGAAAAGCCTATGCACACAGTGTTTCGGTAATCCTCAGCGGATCGCGTGGCGTGACGTCACCATGACACACTTGCGCTCCTGGGCCTAAAGTCACTGCGACACTATGAATGACCTTGTGAGTTATGGCAAGTTATCTTTCCGTCCACTTTACTTTCTTCACATTTATATCCCAATTATTGCAGATAACGTCCCCTATAGTTTCCTTGGCATTATTGTCTGTTAGTTCTCATTAATCTTGTGAGACATGGCATAGTAGAGCTTTCGCCCCAGTAAAGGACCGATGAATTTGACTCCCACGCTCGTATGGTGGTGTGCATGTGGGCGGTTAATTTTAAGAGTGCAGCTGTTCCTGGTCGAGCCTTTCATGCACGAAATCCGTGGTAACGCTTGTGGGCATCATAAACGGGTATGCGCCGGAGACATTAGGTAAATCCCACTACTCACCACAGGTCCACTAAAAAGGAATCAACAGTTAGCCCAACAAACGAGTATTTGCCACAGAAATCTGTGAGGCCTATCAGACAACTATCATCATCATAAACGCATATGTGCTACAGAAGTTAGGTATAAATCTCACTACACACAACTTCAACTAAAAAGTAGAAGGCAACAGTTAGCCCAACAAATGGCGTGCTCGTTACCATAGTCACACCACTGTCACGTGACACTTCGTGGTTATAAAAGGTGGTGGCTATACTACCACCTCAAAGCTCAACAAAGAGTGTTTAATAAAGAGCAGTGATACAACAAATCTGAAAGACTTACAAAAGATAGAAATGCGTTAGCCTGACGAAGGGAATAAGGCCACTAGCTTCGCTGTTTCATCGGTGTCCGCGAAGCGGAGCTGATTGAATATTATTTTCTTTAGTACTATACGGACTACGCAACACAGAATCATCCAGAATTACGGACCTTTGGAGCGTGCACGAGGCAGGCTGCAAATTAGGCAGATATGAAGTTGCTTGGGGACACTGTTTTTTCGTCTATGTCTCCTGCGGAGTGGGAATGGTTGATGCGTACCACGAATTTGATTATGTGTTAATCTTCGCGGTAAACCCTTAGGTTCACTTTGCGCCGTGACGCCTGAATTCAGGCAATGTCGATGACTGAGAGCGGCGTACAATACTCTAGCGATTTATATTATAAAGATACTTTTTTGACTTCTAACGCTGTTAATCGGGTATGTTAAATGCTGGCTATATCAAGGAAACCAGACGAAAATTGTCCGGTTTCCTGGCTATATCTAGCACTTTAAGCGGGACCTGATGAAGAGTGTATAGCAGGATGAGGTTCAATGTAGAAAGACGTCATTACATGCTTTGCTATAAAGAATTGCTTTGCGAACCATGCGAGGAGCGCTGCTTCCTATGTTGCATTATGGAGAGATTTGCGGCCTAGCTGTCAATGAACATTTTTATTTACCCCTGTAACGTGTACTTTCTTACTCACCGGAGGAGAATATAAAGTGACACTGGAAAATTAAGTACGCGCGCAGGAAGTTTTAATGTCATTGAAAAGAAAGCGTGGTGCTCTATATGTCGATGATACACGCAATAAGACGACGCTCTACAGAAAAAAAAAACAATGCTTGCACTAAGTCGAGCAAGACTTCTAACAGCAAAGCTGGACGATTCTGAAGTCTAATCTGGTTGCTTCTATAGGTTGTTGCTAGACTTTAGCTAGGTGATGCCAGGTTGTTTCTAGGTTGCTTCTCAGCGCAGAGAGGTTCGAGTTAAATCACAGATAGTCGCACACACGACACGGATGTCCAAACTCCAGAGACAGAAACTCGCGCTGAAACCGAGCGTTCGCACCTCCCATAAATCTACGGGCATGTCGTCGTTTGCGTATGGCTTCCATCGCTTCGGTGTCTTCTCGCAGCTACCGTTGCCTTTCCCGTTCCCTAGTATTCTCTCGTTGTACGTACCGCTGAAGCACTTCGTACAGACGCTTGAGCGAAGGTGAAACGTGCGGCCACGTTGTGTCATTGGTTAATCCCGATGGTTTATAAAAGCTTTTCTCTATTACTGGTTCATCATCATCATCATCATCAGCCTGTCTACGCCCACTGCAGGGCAAAGGCCTCTCCCATGCTCCGCCAATCAACCCGGTCCTGTGCTTTCTGCTGCCACGTTATACCTACAAACTTCTTAATCTCATCTACCCACCTAATTTTCTGTCTTCCCCTCACGCGTTTGCCATCTCTTGGAATCCAGTCAGTTACCCTTAACGACCACCGGTTATCCTGCCGACGTGCTACGTGCCCGGCCCATATCCATTTCTTCTTCTTGATTTCAACTATGATATCCTTAACCCCCGTTTGTTCCCTGACCCACTTTGCTCTCTTCCTGTTTCTTAAGCTTACACCTATCATTTTCCTTTCCATCGCTCGCTGCGTCGTCCTCAATTTAAGTTGAACCCTCTTTGTAAGTCTCCAGGTTTCTGCTCCGTATACGTAAGTACCGGTAAGATGCTATTACTGGTTACGTCTGTCTAAAAATCTTAATTGGTGTTCGCCGCCCGTCTGTTGCCTTCTCCATTTTTGGTGGACCAGCGGTGAGTAGTGGGATTTTCCCAATTTCTGTGGCACATACCCGTTCATGACGATGGCAGTTTTTTGTACACATTTGTACACACCAAAATGTTTACGGCCGGCTTAAACAGCTTAGCTGTTAAAAGAAAAAGCCTAGAATCGTAACATTCACGACACCACGTAAGTTGGCATTATTGGCACGTGTTTCTGCTTACCATGCAAACGACGTTCTGTTGTTCCTCACTCTCTCTCTCTCTCTCTCCTTGTGCCAGTGTTGTAGCTTTTGCGCTAAGTTCGTCGAGCTATAGAACATAGCAGCACGGACAAGCATTCTCACTATAATTTTACAGCGAAAGCGGTTATGAGATCACAACAAGGGCCGTTTTTGGCGCCGTAGTTGTCCGCCGCCGCCGCCGCCGCCGGTGTCCGTAACCACTATCGCTCGAAATAAGAAAAAACATTCTAGTATGGAACGAGGTTCGAACCTGGGTCCTCTGGGTGGGAGCCCAGTATTCTACCTCTGAGCCATGCCAGTGCTTGAAACTGCTTTGTAAGAAGACCCTATACAGGCTTCATGTCGGGAAGGAACCACATTAACATATGTAATGTAGCGTGGTAGAAGAGTAAAATAACAACCAAGCATCACACAACGTGAATTCTGTAACCAGGCGTCATACAATGCGAATTGCGCAACGAGTGGTTTGTTGAATGCTTCGAACCCATTACATAGGGCTCTGTCATAATTCTTCATCGTCATGAGCCACAGCATAAAAATAGTGCACATAATGCCTTACAGGTGTTTAGCGGGTACCACGGTTCTCCGCAGAATGATGAAAAAACTGAATACAATATTAATGAGAACTAACAGACAATAATGCCAAGGGAAGTATAGGAGATGTTATTTGAAATATTTGAATAGTGGCTGCTTTCCTACTTCACCAAAATTATGATGATTTATAGCGTAGTGGGTTCCTCGCAAGTGCACTTCTATTGGTTACCAAGGAGGCCCATAAGATCCCATGATCCATTTCCTCAGGGTCTCAATAAAGTTATTTCCCTCTCTCTCTTTCTTTCTCACGTTAACGTATGTTATAAAGCATGGTGGAAGAGTTAAATAACTACCGGCGTCACGCAATGCGAATTACGTAACTGGTGGGTCGTTTAAAGATTCCAAGCCATTACAAAGGTCTCAGCCATAATTCTTCATCGCCATCAGCCGTCGCATCAACAAAGTGCATATAATGCCTCACAGACGGTACCTCGCTTCTCCGCAGAATGACGAATAATGTCGGGGTGGGTGCTTCCCAACTTCACAAAAATTACGATTCGTGCCGTAGTGGGTACGTTGCTAGTGTACTTATATTAGTAGTCACAAGAGAGTTTATAAAGGGCTCTGGGAATGCCGCTCTTCCAGCTTTCGCTGTGACCTAGTTGCGCTTTCTGCGCAGACCTGGCGTTTTTTTTTTTCGTCACTCATCGTGAACAAGGAGAATTAACATAACAATTCGTGACACACAAATGTGGCTTCGTGTTAGAACTTTTACATGCGGTATTGATTCCTTCATGTAAAACGGCATAGATGCTTTAACGAATACCTCAGTGAATAATCTCCAGTTTTTTAGGCGAAAGCTTTAAATGCCTCATCAAACGCGAAAATTGACCGTCGGCGTCCAGCGGCGTCAGGGACATGTGATGCGAAAAATCATCATCACGTGATGACGTCACTATATGACGTCACCATGAGCGCAGAAATCGCCAAAATTTGTGACGTAATTATGACATGATCATGACGTAACATGATGACGCAATCACAAGGCATCGTACCTTGGTCAAAGGTGGGCCGATCACGGAGGCAGTGCAAAACAAGGTGAGGTGCCTCCGTGCCTGGAGGCAGCGAAAAACCATGTTAAGGACAGAAAGGGTGGCGGGGCAGGATTGATACATCGGCTGAGAAGGAAAAAAAAGATGGCTGTCGCCTTCTAGTCGTCTTAGGTGAATGCATAGGGGACCCTGCCAGTTTTTTTTTTGTTTAGAAGCAATGTTGAGGCATTACCGAAGAACAGTGACTCAATACGTCACTCCTTACGCTAAAAAAAAAAGAAGACTGCTTTACCGCCCAACGTTACCTGCAAAAAAACGCGCGTTACTGTTACTGCAAGAAAGTAACGCACGTTACTTCACCCGTTACTCCATAGTAAGAAATTTTAATCAGTGCGTCTTCGCTGAAGGTACTCGCAATAACAGTATTATAAAGCTTATATTTTATTTATATTTCACATAAGGCTTCTAGTCTAAACAACAATTTCACCCGAAAAACTGATTTCACGGGAACACTTTGCGCAAATGTGCCGGACCTCAGCAATATTAAATTTCTAACTCTGTGGCACATGATGAGCAGTTTTTCTTAATGTGACATTAAACACAAGATGAGAATTCAGCACCAGCGCTCTGCGCAAAGAAAACATCACTGAACTCTCAACAAATTTCCAGTAATTCTGACGGCGTACCTCTACTAACACAACAGATGCGGAAGCTTTGTAGCTATAAATAAATGCTTAAATGGCACAGATCCGGAAGAAAGAATATTTGGGCATAAAAACATTTTTTTTGCTTTATCTTGTATAATAACCGATAAAATTGCGAGTGTTTACGTGAAGGTGTTCAATCTCAGCCTTTATTTGCAACATCACTTCAGATGCTCTATAAACCATCTTTCTTTTTTTTCTGAAAATGAGGGCTACGGGGATAACTGAAATAAAAATAACTATATTAACATGACCTCTCGCGTTACCGAAA
Source organism: Rhipicephalus sanguineus (assembly GCF_013339695.2). Classification (NCBI taxonomy): domain Eukaryota; kingdom Metazoa; phylum Arthropoda; class Arachnida; order Ixodida; family Ixodidae; genus Rhipicephalus; species Rhipicephalus sanguineus. The sequence continues at coordinate 147,834,075 of NC_051178.1, read as the reverse complement.
AATGTTAACGTAAGTTAGTTACCCATTAAAATTCCGAAATGGTAACGAGCCCGTTAGTGAGTTAGACAAAAACAAACTTGGAGGATGCTTGAGCTTCGGCTTAACGCGAGAGCGTAATCGGGCCCCGTGTGCATCGCCTTCAACCGTGCCGCAAGGAAAGGAATGTTTGTACGCGTAAGATTGGCTGTTTCAAACTATGCTATAGGATGCCTACTACAGCTGCGAAGTGCCCACAACGCCATAATGCGCTGAGCCGTGCTCCCAATTAAGGTTGCAGAAGTTGCGCCTGTTCCTTTCCTCAACCTCTCCTCCTCTTCTTTATGCAAATTAGCGAAGTACCCACTACGCGTCCGTAAGCTGTCGCGCACAACTGCTATACTGAGCTCCGCACTTTGTAAGGGGTGGGCCTTTAAACCACCCACTCGCTGCGCAATTCACATGTTAGTGCATCTGCTGCGATTCTACGATTCTGCCACGCAATATCACATGCGTTAAGGAGACTCCTCCTACTACAGGAAATTCCTATAGCATTTTTTTTACGAAGCCGTTTCAAGCACTGGCGTGGCTTCGTGGTAGAACACCTGCCTGCCACGCAGAAGGCCCGAGGTTGGATTCTCGCTCGGACCCAATAGTTTTTATTATTTATTTATTTGCAATTTTCGCTCATGGAGAGCGCCGATATTTCGTTCACAACCAATGGCGCCGACGCCGGAATTTCTGCGAAACGAGCTCTTTAGCGCTATCGCGTTAAAAGCAACGCGTTATCGGCAATGCCGTTACTTCGTTACTTGTATCGCGTTACCGCCAACACTGTATAGAAGCTTATTGCACATAACACAGCGTTGCGACGCAGTATAAGTTGAGCTTATAGAATCGCAAGCTAGAAATTGAATTTCGCTGTAAAGGAATATCCGCAAGTTTGTTACTCTCCAGAAAGGATAGCGCTTCGGGAGGACTGCATAAAAGTCAACAAGCTGACTTGCGTGCTGTCAAGTGAAGACCTTAAAACTAATGCGAAGAAGCGCAGTTGCACTGGTTAGCGCTTCACATAAGATGATTGCCGGAAAGTAAGAACTGAAAGCTATAAAAATTTTGGTCATTGGTAAGAACGGGCGAGAACAGATATTAGGTATGCATGTTCATTCCCAATAAACAATACATAGCTGGAAAGTCTATAAGGACGGCTTGAACTTCGTCACATTGAATTCGTCGCATACTCAGCATGGGTTAGATTTTTTGCCTCCGTATACGCATGCCATGTCATGTCGGACGTACTATGCCAATTATCGCGTTTCCTTCATATCGTAGTTCTACGTCGTCACCTATTTCAATGTGGCCATGTTTTGCGATGTCGGATAAAGAGAATAGCTGTATAAGAACGAAAATAGGCGCACAGGAATATCAAGCGAATAAGGTGCATCAGACATGCTATGAATGAGGGATGTGCACAACATGCAGTAGCTGCTCACGTACGCAAAAATACAACGACTGCACATTCTTACCGATAGAGGCTGGACAGATCTGCCCTTCACGTATAGGGTACATCTCGAGTAGAATCATTGCGCAGGCGCTTAGACGAACGTCTTCTTACGTGCGTTGCGTACGGCGCAGTTGGTCCTCAGGATTTTACGTTGACGGCCGACGGGAAACAAACAGGTGATATCCAAAGACAGCCGGAGGGGTGACCGAGCAGGCATTTCGTTTCCTCGCGCACCGGAGCAAAGAAAAGAAAGAAAACAAAAGCCGCGAACGACCGTTCAAAACGAGTCAGGCGACGGATGCAGCGGGCGGCTAATTGAAGAGCGACTGCAACATGCGGTGGCGGTCCAACGTGCTGCCGCGGGACTCGCGTGATGTGACTTTGCAGCAACAGCAGGAGGCTGGGACTGCGGCAACACCGGCGGGAAGCGCGGCCCACAGCGATGGATGGCACGCAGCAACGTTTTCGACGGCCCAGTCACTGGTGTCAAGAGAGTCGACGCCCCGAAGAGTCACGGCAGCAGACCGCCACGCACGGAAGCACGACGGCGCGGTTCCAGATAGCGCGCGCGTGTGAGTTGACTGCTGCTGCGTGCACGTGATGCTGCTTGATTCAACGGTGGTAGCCGCGAGTGATTTCTCCGGGGCGTTCTATCGTTTCGTTGAAGAACTTCAGGTGGCAATATCAATATGCAGCCCTCTACAACGGTGCATCCCACAGCTTAGGTGTTGCTTTGACACGGTGACTTAATTAATTGTTCGTTCAATTGCTCAATAACCAGACCCCAGGCTCCAGTACTTCATTAACGCTTTAAGAGTATAAGTGTGAGATTCTGTGCCTCCTTTAATATCTTTATGTCCTTGTTTACTTTTTTTTGTGCTATCACTTATGCATAACATTGCTTAGCGCGCATAGATCGCAGTGCCATGTTTTTTTGTTTGTTTGATGTACTCTCGCCTGCTTATTAATGTTGCAATAACTTTGTTCACTGCACGATATAATAATATGAGGGAGGCTTCCACATTCCTCTGTCGCCTGCTTCGTAAGCTGGAGGTGTAATATGGAGACACGGAGTCTGGTTCATCAGCTCGCATACTGAATTTCTTTTTCTTCATTGGCGCACCCACTTCCGGCACTCTATGTAAACTTAAATTACGCAGCCGCCGTGCTGACTTCCAAGCACGTCATGACACCTAAATCAGTGCCATCATGAGCTGTTAACATGTTACATTGGCGGTGGCGCACGTTGACAATGACGCCGAAGTTGAAAGAGCAAACAGCCGTACGTTTTCTTAAGTGTGCTCTCGGGGCTTCTTCTCCCGGAGTTGGGGCTAATATTTTGCGCGACGCGCGATTGGCCACATGATTGGCCACAGGAATGACCGAAGTGCATATCACGCGACAACATGCTACAATAATGTCACAGGGAAAACGTTTATGATCGGATTACAACGTGGTAACAAAGTTCCATGGGCGCTTAACTGTAAATGTGTGGCCTGGGGCCTGTGTAATTGTAGACATGCACGTCTTCCGAGACTGCAGGGGGCACACGCGACACTGCGTGCTCTGCCGAAAATCGGATGACATATCTCGACTCAAGACAATAAACGTATACATGCACGACACCGAAGGACATCGTACACAGTAACTGTCGCCTTGACTTCCCACGGTTACAAAAAACCTATATATATAGGGCTGACGCGCTGGAGTTTTGAATACTGTGGCGGAGCCTGGTGGCGTGCGCCGAAGTTGCTTGGGTAGTTAAAAATGGACGCAGACCGGCGAGTTACGCAGTTCTCAGTTGCTTTAAGCGTTTTACTTAATTTTGCCTCAAAAAGTGCTTAAAACGTACGCAGGAACTTGTCCGCTATGCCTGCAGAGTCTGACATGTTTGACGAGCGATCCCTGCTTCAACAAACCGAGCCGAAAGCAGGTGGTCTGGGCGACGGCTCTGAGCAGCGCGCGGTCCCGAAGCGCGGTCGCCGCCGTTATTGTTGCGTGGTTAATTGCCTCGAACATGGGGGTAAGGATCCTAATGTGCGGTTTTACTGGTTCCCCTGAAAGCCGTACGAAGTGGAGCGACGGAACCGCTGGATACGTGCCGTCCGACGCGTGAAGTGAGTACGCGAGCAAAACGTGGTTTGCAACGTAACGTGCTGATTACTTTTCGTACGCGCGTGCACGCGTTTATATATGTATATATTCCCTGTGTGGAGTCCAGACGGCACGCCGTGGCTGCCGACGGCGATCACGAGGATATGCAGCCGGCATTTCGTGCGAAACGAGAAAAACGATGCCATGAGTCACCCTGCGTATGTGCCTACGATTTTTCCGGCAGCTTACAGCCGGCTGCTTCCAGCGGCCGGCTGTAAACATTGCGTGCCGTCGCTTCTCGACCGCCACCGCACGCTGACAGAATTTGACGAATTAACCCTAGAAGCAAATGTTGAAAATTACGACCGTGCATGGGGAAAAAGTGTGTTTGCGACTGAATGCGGCAGAAAACGGCACACGACGCGAATGCGCTCATTCGGGCCGCCGACGGCTAGCCTTCGTCACTGGACCTTTCTTGATTCCGTTTCGTCGTGTAATGCAAATCATGTCGGCTTTCTTAACAGCAATCTTTTCGTTTATGCACTGTCGTTAATCGCGCGAGCATGCCTCGTAAAACTTAACTCGAGTTCAACGTCGTATGAGATTCGCTGCACTTGCGAGTTGCAGCGCGCCGAAATGGTTCCTTCAATCTCCTGCACGTCGTAAACATACTTGACGTTGACGAGCTTCTTGCGTTTACGCAGATTGCTTGGCCTGAAGAACTCAGCCACGCCAGAAACTGGCCGAGATCCAAAGCGCAGCACAACCGACAGCGGCGGCTCCATTGCGCATCTGAGCTTAGTACTGCATGCGGCCGCCAGTCTGACTACTCGAAACCAAGGAACTTGTCGTAGGGGGCGCTTTTTAGCACAGTTTTCGCAGCGCCGCCTGGGCAGCCAGTCAGGCCTATAACGAAGGAAGCCTTGTTTTGTTGATGTGATCTGTAACGCACATGGAGGGCAACACGATACATATCCGTTCAAAAATATACAGATGTTTTTACGAACATTAGGCAAAGGCACGCTACCGATAAACCTATCTTGTAAGATGGCAGAAATAGCAACAAAATACTAAATAACGTTCAGTGGCGAATTAGCTAAAAGCTCACCGACTTTCTCTGTATACGAACCGCCTGCTTATAATTGAGATAAGCTCTGGAGGACGAAAGCTGAACAAAACAAGCCGTAGCATACTGCTCCTTCGCCACAAGCAAAAAAAAAAACACAAAAACAAAAGGATAGTCGTGCTCCACAACCCCAGCGCAACACCGTGGAGTCTGTGCATTATTCATAAGAACACTAAAAGGCCCACGTGATGGCGGCGTACGCTGCGCAAAGAATGACGTCAGTTCCGCAAGAATGGCCCGAGCGCCTGCCACAAGTTCGCGAAGTCCACGCACACAACCACAGGCACACGGAACCATTAATCGCCGCTAAGGCGCCAGTAGGCCGCGAGTAGCCCATTTGATGTTCTGCGTTCCTATTTTTTTCTTCTATTTCTTTTTCTTTTTTTCTCGTCGGGAAGAGTCGTCTTTTAGTTCGCCGCGCGATCGACAAAGAATACAAGGAGGAACGCCCCCAATGTTACGCTCGGCAGTTTCCGAACGACCGCACATTATGCAAAGAGGCCACGCCCCGCAGCACCCGTATCTCGGCCTGTACCTTGTTTATCTGCAGTGACGAACACACGGTCCAACTCACGGACATCTGCGTGTTTACTTATATCTTTTTCTTATCTTTCCTCTCCTACGTCGTCCGTGCAACGCTAGCAAACGGAGTCGCGGTCAGCGTTGCACCATATGTAAACGCGGGAGATATGCAAATGAGCGCGCAGGTGCGTCTTTACCCCCTCCAATCTCGTCTCCCACACGTTTGTCTTATTCTTGCTGTCCGCGTGTCTACTGTTTGCTTTGCACGTCGAGAGTTTCCCCTAGATAGTCATGACGTGTGTTCAAAAAACTAACTTGGTACGCCGCCGAGTGCGTCGTGTGTGGCCCACACGCTCCTATACGTAAGCGTTCAGGAAATGTTCGATGCGAGTATTTCGAGATTGCTTCCTCGCGCTGCGGACGACGGAAACGCCAGGACGTTGCGTCAGCCTGGCGATAGTAAGATACTTAGTGTGTTTTCTCGGCAGCGTATATATATAAAAAAAGGGCTTCGCGTTCTGGCGGAGCAGTTTAACCTGGTAAGCAGCGCTGCGCGGTGAATTACGTCGGCTGGCACGGTAGTTCCCGTAATGAATGGCGCGTGGCGTCGTCGATGCGAAACGAAGTCCAAGAAATTCGTTTCTATCCTATTTATTTTTGCCTATATCGTAACCAGGACATAGACGTTCGTTATTATTAAATCCAACTCATAAGGATAGAAGAGCGTGAGCCAAATATACGTCGATAAATAAGAAAATGGACGGAAAAGAGAGGGATAAAAGCAAACCCTAATAAAATGATGTGTATGTGGAAAAAAATTCGGCAGATCCCACGTACCACGGCAGTCGATGTTATGCGAAGCATGCGTCGAGAAGGTGGCTGTGGCGTAATTTTTTTTACTGAGCGAAACGGTTACAATTGACGCTAAAGATTTGTATAAATTTTATACGCACACATATGTGCTGAAGAGCCGCATATGTGTTATATAACCAGTTGTTTACAGCTGGGTAGCGCTGCCAACGGCAACGTGGGTATTACCAACACCAAAAGCGGTAAACTGAAGTGCTTATACTTGTCCCTTATGATGGAGAACGCACGCACGTTTCACGAACCCGTGTGCATGTGTGGAAGAGGTTCTTGACAGTTCTTGAACAAGGTCATCATCATCGTGATCAGTGAGCACCAGCAGCTGGTCATGACTTGTTATCGTATATATCTGGTTGTGATCGCTGTGACGAGGGGTCCATGTGTAGTGAAGTATGAGGTATAGTACAGCTGTTGGAAATCGTGGATGCCTCGGTCATTTCGTCGACAAATTGTCTGTCGATAGAGCCGGCGACATGTCGGAACCCGAAGTCACCCTTCGCGTTGGTGAGGTATAGGCCGTCGAGTCTGATAGGCGTGCATAGTGCTACGTAGACCATCAGTGGATAGCGCTTGTCGTATTCGTAGACTACCTGGGCGTATGTGGCCTACGTATAGCCTAGTCTACAAAGCGGCTGTCAATCAATCTGTCATCATGCTCGGTCAGCATGAGGCCATCGCCCAGCCTTGTAAGAAATGAAGATGACACTGTGTACTGTGGCGGACTAAGTGCACTTTACGGTGCGATGATGTGAATATCACACGTAACTATCGTTGATGTATTCATCCGGGGCCGAGCAGTGCTTCAATATAGCTTGCTTAATCATAGGAATACAAATGTAATGTTTATTAGACTAGTATAAAAGTGGAGCCAACACTGGAACCACAGACGTTAATC
>NC_051178.1:147772644-147826991 GCF_013339695.2 Rhipicephalus sanguineus | reverse complement strand
ATAGGAAAAAAATGTGAAAAACCTGTGCAAACACGCGCCCAAATACAAAAAAAAAGTTTGTTAAGTTTGAGGCGCCTTGGCGCCTTTCCTATTTCACACAGGAACTTCAAAACAGTGTCAAACATAGAAAAGAGCCTTTGCAACATTTCTGCGGAAGGTCGTTTTCCTACGCGCAATGAAAAAGAAGAAAAATTAGTTAAAGTAGCGAGTTTTTTCAAAAAAGGTGATATTCAAAAAATAAAATTAAAAAAAAAACTCCGCTCTTAATTTTGACGACAATTTTTATCGAAGAGCGCTCAAGTCAGTGAAAACACACTTTTAATATCATATGTCCTCATTTGCTCTGTTCACGGGATACAACGGGCCAAAATGACCCTTGCTGTGTGTGCTCACTTCAGTGTCATTGATGGTTGTTATCAGCTTGCATTGTGCGTAAATCTACAGTTTTAATTATTTTGCTGCAGAAAAACTTTGCTCTGGTGGCTTGTCGTCAAGAAAGATGCATTCTCAGATTTTATTTATGTCTAGCGTGTGTGGCGCTGGGCTGCTGCCGCTCTCTAAACGGCTAAAACGTGCGCAGTTTGATAGTAAAGGCAGAAGCGTAAGCCGGCTTAGTCATACAAAGACGAGAGTAACGGGAAGCGGCGAAGGCAAACAATCAATTTCTGAATTGGAACACGTACTATACGCTCAAGGCTGCGAGCGTAGCGTACACACTCATTCAGTAGACAGACAGACATTCGTGTTGGGTGTGTGCCAGCATTAGCAATATGCGTATACTGCTACGAATTTCGCCTGCGGACACCTTGGGTAAGCGCGCTGACGGCAGTTTCGCTGAAACCAAGGCTCCTTACGTGCGCGCCACGTGCAATAAACAACTGCGAAGCCTAATTACGTATGACCCTTACGACAGTGCCTGCTGAGGAGGTGCCCCAACGTACGCGCAAAAACATTCGTTTCCGGCCGTCACAAACGACTGAAACCCGTGATTACATATGCTGCCAGGGTACACATACAAAGCGCACTAAAGCAGTGCTTTCCACAGGCACCGAATGAGGTCTATACGCGAAATCACTCGCAGTAATTTTCCATCGGATTATATTGCGCTCTCACACAAGATAATACATATCTGACGCACTCTCCTTCACGAAGGTGACGACAAAATCTATATTTAATGCCATGATGCCATGATGGCTTACAAGCGATTTGACTGCCTCAAGCCAGCGAGTTGAGGTACTGCAGTGTTCGCGCTATAGTTAAGTTAAACTTAGAGGCCCCTCGATAGCGTCATATTAGTTTTCCTTTTGAACATTTAACGTTCTATAAACATGCCGCAGTGGCTCAGTGGCTACAGCGTCATGTTTCTGGGCACACGGTCGCGGGTTTGATTAGAAGTGGTCGCCTATTGAAGAGCCCTAAATTTAGAGTTTGAAGCGGCCCGCCGTTAAATTTTTCACGTGTTGTAAGAGATAATAAACTTCAGATCTGGTGCCACTTTATTCGAATGGCGCTCCTCGCTGGTATGAACAGTGATGGAAACTCGCTAACGTAAATTCATTCATAATGCGAGAAAAGCGATGGCCCTGTCCTCATGGTCATGCTTCGGTGCTAGAAAACCATGCATCCGCTGTTCTCTTTTTGCTGCTAATTGAAAAGCAGTTTGTTGAGCTCGCTTTGCGGGTTTTGTAGCATGCGTATTGTCTATGCTTCTCCTATCCACCCCGAATAATCTGAATTCTTGTCCTTTATTGCAATTTCCACATGTAGGGGTAGCAAAGCTCCATGCCTTTCCTTGCCTCTACCTCTCTCTATTTGTATAGAAGATTCTGCACGAAATTTCAATTCAATTGTGAATGACCCCATCGCGCTTGGAAGGCGACTTAAGGGAGAGATACAGATGAGATTGGAAGCCAGGGAGGTTAACATTAAGTAAAAGTCTGGAATTCTATGCTATACAACAGGTAATAGGGAAGGGAAAGGTTGAAAGATAAGAAAGAGAGCACAGCCGCATCATCACGGTGGGTAGCTACTGCCGCTAGTGGTCACTGCGAAATATTATTTGTCCATCACCCAGAGGAAGCACTAATTCGTGTTACAGCCATTCGCGCAGATATGTTGTTCCTAACTGCATCAGTGCTTTCGTCTCCCTCATGCGTAATGACTTACGAAGTCGGCATACTAAAATAGTTTTCTATGACGTTGTGATTTTAGCAAAGTGGGGATTTGCGAGCGATCGTTCTAATGCATTGTATAGCGAGGACGTTGTTTGGCCATTCCGTTGTGAAGTGCAAAAGGCTTCGCAAAAGTTACGCTTATAACCATGAACAACAAAGCAGGGTGGCATCAAGCCGGCAGAGTCCAGTTGGGATGCGAAATCGGAGCAACAAGTCGAGATGGTGTAGAAGAATATTTTGAAAACGTGGGGCATTTCATACAAAGAAGTGGACATCTCTGGTGAGCACTCGCAGTTATGTAACAGTGATACCGATATTCTTTTGCCACCTTCAAGAGCTGACCAAGGTTTTTCACTGCGACAATGGCGCTACAAATTAACACGTTAATGATCAACAACACATAAAGGTAAGTAATCCATCTATACCCAACTACATCATGCAGCAAGGAGAGCGAGAGAAGTTACGTGAAAAATGTAGGGGCAGCCCCAGAGTTGACTATATATACTCTACAGACTGCAGAAAGGGAAAATGTCGAAAAGACGAGAAGTTAAATGAAGGTGTCGTTGTGATGTCACTTCGCTCTATTCGATAATGTAATGTGCAAACGACAGTGACGAAAGGTACAAGCATTTGCGACATCATAAAAAAGCTAATGCATCAAACATAAAAGAAACCTGCATGTACAAGTAATATATGTCCACACAAATTTATTGAAGACACGAAAACGTCTGACAACGATTGCAATCTTCGTCAAGCCCAATCTTTGACAAGATCTAAAAAAGCGCAGCAGTATATTTAAAGAATTTCTAGAACCAATCTTCAGGATTTCTGATTTTGGTTAGTTGGGTGTGGTTAGTTGGGTGTACTATTCGTTGCGCATTGAAAATAGAAAAGTCACAGAAAAAGTACATTTATCTGTTTGTAATTACGAACTTCATGCTGAATACTGCAGCTGCAGGCCATTTCGATGAGAAATGAATAAGTTTTTGTGACTGGTACACTACTAGAAACGAAAACAAAACTAGTAGAAACTAGTATAAACTACAGTAGTTTCTAGTAGAAACTAGAAACGGTATAAATTTCCTGCATGTATTACATGGAGAGTACGGAGCTCGATGCTGTTGCCTTAAATTTGTTATTAGGATAATAAATATAAGAGAGACTATTTTGCCATATGAATAATATTCAGCGCGTGATCCCATCATCGAAAACATGAGCCATCGGCTGCATGCTTATCTCTATAGATACCCTACTCCTTCCCGTTCCGAATCAAAATAATAAAAACAAGTACACGCAGAGACAACGCAGTGCTGGAATTTAAATCACACAAAGCTTGTTTGAGCAAGCGAGAGAGCTTCACTTTAATATGAAACACATATGCTTTACGTCTGTCTGTTTTAGTACGTTTAAGCATTCGGGACAAACTGATCGTGAGGCATAAGAGGACGAAGATTGAACAAAAGACACTGAGCATGTATGTGGCCGAGCTGCGGACAGCCATTTTTTAAGTCGAGAAGTTTGGCTTTTCCCACTGACAATTCTGTTGCTTCGTCTGAAGCGCCGCAGCCGTATACATACACCTAAGTTTTATTTGTCCTCGACAGAGATCTAAGACAGATTATCCTCGACATGAAAGACGTGACATTCGTTGAGCTTCGCTCCCGCTCACAGTTTGCTCTCTTTACAAAGTTAAAAACCAATATCAAAGGTCACCATTCTGACCCGATTACTTGTATCATACTCGAGTCGCAGCAATCCCGGGAAAATCTCAAGTTGCTCGATTCGGTCCTCGGATACTTCTGCTTATGACGTGTTCGCAAAGTGGCGTCAACGATGAGAATAATGTGTTCTATAGTAACTATAGCCTAGCCAGGAGGAAGAAATCCCCCAGAATTTTTCAGTTCTAAATTAGTATATATTGCCACACGCGCTTTCATGTCACAACTACATGACAATATGCACGTCACACACAAACACACGCACGAACATGCATAAAGGGTAACCGAACAAAAAAATTCTGGCGACGGCCATTGCTCCTTGCTCTTAATTAGGTGGGACATATCACATACAGTTTACATGCCACGTGCGGGGGAAATTAACATCACGACTGACGAACCGAAACCTATACAGGGGTGGTCAAAAGTTACCGGGCCGTGCTGCCATAGGATTACATGGGGCATCGGCCTGGAAATTTTTGACCACCCCTGTGCGTACAACACAACAAACAAACAAAAAAACAAAAAAACGTCATCACATGCAAAAGTTCAAATAATTTCACAATATTATTACATTTTCGTACAATTAACGAAGGCGGCCGATCAGTGGGCAATAACACTTACTAACGTATACAGCTCCGTGAATTCGTTTTGAGTTCAGATTCGCTAACACAATCGGGAAATGTGCAACGTTTTAAAGCTAACCGGACGTCACAGAAGGAAGAACTTCGCGACAAGCAGGAAAAGGGAGGTGTGGGCAAGCTACGGAAGACGCAGTTCGTACAATGACTATAGTAATCCTTTGTGTGCTTTGTCTCCGCAGGAAACAACGGAGCAACCTTGCAAACCCCCTATTACGCTCTTTCGCGATGTTTAGTTTTCCAGCGGTCGAAATTATAGGTAAAAGAGGTGCACCCTGGTATGTAACCTTCCTTATGATCTTTTGTTTGAAGGGTCGTCCGCAGGAAAGAAAAATAAAGAACGAGCTGCGTCCTCCGTCCTTGTGCAACTCAAGGCCACAATTACGCACGCGGTCGACAGTCATCCGTGTTTACTAACGCAAACTTTCTCGGCCAATTCGCCTGCGTGAGCTCAGTTTTCGAAACAGGCCCTTGTGGCGAAAGGCCCACATTCGCTACATTTTGCTTCTTTACAGTGAAAGTGCGAGATTTCCTTGGACAGGGCAACGGCGCGAGGAATAGTAGGGGGGGGGGGGGGGAAGGGATTTCAAGGATAGCCTTGAGTGAAGTAAAAGAAAAATTTTAATTAAAGTTTAATTGAAATCTGGAATATTAGGTGTCAGAACCAAGAAATGAACAGGAGACACGCGTATAGTGGGGACTCCAGATTAATTTTCACCACTTGGGGCTTTTTCCTTAACGCTCAAGAAAAATTAAGTGCACGGGCGTTCTTGCATTTTATCTTAATCGAAATGCCGGCATGTAAGCACAGTACAGCACAGAATTAAACCTGCGGCCTCATCCTTATAACAACGCAACACCTTAGCCTCTAAACAAGTATGGTGGGTTCTCTATAGTGCTATACTTACGAAATGTCGAATGTCATTTCTGATGAGAGCTTACAGATCAGCAGCTTGCATTGTGTGGTACAATATCGCGTAACGTGTGGTTCATGGCTGTTATAAGGAACGAAACGTTTCTTTTTCTACATGGGGGTCCATTTGTTAGAGTTCGTTCTTCTTGTGATTCAGCAAGGCGTTGCTTCGGGCTAGTTGGTAATCCATAACTACGAGTTTTATAGCGCGGAACTTCTACACAAGGGACAGAGAAACACTACAAGCACAAGCGCTAACTTCCAACTAACGTTTAATATCTGCGCTCGGAAATATATACAGTGATTGTTGCTCAGAAATATCAGTGTGTATGGTAATGAAGAGAAAAATAAAAGCCTGCAAAGAATGTATCCCGTCTGATCTTGCACTTGATATCAACATCGCAGTTCACGCTTAGTAAACAGTTACCTTGACGAGTTGCAAAAGCATTTTCTACGTTAACAACTATCAAAACTAAATAAATAAATAAATAATCAGGAATGTAAAATCAGATACAATGTGATGCCTATTCTGACATCCCGGTAAGTATTAGCTTTTTCATCTTTTCAGGTTCTATTTACAGGTGGCAAACCACACATCGTCTGTCGCTTAAACATTTTCACCTGCACGCTTGCTACTTCTCGCTACAGTTTATACCTATTCGGCCTTATAATTAGCGTGCTATTGTACAGCAGGGCCTCAGGGCTTCCGCAACTAATCAAGCGTTGCTAATGGATTGGGTAACGGGTTTTACTGCACTGCGTGAACGGCGCAAAGGAGGCCGCTTATACGCAGGGACGGCTCACGGCTTTCATTACACGTCAAGCTCGTTTTAATGGACTCCATTTATCCCTACGTGTATAATCGCGGTGGGCGAGTTCACGTGATCGCCATGCCAACTTCCGGGAGCCCTCCCATTGGCCTGTATCGGCGTTTTAACCAGTAGGCCGCACTAGGGCGGCCGGGAGAGGCCGGCCTCCCGCCCATTCACGCTTGTTGGCTGTAATGGTTGACTGCGCTGCTGCCCGGCGGCGAATTGCGTCAGCGACGACCGAAGCCGGAAAAGTACGGAAACATTTCACAAAAAGTGCTTCCTTGCAGCAAACACGAACACAAAGTTACTGCAACGGAAGCGCCATCTGTACATAAAGCAAGGCGTTTTTCTCTCTTCTGGTCTATTGGTGGAGCGAGAGATGGCGACACTACTTCGAATCAGCGATGGTGCCTTTGCACGCGCTGGGAGTAGGGCCTGGTAGGGCGTTTCGCGGCGACTCCGATTTATTAGATTCAGCAAAAGCGCACGACGCCACAACGGTGGCTGCATGCAAATGCGCATCGTGTGCGTATGCATCCAGCGGCCGTGCCACCACACGCGAAAAGGGGCAGTATACGTGCAAGTTGCAATACGCTGAACTGCATCCATCCTCTAGAAGACTCACGGGTGTACTGCACCGCACACTGCCTTGAATCTCGAGCAATAGAGGATGGGAGTGAAGGGTTCGACGCTGTGCATTGGAAAATCGAATGTGTAGGTGTAGCGCAACGCAGATGGGCGCAGGAGGTGTGAGGACGTTCTGTGCAGTTGACTGTCTGCGTTGGCTGTCTTCCTATACTAAGATTGGTGCCTGACATCCTTAAAAAAAAAAAAAATGAAATGCGCCATAGGGAATGGTGGGAGCTGTGTCGTAAATTTTTCTCAGCTCATCTCCTTCACGAACATTTAACTCCATTCATGTACATAATTAGGCGCCGACACATGAAGTGCCGAAGTTCAAGAAAAGGTAGACTAGGTCCCAGAGTCTAATCCGGTGCCAACGTCTACCAAGTGCGGTAGGGCGGTGGTTAGACCGCCCCGAAAGGCGTTGGTCGCGGCTTCGAATAGAGCACCAGCTCTAATTCTTTCTTCACCTGCAAAGCTCTCCTTGTGAGAAACTCGTATCCTTTGAAGTCTCGCGATGCAGAACAGGCAGATGACGGCTTTTTTATTTCATAAAGTTTAGTGCTTTGCATGGCGTGTCACTTGCGTAACTGTTTGGTGAAGTGACTCAGTGGTAAATACGTGCAGACATAGGCGTGCGCACAGGGGGGGCAGGGGGGGGAGGCCGCCCCCTAATCACCTAAGTGGGGGGCGCAAAATCTGCCCCGTACATTGACTCTTCTAGTCATCTAAGAAGGGGGGGGGGGCAAAATGTATCCCATATATTGACCTAGTAGGGTGGGGGGGGGGGCGCTGCGATGAACCTTCGCCCCCCCTGATGGGGAACCCTGCGCACGCCTATGCGTGCAGATATCGCTGCCAGAGCTTTTGTGGTAGGGTACATAGTATAGTATACCTTGAAGTGCAACTCGTGTTCGCTTATTTGTGTCTTTCCTCTTTTCTGTTTGGAAAACGTTCTGCGAGAAACAATGTAGCTAGGACTTTTACTGTGTCAGCACGGACAACATTTTACTGGGGACTACTGCAACCACTGTTGTTTATTTGCCACATCCCACATGTTTGTAAGAAAAAAAAATTGAAGCGTTCTGAATTGTACAGCAAGAGTACTACGCACAGGACAATCACTGACAATTATAGAACTGGAGCAGGAGTGCACCACTCTGGGCTGGTTGGTAGATGATTGGGCCGGGAACAAACAGCGCTATAGAGACGGGTTGTTCTTTCACCGTCCAATCTCTAGTGCTGTTTGTTCGCGTCCCATTAGAACCGAAGAGCGCTCAACAAAGGATTAGAAACTGGCTGTGATCCTCCTTCGGCTTAAGTGTCTGGAAACCTCGTCTTCCACCTTGCCCGTGCATAAAGATTCACACATACAGATCTGCGTAGAAATCACACATTTGACAACGTTATGGACACAGCGAGAATGTGAGAATGAGCGCTGAAAGTTACTAGAGAAAGGTAGTTTTGTCATTTTAAAAACCGAAAATTACTCTTCCCCAAATCCCTGCTCAATATTCGGCTACATACTTTTTCAGGGGACAGCTTAAGTGAACAGTTTCGGACATCGATGCGATCAAAATTGAAGCAGTGTAAACGAGTTTGTAATGCACGATTGGCTTTCCCGAATAGCAAGCTGTATGCTAAGACGACGCTTCAAGTAATCGTGGCTACGAAAATAAACCAAAACGAAAGCAATGAAATCTGATAAGTAATGCCGACAGTGAATACTGCAGTATTTGCTTTGATAGATGCTATTTCTGAGGAGGACTCGTAGCAACTCGTGCTTAGATGCAACAAATTAGACCGAAGAAAGGAACCATTAAGGCCAAGCTTAATGTCATCAGTACTAAGCACATCGGAAATATCAGAATATGAAAACTTTGAAGGTTTATGCTCGGCTTTGAACTAGACTACCTTCTTTCATTCGCAAAATCGCGCTATATCTCTTATTCTGTACTTCCAAACAAACTCGGATGAAGCAACGCAAAGACAATCCTCAGCAATTCTCATTGCCTTGACTCGCGTACAAGAGCTACGCACTCGGATCGAGTAGAACGCAGATCAGGTGTGACGTCAGCGTAATGAGGGTGTCTCCCCAGCGATAAAAGCAGCCAATCACAATGACGTCGTGGCCAAGGCTGCGGCGCCACCGCGGCGGTGCACGGCCGGGGCCGCGGGACCAGCGCCGCCCACCAAGGCGTGAGAGAGCACGGACAACAATGGCGCAGGGGTCTCCCATTCAGTTCCTTTGCGGTAAGGAAAATTGCAGGTGCGACCCAGGCCAAATTGCCGGTGTACGATTTGCCGCAGTCGACGACGCTATACCGCTGACGCCGCCACTGCTGTTGCTGCTGGTTTCTCCAAGGAGCGCGGCTCTAGCACCTCACAAGACCTCGCAAGGAGGTGTCTTTCTGTTTGTTTCGCTTTGCCTGCACGCCTTCACAACGCTGCGTTCCAGCTGCTACAGGTCGGGAATGCGTAGCGCGCTATTGGGGCGTCCCGGCGTATGATAGCTATAGTAGGACTTGAGGCCGTGAGAAATATGTTTTCCCCACTCGTTCTTGTTACGTGCAGCAGATCTTCGACCACGTACCCTGGAGCTTGTTTCGTTTCCCCGCCTCTATTCTGGGTCCCCAATTCCACGCCTCACGAGGCACGTACAAGTAGAGCAGGACAGCTATCGGCCTTTTGTTCATTCTATGGTTGATAGACAACGGCAAAGTAGTCCACGGCACTCGTGATCTGTCCAACAGCCATTGGTACGTGCGGAAGAAAACCCTACAATGAAAACTCGCATGAAGTGAGAACGGACTCATCAATTTTAGGCCATTATAATCGATAAGAGCTTTTCGTAGAACCCCATCGCGCACATCTATAGAATGAACTATTGTTTGTTGCGAATAGTGCTGAAATTCCTGTACCTAAAATCACAGGACACCTCTGTGTCCTGTGATGTTATGCAGTTGTATTTTTGGGATTATCGCACTACAGCCTACTAGTGTTGTCCAATGCCTTTCAGAACAATGTTCGCTCATTGCATAGATTTTAATTCGCGGCACTACATTCGCACCACCTGGGACTTCCTCGATGGGTTTCAACCTGGCGCAACGAGCTTGCAGAGATCATGCAGTCACAACGTAAACCCGTGGCTGTTGATTGTCACCGAGCGCACATACGGCATCTTTATCGCACTAGCGCTCAGCACATGGCTCTCTTGTGCTAACAGAAACATTAAACAACATTTTAGAGTCCATTACCATTTATCAAAATCGTAGTTCATTAGCATGTAAACCAACAATGAAACCTTCATCAGCCTTGCGCTGCCTCCACAAGCCACAGGTGCGCCTTCTTATTCCGAGGGTAACTATATAGCCGATCCCGCAAGAACACTTCTGAAACAAGCGACGCTGCCATTATTAAATGAGCCATAGTATAGGACCAAAGGAATATTTCTATAGAAGAGGAGGTCTCGCCCACCAGTTCAACAGGCACCGTTAATAATAATTTCTGCTGTTAAGATTTTCATTGTCACAGTTAAGAGCATCCATGACGGCAGAGCTTGCCGCTCTGCTAGCATGTCTCACTAGAACGACCGCTAAAATGGAGCATTGTCTACGTCTCAAAGGCAGCACTTCAGAATTTTGCAGTGTGCCCTATACGCAACGGGGACTCACTAACAATTGGTACAGGAGAAGAAAAATTGCCGCCATGAAGCTTGTGGTACAGAACGCCACATAATATTTCATTGCCAACGAGGACGTAAAGGTCTTACTGGCCTGACTGCATCGACTACGCGGTCCGCGGTACGCCAATGAAATAACCCGAGTGATTTCAATCCCTGACACTGTGAGACAGACAGACATAGAACTTTATTTGGGTCCCGAGAAACGCTACACTGCGAGAGAATCTTTTTAACAGCCAAGCTGTTAAAGCTGGAGGTATGACCGGAAAAGACTATCATCATCATAAACGGGTACGTGCCACAGAAATTGGGTAAATCCCACTACTCACCACTGGTCCACTAAGAATGAAGAAGGCGACAGTTAGCCCAAGAAATGGCTATCACCAAGCGTACGTGCCACAGAAATTGGGTAAATCCCACTACTCACCACTGGTCCACTAAGAATGAAGAAGGCGACAGTTAGCCCAAGAAATGGCTATCACCAAGCGTACGTGCCACAGAAATTGGGTAAATCCCACTACTCACCACTGGTCCAATAAGAATGAAGAAGGCGACAGTTAGCCCAAGAAATGGCTATCACCAAGCGTACGTGCCACAGAAATTGGGTAAATCCCACTACTCACCACTGGTCCACTAAGAATGAAGAAGGCGACAGTTAGCCCAAGAAATGGCTATCACCAAGCGTACGTGCCACAGAAATTGGGTAAATCCCACTACTCACCACTGGTCCACTAAGAATGAAGAAGGCGACAGTTAGCCCAAGAAATGGCTATCACCAAGCGTACGTGCCACAGAAATTGGGTAAATCCCACTACTCACCACTGGTCCACTAAGAATGAAGAAGGCGACCGTTAGCCCAAGAAATGGCTATCACCAAGCGTACGTGCCACAGAAATTGGGTAAATCCCACTACTCACCACTGGTCCACTAAGAATGAAGAAGGCGACAGTTAGCCTAAGAAATGGCTATCACCAAGGGTATGTGCCACAGCAATTGGGTAAATCCCACTACTCACCACTGGTCCACTAAGAATGAAGAAGGCGACAGTTAGCCCAAGAAATGGCTATCACCAAGGGTATGTGCAACAGCAATTGGGTAAGTCCCACTACTCAGCACTGGTCCACTAAGAATGAAGAAGGCGACAGTTAGCCCAAGAAATGGCTATCACCAAGCGTACGTGCCACAGAAATTGGGTAAATCCCACTACTCACCACTGGTCCCCTAAGAATGAAGAAGGCGACAGTTAGCCCACGAAATGGCTATCACCAAGGGTATGTGCAACAGCAATTGGGTAAGTCCCACTACTCACCACTGGTCCACTAAGAATGAAGAAGGCGACAGTTAGCCCAAGAAATGGCTATCACCAAGCGTATGTGCCACAGCAATTGGGTAAATCCCACTACTCACCACTGGTCCACTAAGAATGAAGAAGGCGACAGTTAGCCCAAGAAATGGCTATCACCAAGGGTATGTGCAACAGCAATTGGGTAAGTCCCACTACTCAGCACTGGTCCACTAAGAATGAAGAAGGCGACAGTTAGCCCAAGAAATGGCTATCACCAAGCGTACGTGCCACAGAAATTGGGTAAATCCCACTACTCACCACTGGTCCACTAAGAATGAAGAAGGCGACAGTTAGCCTAAGAAATGGCTATCACCAAGGGTATGTGCCACAGCAATTGGGTAAATCCCACTACTCACCACTGGTCCACTAAGAATGAAGAAGGCGACAGTTAGCCCAAGAAATGGCTATCACCAAGGGTATGTGCAACAGCAATTGGGTAAGTCCCACTACTCAGCACTGGTCCACTAAGAATGAAGAAGGCGACAGTTAGCCCAAGAAATGGCTATCACCAAGCGTACGTGCCACAGAAATTGGGTAAATCCCACTACTCACCACTGGTCCACTAAGGATGAAGAAGGCGACAGTTAGCCCAAGAAATGGCTATCACCAAGCGTACGTGCCACAGAAATTGGGTAAATCCCACTACTCACCACTGGTCCCCTAAGAATGAAGAAGGCGACAGTTAGCCCACGAAATGGCTATCACCAAGGGTATGTGCAACAGCAATTGGGTAAGTCCCACTACTCAGCACTGGTCCACTAAGAATGAAGAAGGCGACAGTTAGCCCAAGAAATGGCTATCACCAAGCGTACGTGCCACAGAAATTGGGTAAATCCCACTACTCACCACTGGTCCACTAAGAATGAAGAAGGCGACAGTTAGCCTAAGAAATGGCTATCACCAAGCGTACGTGCCACAGAAATTGGGTAAATCCCACTACTCACCACTGGTCCACTAAGAATGAAGAAGGCGACAGTTAGCCCAAGAAATGGCTATCACCAAGGGTATGTGCAACAGCAATTGGGTAAGTCCCACTACTCACCACTGGTCCACTAAGAATGAAGAAGGCGACAGTTAGCCCAAGAAATAGCGTACGTGCCACAGAAATTGGGTAAATCCCACTACTCACCACTGGTCCACTAAGAATGAAGAAGGCGACAGTTAGCCCAAGAAATGGCTATCACCAAGCGTACGTGCCACAGAAATTGGGTAAATCCCACTACTCACCACTGGTCCCCTAAGAATGAAGAAGGCGACAGTTAGCCCAAGAAATGGCTATCACCAAGGGTATGTGCCACAGCAATTGGGTAAGTCCCACTACTCACCACTGGTCCACTAAGAATGAAGAAGGCAACAGTTAGCCCAAGAAATCGCTGCGAAGTGAGGGCGGTGAGCCGAAGACCCCGAATACGTACTATAGGAACGGGAAGGGCAACGGCGTGTGCGAGAAGACCCCGAAGAGATGGAAGCCCTACGCCAACGAAGACGTGCCCGTACGTCTATGAGAGGTGCAAGCGCTCGGTTTCAGCGCGAGTTTCTGTCTCTGGAGTTTGGACATCTGTGTGTCGGAATGTCCAACGAGACGGAATGTCCAATGAGACGGAATCTCCAACGAGTCTGAATGTCCAACGAGACTGTATGTGTAAAGAGTATGAATGTCCAAGAGAAGGAATGTTCATTTTAGAAGAGAAGAACTTGCCCTAGTTCGAAATTTGTCAGAAAACTGATTCGTTGCGTTAAGATAGCCAAACGGAAGATCGTGTTTTCTTTGTGTTTGTAAATGTTGACTGCGGCGTCGGGCATCGTATTTTTGTTCTCTTATTAATTTGCATTAGTGCATTTATCATAATTTCAACTTTTGTTTCTTATATTTTTATTTTTATTGCGAGAGCAATTATATGGACAATCTCGGCTGATTTTTGCCGTCGCCGTCACCGCCGTCATGCTGCGTATATGTATAAGTATATATATATATATATATATATATATATATATATATATATATATATATATATATATATATATATATAGTGCCAAAGAAAACTAATTCCGAAAAAATCTTCCGAAGCGCGGAATCGAGGAATCGAACCAGCGACTTCTCGATCCGCAGCGCGTGGCTCTAACCACTATGCGACATAGCGCAGATGTCTGGGCGATGTGGAGCGGGGCGATGTCTGTCAATTGGTAGCCTAGCTTCGGTTCTCGGTGCATGCCTCAACTATGCCGTAGGGAAAAGAACGACTGTGCGAGTAACATTGGCCGTTTCAAACTATCCTAGAATGTCTACTGCAAGTACAATTGTTAAGTTCCCACTACGCCATAATTCTTCCTTTTGCGAATCAGCAAACGGCCAACACACGAACCTATGCAGCTGCTCACATTGTTGATGCTTTTGCAGCTGATGATGATTAAATATGTTAGAGCGCTTTGTAATGGGTAGACCTTTAAAACATCGACTCGTTGCGCAATTCACATGCTTTGACGCTTGGCGCGATTCTACGTTTCTGCCACGCAATATTACATGCGTTAAGGAGACTCCTTCCAGTATACATGACATTCATATAGCGTTTTTTCCCGAGGCAGCTCCAAGAAATGACGTCTCTCTGTGGTAGCGTCACTCTGTGGTTTTTAACAAAGAAAGGAGCCCCTCGAACAATTCCCCTTATTAACGCGATAGCGTTAGAGAGCTCGTTTCGCAGAAATACCGGTGTTGGCGTCGGCTTCGTTGGTTGTGAGCAAAAAATCATCATCTTGTCCGTGACCGAAAAATCGACAAAGATGGAAATAATAGAAATAATAAAAAAAGTTTGGTTCGAGTGAGAATCGAACCCAGGCCGTCTGCGTGGAAAGAGGAGGCCATAGTGTACCAAATACCATTATCATGCGGAAAAACTTACATTGGCCAAAGCGGAAGATGTGTTAACCTTCGTCTTCGTGAACACGAACGATCATTGACAGAAACAAAGCCGTTTTCTCTCGCCGCTCATTGCCACGAATGCGGCTGCGCACCCTTCGTCAGTGACACAATGATTTTATCGCATCATAAAGAGCAGGTAGCAAGGGAAGTGATCGAGGCCTTCCACATTAGAAGAAAAGGAGATAAGTGTGCTAGCATGCCATCGATTTCGCTGAGTGACGCAGAATTTTTGTACCTTTGCAGCGCCTGCAGAGTATGACACCTGCTTATTTTGCTTTTCCTTGCCTGAGACCTGTTTGGATTTATCGCTTTTGGGGTGTTTTTTGTCGTGTTGTTTGTTATGTTCCATATATATATATATATATATATATATATATATATATATATATATATATATATATATATATATATATAATATATATATGTATATATATATATATATACATATATACACACCCAATTTCTGTGGCACATACTATGATGATAGCTATTCGATACGGCGTTAACAAGGAACGATTTGCTAAGGAGCTTCGCTGTTAAAAAAACCTAGCATCACCTAGCTAAAAGCTAGCAAGAACCTAGAAGAAGCCTAGCAACAACCTAGACGCAATTATTGTAGACTCCAGAATCGTCCAGTTTCCCTGTTTCAGCTTCGCCAGTTTTTTTTTTTTTTTTTTTTTTTTCTAGCTCGTACTATTACACACACGCTTATACGGTCGCCTCTTGGTTTGAAAAATTCTTGTCTATACGTGAAAGTGATCCTTCTTTATTGTTTCAGCTGGCATAACAAACTACTCGCTGCGATGCAATGTCGTGCCGCCTCTGGATCGGGGTTAAACTTCCTACTTTTCGCCTTCAGTTCTCTCTCTCTCTCTCTAGGCTTGAAGCACCATTATGCGTGCCAGTCCAGCCTGTACTGTAAGAAGCCTTGGACTCTGCTGAAAGCTGTGCGTAACCAAATGTCTGAGCTTGGACAGTCATGCTGAAGTTCCCGCAGACAACGCATGTACAGTGCAAGAGAGATGTTTATAATCTGTTCAAGCCTTTCCCAACAAATAGTATGTAAGTTCAGTGAAAATTATAGATATGCGAAGAAAAAAAAAAAAAATCTAAGATTGCTTACAACAGCCGTTCATTACTATAAAAGGGCATCTAATTAGGTTTGGATATTGCGGCCAAGGAGGATTTTATTGCTGCCGTAGAAGGGCGGTTTCTAGCCCACACAGCGGTGATTGCGTCTGCCTAGTTTTAATCACAGCGAAATGCGAAAACGGCTGAAATTTCCAGCGAACGTGCGTGCAACATTTCTCTGTATGGAGTCCATATTACCGCGGAGTCACAAAGAGCACGCGTAAAACAAATGTGTGTTTGGCACACTGCATGTAACGTTACGGAAAGTGAAAAGTGTGACATTGGCAAAACATCCAGTACATAGAACACGTAATGCTCCCTCTGCTCCAGTGTGGAAAAAAGACAGATAAAAATAAATGCCGCGTGTAGACGCCAGGCGCCTCAAATGGATTGTGAAGTTCGCGTCCTGGATACATGGCGTCGCAACATTTGCATTTCTCGCATCTTCGCTAATAATGAACCAATTTCGAATATTCTTTCAGTAAAAGGTTTCCGACACCTACGTAGATTCGAGGTAACTAAATGCATTGATAGCTGTGTACGGTATAGAGATGCACGTTACATGGAAGAAAAAGATGATGCTGGAGAGAGATGCAATTTGCTAAAACGCTACAGATTCAGTAAAACCTCGTGAACATAAAGAGGCAATATGTATATTTGTAGCTACCTACAGTTCCGGAGCAGGTGGCAGTTATTATCATCATCGTCGTTGCGTATAACAGAATTACAAACACGCCGTTATGATTGACTGAGATAGATAGATAGATAGATAGATAGATAGATAGATAGATAGATAGATAGATAGATAGATAGATAGATAGATAGATAGATAGATAGATAGATAGATAGATAGATAGATAGATAGATAGATAGATAGATAGATAGATAGATAGATAGATAGATAGATAGATAGATAGATAGATAGATAGATAGATAGATAGATAGATAGATAGATAGATAGATAGATAGATAGATAGATACGAATGAGGAAAATGCAGACAGGGTAGCCGTAATTTAAACATCTGGATTGCTCCCAATACTGTATGTCCTGAGGTACTATTAAACTCGACGAAACGATAATGCTTGGCACTCCTGGTTTCAAGTATGCTCGTCTTTTCGACATGCCAACGTGAGAGAGAAGGAAAAGAAGAAGGCTGGATAACTACATTCTCGCATAAAATGTACGCGATAGTTTAAAACAAGTGAACTGGACCTAATTTCCGCGATAAGCAGTATGCGACCCGAGTCTTCCATTAAATTACTGACACTGAAGTAATATAAAGAAAAAAAAAACCCTACAAAAAGAAACGCCTCTCACGTGTACCACTTTCCAGGCACAGCACTGACGAATACAGAAACACGTGGAAGGAATGTAGAAAAAGCTTGTAAGATCCCAGAAAATAACAAGCAAAATTTTGACCTATCGAAGGATTCACCAATAGGTAATAAACACAAACGATAACTTTTATAAGGCTAAAATGCCAAAAAATGCGGGTGCAAAGACACGGAGTTGCAAATCAAGTTTACGTATACTGGTTACAAACATAAGTTTAGAGACTTGCTAATCTTTCCGATGTACTTTGTAGTTGAGATATTTCACATTCCCAAATAAACAATACCATATAATGCACGTGCGGAAGCATGTTGGAATTACGTCGGTGATCAGAAAACGCGCGCGAGTAGGCTTATACTCAAAGCGATCGGGACAGACCCCAATAGATCGAGGAACCCGAAGGAGGCCGAGGTGGAGCTGAGCGCGGAACTTAGAGCCGCGATCAGAACCACCCCTCTCCCGAGAAACATGCACCCGGAGCACAATGTTAGCAGGAGAAAGGCGAGAGCGAAAGCTTTATTGAAAGAAATTGAACAGGTAGGTCAAGAGGCAGCCCTCGTAGACGCTGCCTGGGTCAAAGGCAAAGAGGCCTACACGGCCGTGGTGGTCGACAACCAGGGCGAGGTACGGGACGCCGTCACCCTGTTCACTAAGGAATCAACGGTGGCGGAGCAAGCCGCCATTGCTTTAGCTATCAGGAACCGAAAATGGTCTTACATTTACAGCGATTCCAAAACAGCAATTAAGAGCTTCGACAAGGGCTTTGTCGCTGGGACTGCGGTTAAACTTATCGGCAATGTAGAAACTATAGAAACTGAAATCCGATGGTTTCCTGCACATATGGGACAAGTGGACGAGGCTCGGGTCAACCTCAACGAGGTGACGAAGGACCTGGTACGAGGACTCGCTTGCCGTGCCGGTCAGAACCGAACCGACGCCCACTGCCATTCCGGGAATCAGAAAGATAATTTACTAACCTACAACGAGATCACTAAATACTACTACTTGGGGCGTAGGCAATACCCACTGCCACACGCAAAGTTGAACAGGGCTCAGGCAGTCACGCTACGTTTACTGCAAACTGGGACGTACCCCACTCCGTATTTTGTAAAAAAAATTCACCCCGAAAGCGAAATTGCAAAAGAATGTGACGCATGCGATGGCATCATTGAAATCAGACACATGCTGGCGGGCTGTCCCGCGATTCTCTCCAACCCCGAAGAAAAATGGCTTCACTGGCAGAAGATGATCGCCAGCTGTTCGTATCAAGATCAACTACGGGCTGTCGAGAGGGTTCACGATGGCGCCCTAAGGCTCGGCCTAACGGTGCCGACGTGGACGCGGCCCGCCTCGGTCTGAAGAGACCGGGCTTCAGGACTCTCAATAAAGTTTTGTGAATGAATGAATTACACTAAGGTTTTTTTCTTAATGTCATTGGCTTTGCCCAGGGTATACGCAACTCTGCCAAGAATAGTGTACAATGTGCATCATAATAAGTGCAGCGTAATATAATACGAGAACATGGAATATCTCAGATGTAATCTTCAGCGTTCAGCGCCGTTAGGAAATGAGAATTTCCTGGAAATCTGGATGCAGACGTGGCAAATTAAACGACGCACCCTTTGAAGCCATGATGCATCATTATGACGCAACCCCCGAGCATGGGCATTGACAGTGAAGTCCTTTGTAATCTCCTTAAAACATTCCCGTCTTAAACACAGAAACCTGGTAGGGGATACCTTGCTATACCGTAAGTATTTTGTATTTCATAAGGTAATGTCCTTGTAAACTGTTGATTATAACCATGGTGACGTTTAACACAGTGGGGAACAGGGGCGTAGCCCGAAACATTTTCACAAGGGAGGGGGAAAGTGAACCTCCCCTAAACGAACCCGTCTACGCCAATGGTGGTGACGCTTACGAATCACTCCGTGTCACTCCACGTACGGCCCTTTATTACTGAGCGCTTATGCGTAGTCTAAATAATGTCAACATGCATGTGCGTCACCACGTACATGGTTATAAGAGGTTTCACATGCACTAAAGAAAAAAAAAGCACACTAACCGAAGGCGTATAAGGAAAAAGCAAGGCCTGACCGCTGAAGTGGGATTGTGGCGGCATCCAGCGGAAGGAGGCAATAATAAGTGCAACGAGCAGGTAAGTTCAAAAGTGGCGCCAGGCGCTTGATCTTCTATAGCGCCAACAGATGGCGATCGCAGCGCTATTCTTGACTGCGTCCGATACTACTCCATAAACTTGCGCAAACGCCCAAATTAGTTTACGTAAGAACGTTACATACACTTCCATTTCTGCATGCAAACTCGCTACGACAGTTTCACTCTGTGCTCTTGCATCACACTCATTACGACGGTAAGATGTTGCGCTCTCTAATTGGACGCGTCACCGCAACGCGCTTCGGCAGACGGAAAGTTTGGTGCACACCTTTGTTTTCTCTTAATGGGCGTCACATACTGAATGTTCGCGGAAACAAGTTATTACTTTTCGCTTGTACCCGCCGTGGTGGTCTAGAGGTTATGGTGCTCGATTGCTGACTCGAAGGTCGCGGGATCGAATCCCGGACGCGGCGGCCGCACCTCGATGCAGGCGAAATGCTAGGGGCCAAGTGTACTAAGATTTAGGTGCACGTTAAAAAAACTCAGGTGGTCGAAATTTTTGGAGCTCTCCACTACGGCGTCCCACATAACCACATCGTGGTTTGGGTCGTAAAACTCCAACAATTATCGTTGCTTCTACGCTTGTCCGTAATAAGGCCCGAAGACACGCCCTGGTACATTACCTTTTGGAAGAGCAATTTTTTTGCTAACAGAATTTTTTAAAACTATTCGGCGCATTGAGGAAAAGGAAAAAAGAAGGCTTTTGTAATCATCCTAACTAAAAGATTATTGAGTTCCACTGAGTGAAGACACGCGAGGTGCAGTGGGCTTCGGGTCTTGAACTGTTATATAGTAATTTTATATTATTCTGCTTATGTATGAATCAAAATTTATGAGGTAGTTTATATTGCGTGAAGGAGAACTCACTAAAGGTGTCCATGCTTTGCACGACGAAGCCCTGGGCCACTTAGGCGCTCCAGTGCCATTGAAATAAATAATACAGTATTCCGAGATGGCATTGCAAGACAGGTGCATCAATGTTGCGGGAATCGAGATCCAAAATAAGGGCAACCCAGAAACTAAAGCTTTATTGAGTGAAGCGTTCGCCTTTACCTAATTTAAACGGTCTTGCAAACTATCTTCGGGTAAATGCCTTTTTCACTTACTCCTTTTCAGTATGCGGCAAGATGCAGCAGCAGCCGCAGCATATATTAGACGAGAATGTCGTGTCTATTTTAATACATGATGGACAAAACTACGTCATCGTGTCAGATAAAACTGGTGCCTTTATTTGAATTTACTGCGGAGTATAGCATTCTTGTTTTCAGTCTTCAAACGTAGTACCATATGCGGGAGAGAGAGAGAGAGAGAGAGAGAGAGAGAGAGAGAGAGATAGATAGAGGTATTTTATTAGTGCAACAAGAATGCGTTGGAAAAATCGGGCTTCAAGAAATAGAAAAGAGGCTTCACTGCATCCTAATCGCGCGTTGCGGCAGAGTACTGTAAAGGCAGAACATGACAGAACCAGCTGGCTGCGCCTTGAGGCCTTTCTTCGAATCGCAAGTAACTATGTAAATCCCGTATAGCTCGTAACTATATATATATATATATATATATATATATATATATATATATATATATATATATATATATATATATATATATATATATATATTATATATATATATATATATATATATATATATAACGTGAAGGCTAAGTAGAGACGTGCATTATTAAGAAAATGTTGGGACAGACTAGAAGGTAGTGAACTCTATCGATGACGCCACTCAGTCCGGCCCCTCGAGTCTCGGGTCACATGACCGAGCAAAGACAGCGTTGTACCTGTACTTTATTTAGTCCGAATAAATGGCCAGAGTGTTCCACAAGATACGCCACTCTTTACTTTTTATTTATTCACTCTTTTTTACCATGCTGTCCAGAATTTTCCCGCGTCTTCGAATCAACCCTCTTGCCCGCCATCATCCATTCTTGGCTAAGCAGAAAGCCAAGCGACGTTGCAACAGCAACCTCTTAAGGGTCGTCATTACGGCATTCTTCTCGCCGGCGGGGGCAAATACAGTAACCTCGCAACCATCGCTACTTTTTGTCTCCATCCGCGTTCATAATGCACGAACTTGGAGCGCTTAATTATGACTAGAGTCGTTACGAAATGACACCACGAACTGCAACTGCTTAGCTTCGACGTACAACACAGAAGCGCGAGAAAGAAGAACTGACTCGCCGCGAAAGCGCGGCGCGTGACGCAACGCGGCACTGTTTGTCTCAGCGACGTGGCAGAGCGGCAGGCGTGCGCTATTTTGACTTACATTTATTTCTATACGAGGTTATTTTTTCTTGCTTTCTTTTCGTACGAGGTTCCTGTCCGAAGGAGTATCACCCTCGAGGGCACGCACTTAATTGAACCACTTAGGAATCCTGGCGAAACAGTTCCCTTCTTTTAAACGTCCCCGGGAGCGTAACGCTGCGCGCTCGGTCCAGAGCTAGCTGCCTGCCTGCATGCCAGCTAGAGCCAGCAGCTTGCGCGCTCGCAAGCGTGTTTCGCGGACTAACGAGCAGAGCGCTGACTTCTCGGAGACTGTTCCAAATGAGAATCGTGCGGGACCGTTAAGAATTTGAGTGACGGTACTTACTGGGAAAACGACTGCGCTGCCGAAGCGTGGGCACAGGAGCGAGACAACAGAGGGCGCGCGTATAAGAGAGCGAGCGTTTCTTTCATTTTTTTTCTTGTTTTGTTGCACAGTGCAATTTTTTGTCTTTAATTGGTTTCTTTCTTTCCACGGTTAGTCTTGAAGCGTGACGGTCTAGGGCTTCGCGGTGAGGCTCCACATCCGAAATGTGTCCGTTAAAGGAGTACTGACATGATTTTTAAAATGTTTCGGGTTGTTGCTCTAAATGAAAGCACGGGTGTCGAGAACCCTAAAAAGAGTGTCGTGGTGCCTGGGGATGCATTGCATATATTTTTAATACCGCTTCTTTCAACCAGCAGTTTCGCTTTCGGTTTCGAGAGGGCGGCTTCATAGTGACGTGTCAAGTCGGCCTGTGACGTCACGGGCAGACTGCAACCCACGAAATATGCACCTGCTGTCCTTTGCTGTCAGTCGAACGTGGTTCATGATGAGTGAACTGTCGTCCAGTGCCTCCGACAGCGATTTCTGTGATTTAGGCTGCATGCAGAACCCAGATTTCGCAAACCAAGTGAGCTGACTTGAAACGTCATAGGGCTCTCCATGCGGTGAAGCTGCCTTGCAGATGCTGGGAGATGAAAACTTTAAAATCAAACTTAAATATTTATACGTGTTTCCCGGATGCGGTGTGGGGAGAGCGTTAACACTACATGCCAAGGAAACCAAAAACGTCCGTTTTGCTGCACTTCAAAATCGTGTCAGTACTCCTTTAATGTCCCATGGCGTCGATGTACGAGCATTGCCTGCAAGATCTGTGGCATGAGCGTAGGGTGCCTGTCTCGATTCCTATGCTCCTATTGAAGGTTACTTCTTGTGAGCCTTCGTGTTAATTGCGCTGTGCGGCGAGCGACGCCTG
Source organism: Rhipicephalus sanguineus (assembly GCF_013339695.2). Lineage (NCBI taxonomy): Eukaryota > Metazoa > Arthropoda > Arachnida > Ixodida > Ixodidae > Rhipicephalus > Rhipicephalus sanguineus. The sequence continues at coordinate 147,804,025 of NC_051178.1, read as the reverse complement.
GGCTGAGAATGTCCTTGAGAGTTAATCCCTGATTGTGCTGTGCTCGAATCGCTCCGGAAAGCAGAAGGATGCTAGAGGTACAGATGTAAACAAACGCGTCCTATATTTCGCGGTCGATTTTGTCGATGTTTCCAGGTGATTAGAAAGTTTGTTAGGGAAACGACAGTCGTGAAACTCTCTATTACCGCGGGAAGCAATTACACGCGTGCGTGCACAAACGAGCGAAGAGGAAACAAACAAACAAACAAACAAACAAACAAACAAACAAACAAACAAACAAACAAACAAACAAACAAACAAACAAACAAACAAACAAACAAACAAACAAACAACACGCATTCGAAAGGACGCACTGCAGAGGGAGAAGTTTACGATATAACATTAAGTATTATTTAAGGATCTTTAGCAAAGCCAGGAAAACTGAAATATTCAAGTTCATTGCGAACATCGCAGACGTGCATGCTTACAAATTTTCTTTTACGTGGTCCAACAATCACTCGCAATGCGAAGATCAAAGAGAAATTTAACATGCACAAATATATTCGCGCGGTTTCATGACCGCTCAAAGTGGGAGCACTGTCTTTGCAGCACTTCAGCCTATCTAAACTCTCCATCTCTCTCTGCCTTTGGGATAAATGCTGTCTTAAAAGACGAGAAACCGGTTTTGAAACAAGCGAGAGTGTCTCGTTTGTAATTGAAACGTGGAGCGCAGTTCAGAAGATGGTGCTACGATATAGGCCTCCAACGCTCAAGTTTGCGCAGCGCCGTCCGCCGCCCCAGCGGAGAGAGGGGAAAACTCCGGTAGCTGGGACGGGTCGCTCTTGCTTGGTTTTCCCATCGCGCGCGCGGAGAACGTGCTCCCCGGGGCTTTTATCTCGCATTTTTCACGCGATGGGTGCCGTTCCTTCGTCGTACTCGAAAGCAGGCACGCAGTCCTGCTGCATTGTGAACTGTCACAAAAGTTTAAAAATGTCGAAGAGCCGAAAACTTCCTGTCATGTTCTACCGTTTCCAATGCAAGCAGTACGAGGAGCAGAGGCGTCAAGAGTGGATTATGGCAGTTCGCCGCGATGCTTTCGCGGTCTTGTCACCTTGAAGCAGTTTTTGTCGTACACAGTATTACGAACTATTAACGGGGAGAAACGCGATGATCGTGCTCATTTGAAAGGGAAGTGCGTTTGTGAACCGAAGTTACAACAAATAGACAGCCGCTGTACGTTTCGAGATTGCGCGCTGGCTTTCCGAGTCAACCATTTGTAATGTTACAGCAGCGGAGCATTTGGGCTTATTACACCACAGTTTAAATAACGTACCGTGAGTACTAAGTGTTTAGTTCAGCTGATTACGGTACAGTTCCCGTCGCGGCTCCCTGTAAACAGAATTAAGCTGTATGTTTGCACGGAGCGTTTATATTGGCCTTGCATGCGACACGCCGTGATTGCTTAGAAGGCTGAAGTGTTGCGCTGCTAAAATCGTGGTCATGGGTTCGATTCACGCATACAGCAGCTGCATTTCAATGGGAGCGAAATGCACTAACACCGGCGTACTTAGATTTACGTACACGTTAAAGAAACCCAGGTGGCCGAAATTAATCCGAATTAATCCACCACGGCGTGCCTCGTATTAATGTCATGCGTTCGGCACGTAATAAAAAGCCTTGCATGCCGCTTTGGAAACGAGCTGAAAAAAGAACCAAGGTGGCAATTAAATTTTCGATGGCTTCGCGAATTCAGATGCGCTTATTATTGGGCACAAATCTCGGCATAATCATAAACATGCGCGATCCCAGTGGGTATTGTATAGTATCAGGGGCGTAGCCAGAAATTTTTCGGGGGGGGGGGGGGTCCAACCATACTTTATGTATGTTTGTGCGTGCGTTTGTATGTGTGCGTGTGAATTTTCCAGGAGGGTTTGAACCACCCCCCACCCCCCCTTGGCTACGCCCCTGTATAGTATTGATGCTGACCAAGCGAGCTGTCGAAACAACCAAAGCGACATTCGAATAAGCGAACACGGTGCGTGATCAGGCGTCGATATTATTCGAAATGAAACACGCCTCTGCAAGAAACACGCATCGTCGAAGTGGGCATGAAATATTTATTTATTTTTTGTTTGCGTATATCATTATGCTGTCAAAGGGAGCTCTAAAAAAATCCAAGGCGACATTAAACTTGCGATCCGACGTTGTTATCATTCGATGCAAACCTCGGCAAAAGTGAAACTCCCACGAAACTGAACACTGCGCATTGCGATGCAGCCAGTGACTCAACAGGGCAGATGTAAATTTATGCTCTTCACACTGAGCTCATAATAAATTTAAAGTCGCACGACAAACTTGGCATCCAAGCAATTGAAAAGTTATCAATAGAAAACGCACGCGAAAGCGTGCTGGATCGTTGCTGACAGCTCCGAGTATACACGACTGCCGCAACGAATGTGCGTTTTACCGGTAACATAATTACAGAACTCGCGCAGTCACCTCCCTACTCATGTCAAAGAAATGTGGCCGTTCAGCATCTGCACGCACGTAGCGCTCGCACAAACAGCATCGCCCTTGACGACCTGCTCGGTCCCGAAAAGGTGGTCGATCAACCGTCCTCCTCTGGTAAGATTCCCACCGTTAAAACGTTTTTTTCCATCTCTGGGATCTTTCTAAACCTTCAGAGCAAGCGACACGTGAAGCTGCACGTGCATGGCGAGCAGAGAACAGCGCGTGCAGGGTGCCTGAACGTGCGGAGACAGCGCAGTCAAAAGGCTGGTGTGGGGACAGGAGCGACCGGTTTTCGCAAGAAAGGCGGCGAAACGCGTGCGACGCAGCGCCCCCTGGCCGAGCTTGGGAGGCCTATGCAGCGATGCGAAAGATAAAAGGTTAACTTTCAGCTCCAGGGGCGGTCGCGTTCCACCTCCATGACCGCCGAAACAATATTAGACGCTTTAGATGCATCATTAATCGGCTGCTTTACAGGTCGTGCAAAATGTTATGAGGAGGGTTTTGCTCGTATTGCGTGCCGTTATGAAGTTTTACATTGCAGTAGTTTGTGCAAAAAAGAAGATGAGGATGAAGACTTATTTTCAAAAGAAATTATGGCTCCAATCCACGCTGTGGAGGTCTTTGGACGGCGAAGCTGTAAACGACTCCCAGAACGATTACCCATTGCGACGTCGCTTGAATGGTCTCCCGCATTATAATCGTACAAAAGTGAGACTGGCGTCTGACCTTCACCGGGAGCGATGGCCATGAAGTGCGTATGATTTTGCAGACCAGTCATGCATGTTTCACCGTACACAGACGACTAGACGCGTTCATAACGACGACGCATTACTCTGGGGCATCCTAGTCGTCGGCGTAAATCAGCCTCTCGACCTCGTCTTCGTCCATCTCCACTTCGTCAGGAAGACGTTCGAAAGCCTCTGGGTTGAAGCGAATGTTGCTGAACTTGTAGAGGGGCGGACTCTGGAGAAGAACGTCTACTAAATTTAGAATCTTCACCCTTGAAAGGTTTGATAGCATTGCACCTTCGTCGCTTACGCTGAGAGCATACGAGGAGCGGCGTCGAGAACGTCTATTAAATTTAGAATCTGCACCCTTGAAACGGAGCGTCGGAGCACGACGCCGTATTTTGCCCACGCGCTTACTGCCCACGTGTTTCTTTTTTTGCTCATGGAGACGGAACCGTTGAATGGTAGAGGTATAGAGCTTCGCTGTAACAAATAAACAAGTGCTTCGTTCGAATTGTGGTTATTTGTGCAGATGGTGATTATGAAGGTGCTGTTGGTGAGGTGCGTAGGCACTTGAATGCGGAGGATGTGGGCGACTATAGGCTAGGCCAGAGCGTTGGTGCTGTGTCACTTTCATTCATTCGGACTTTATTCAAGACAATTTACAATTGTCTTAGGAGACGCAGCAAAAGGCCCGAAAGGTGCCTGACTAGGCTACGTCACCCAGACAGCAGCTGTAGCAGTGCGATATCCGTCATTCACATTTACATAACTGCAGAAACACATGTATGGTACAGTACAAGAACAATAAAGAAAGCTACTCTTTTCCCTTTGTGGCCTAAATCCGAGTTTCCCAAGTAGGGTCGTGCTAGGTCTTGTAAAATTTCGATGTCCTAGCTCGCGGGAAGGTACAGTATGTGTGGAAAGTATCGGAGTAACCTTCACATGCCTGGAACGATGGGTGACCGTAGCACTTGTCAATGCGGTACCGGATGGAATTAGTAGTGAGAATCAATGTTTGGGCTTTCCTGAATACAGACACGTGATGGCGAGACATGGAAAGGTGTGGGAGCCGGAGAGCAGGGCATTGTGACGCATGGTCTACGGAGACAGATTTTGCGTCTCTAACACAAATGTTACTAGTTGGAGCCTCTGGCTTCAGTAGGTTATCCTTGCCCAGCGGTTTCGGGCAATTTTATAAACATGTTTTGTAATCAGCAATGTTGTAGCCTGAACGGCTGAACGGTGAACACGGTCTTCCGTATATGTTTTCATTTGCACAAATGTATCAGTTACACTAATCAACCTGCTTGAGCCCATTCATCACTTTCTTCTCTTATGAATGCTAGTTTTCATGAACCATACAACCTGAGAGCATCGTAGTAATTGAAGGAGCGCGAAAATAAAGAACAAGAAGGAAAAAGAAACCACTAGAAGCACCGCAGGTTGCTGCCAACCAAGAAACGGTATGGGCTCAAATGACGAACGTTTTTTTTTTCCCAGCTGTGAACAATACGACAGAAATGGTCAGGCGCACAGTCGGAAAATGAATGAAATGATGGGAAGTAAGAAATTTTAAACAGAATGGTATATTGCTTATCTCGCACTGGCACCGAATGCCATTATGCGGCCCATCCAGAGTTGATCCCGACAAAAAAAGAAGAAAAAAAAAAACGCAAAGAGAGCGAGACAGCGGAAAAAAATGCTCTGTCGGCCAAAAAAATGAAAAATAAGAACAAAAAACATCGTCACGAAAACAACAGCCGTGAAGGAAGTTAACAAATAAGTAAAAGTAAAAGTAAACTAAAGAAGAAGAGAGCGGAAGAAGACAGCGGACGCGCGATAATGACTTGTCCACGCGCTGCGCTGTACGTATAGTTGGAAAAGCTATCAAGTTTGGAGCGATGGCGCCGCAGCCACCGATCTCCCTTTACCATATATACTGGCGGGAAAGCGTTGCTCGCTTTTTACGACTCTAGTTTGGGCCTCCCCCGTATCGCACCCTTACGTTTCTGCCAGTTCCGCACACCTTCGTCATTCGCGCGCGTGTTTGTCTTTTTTTTTTTCTCCTTCTTCTTTCGAGCATTAGGGCGACAATAAGCTATCGAAGGTAATAACCACGTTCGGGTCGGTGATGATCTCGGCAGCCGTTTGTTATCGAATATACGACTGCTCTCGAATAGACGTCGCATCGAATGCATAATGTCGCCGAGACGAAGCACGAGGAAAAGAACGAATAAGTACATCGACATATAGAGGGAGAGAGAGAGAAAGAAAGAATCGTGAAAAAAAGGGTAGGAGCTAATGAAGAGCGAGCGGGAAAGACCGGGTTGGTAAGGAAGCGTAGAAAAACAACAACAAGAAACAAAAAAAAAAAAACAAACGAAACGTACAAGGAGAGGGACATCTTGGCACCGTCGTATTCTACAATCCTGGTTGAGAAGATTCCTCACTTGTGATGCAGCCACCTTACGCAGCCTTCCTTCTCAAACGAAAATTTTTCTCCTTTTTTTTGTTTACTTTGCACGTATCCGCATTGCGGGCCCAATGTTCGCAGTTCGTTAGGTGCTGACGTAGTTACACGACGCGCCTGTTTTTTATACGTCAGTGTTATGTGACGGCACCTTTTGTCCCTGACGCTTTTAAACCAAGCAGGCTCGCGGAGAAGGAGAAAGATGTGAAGAAAGAAAAAAAGAAAGGAAGGAAGCAAATGCCAACGTGAGCGAGGGAAGCCGGATCAGTAATGCAGGTAGCGCGTTGTGGGCACGACGTCTCTTAATTGGACGTCTATGGATCTCATGAATTATTCTCGTAATGGTGGCCATTAGCGATCAATTTCTCTTTGCAGTCGCCGCGTTTTTGAAGGCTGCGCTGTCCCAGAAAAAAAAAAAAAAGAGAGAGGAGTCTGAGAAATTAAAAAAAAGGAGGAAAAATAAAAAAAAAGTATATATAACAATGCTATAAGATGAGCACGCTTCAAGTTGAGTTTCCTCGCGACTTCTTTGTTTGATTTTATTATTGTTACTCAAGATATCTTCTCTCATCTCCTCTTCCTCCCCTTTGCATACGGCTGTCGTCTATCCTAGCTGTCTATGCGCTTCGGTTAGCTTCGTTTCTTCATGCTGGTCAAGAGGAAGCAAATCAAGGAGTTACCAAGATTGTTTCTTTTTCTTCGTGGATGACCGATTCAAAGAAAACCGAATAATGTTCGTCTGGAACAGAGCTGCTGCCATAATAAATTCGTATGAGCTGAAAAGACTAATTTTAGAGCTTCCCTTAGTGCAGTGAGTGCTTGCTGCTATTCATCTGGCCCAGATCTATGTGTTACGAATATTTGTTTTATCTTTTTTCATACGTGTTAAGGCATGCAACCAGGAAAAATGGAACGTTGATGAGTCGATACCGTTACTTATTATTTGTAAAATAAAAGATAATTGAAGATAAACGTACAGAACCGTCATATATAGGCTGAGTACTTCAGATTATTTTATCCACAAAGAATGCTTACTCATGCAAGTATTACGTAAAATTTTAGGATCACCCGGAGCCGACCTCGCCTGGGGAGTGCCGGAAACGTTGGGAGCCTTCGAGGGGGGTAGTTCACTTGGGTATCATGCGATTAATTTGGCTCCAAAAGATTCCTTTCGGGCGAAAAATGAAAAGAACCATGCTTAAACTCCTTCGAAGTAAATATGATTACATTACTGCCAGAATCTTTGATCTTTGGTGTCTGGAACTCGGAAAGAGCTCTCGGGCAAATTCCCGCATAAAAGAAAAGATCCTCAATGCGCAGGGGGCACTCGAAGTGTACTTATTTTTCCTGCCATACAAGAACGTGAATGGCCTTGCAATTCGAAACGCAACCCGGGTTTTAAAAAAAAAAACGCAAAATAGTGATGAAGAACCAATCGGAGATGTTTTGCCGAAACACTCCCGTTGCGTAAGCATATGATAAGCAATATAGCCATAGTTGCACCTGGGAAGTATATAGCGAATTTGAAGCTAGCTCTTCATTCGATTTCATCTCCCCACATTTGCTCCGTCATAAATTTGTGTGGGCTTATTTCTTTACTTATACATGCACTTAAAATATTGCTTCGTAATATCGCATATGTTCTTTTAAATACGGAAAAGGCGCTTTTACTTGTCTTTTATTGCTTTATAAAGCACATGTGCGAGCGGAAAGTTAGAACGGATTAAGTACCAAAGGAGAGTTTAATCTGCATGTAGGCTGGAAAGGAGGGCTGAAAGAACGTATGACGACGACAACAACAACAACAACAACAACAACAACAACAACAACAACAACAACAAGGAAATACGTTTCAATTATAGGCGTTAACAAACGCGTTAGGACATTACATTTGGCATGCGGCAACAAATTAAATGATGCCAAGTGCACAGTCTCGATTAGTCGTTGTACGGACTTCAATTCCGATAGTGACTATGTCGCAAGATGACGCAGAATGTGGTGTCTAGTGTGTGCCTTTTCATGACTATTTAGAGCCATCACTGGTCACATTACGCCTGTAATTTGTGCCACGAAGTACCAACAGTAGCATTTTTTGCAGCGGGAAATGCCAGTTCTTAAAGGAAACCGAATTAGCAATTCTGCACAGCTGTATAGTATACACTGTAAATTAAACACCTTACTTTAGTCACAAGTCTGAGCAACGTGCCGGAATATTACCATCATGCGCCGGACATCGGTAGAGTGAGCCGTGCCCGAATATACGCTGCGAGACCTTAAGATAGTTTGCATTGATACATGATAAGTTTGCATTAAGATAGTTTGCCTTCATACATGATGACTGCTGCATAGTTCATGCCATCAGACATTGACGCTGCCTTAGAACAACGCTGATTTGCAGAATACACTCACACCGTAGGTCAGGATACTTTGTAGCATACATGTGCCAAATACGCGTATTGTCCGGTTGGTACGATGACATAAAATTTGTACAAATACCGCTTGAGTGTCAGGCTTAAACTCGAAACTCGAAAAAACGCGAACTACTTACGGTAGCTTGCTGATTTGCATGCCCGAGAAGCAAGCATATATGATGAGGCATGCGGAGACTTAGTTGGTGCCGACACCCTGAATAAATTCAGGTAGAGAACGCCTGCAATTCACTCTTCCTTCCCTCTTAAATTCGTATATACATAATAATTTTGATCTTTTCAGTTCGTCAACGGTGCTTTGCGTGCTACGTACGTCAAGATGTAGACTCTGTTTTGTTTGTCTGTTTGTTTGTTTGCAGCCATACCTGCGTGTATACAATGCGAATATTATCTTTATATTGTGTAATTTCTTTCTGTTTCTTTTTTTGTATTTGCCGATTGTTGTATATCTGTCATTACACTGTGTAATTACCTTCACAGCAGGGCTTATAAGCCTTGCTGTGAAGCTGCTGCCAAGCAAAAGGGGGCCGCGGCTCTGTCAAGCTGTTTGTGACAGCTTTTTCTGGGCCTCCACTGGCTGTAACTCTACAAGACAGAAATAGAGAATTTGAATTTGATTTTAAATGCGAAGCATGTCTTGGCCGAGCGAAGGCACTTTGACCGTTTCTATGTATCACCGATGTATCAAGCCGCTAACGTCTTGGCGCTCTCGGGGTCGTCTCCTTAAGTTGGTATAAATCGAAATTAGCATAGGAGGACATGAGTGTATGACGAACACGACTAACAGGTGATGGCACGAATAACGTGACATGCTTCGCGTAGGTCATGTAGCCCTTTCTTTCAGTGACGCGTAGCGCATACCCGCCTACCACGGCCCATGGAATGCGGGCATGCGCCACAGGTGATTCACAGTCTATATCAACCCAGCAACGGCGAGAATAGACTTCGGAAATGGTCACACTATAGCGATGAAGAGCCCATTTCGCAGAAAATCTCGATAGACGCAAAGAATAAAAATCACGGTTACGGTCGGAGTCGAACCTAGGCATTCTACGTGGCAGCCAAGTATCCTACCGCAAAGCCACACCAGTGTTTGAAAATGCTGCGAAAAAAAAAAAGAAAACCTGTACAGATGTAAAATTGGGGCAACGTCAACTGCGGTTGCAATGTTGGCTAACCGCTTTGATAACAATGTGATTACCGTTACATATGTGCCCCTAGAACTCAGCAAGCCACAGTCAAGCGTTACTCGACCCCAGAGGAATATGCCAAGGGCCACTACTTATGATATGCACATCATCACGCCTGAGCGGTCACATTTCGATAAAACTGATGTATGTGCTTTAAAGTGTGTAATGATCTTGAATCGTTAGTGTAATGATCTTGAAGCTACCCTTTGGGCGCCAGGGAACTGCTTTGGGCGTCAGAGAACGTGCTTGGTAAGCCCTCGATATGACCACAACTACTCAACTTACACAAACAAACACGTCGATCCAGCTCGTAACGCTCGATTCAAAGCAAAAATGATGCGGCATTGGCCGCTACTCGCTGACTGCTCCGCATAAGATCGATTCCCACATTTCGAGGGATCTACCGGAAGTTTTGTGTTTAATAATATTGTCACCTACCTGCACACCGATATGCCCAGGGACAGTATTTTGTTCCAGCGTAGATGCTATGAAAAGTCACGTGATCTCGGCTACTAAGCATTCTGACTTACAGACAGGTTTATGAAGACAATCGGGACGTAAAACCCCAGCAATTATCATTAATTATTTATGAAGCCATTCCCTGATCTGTTAGAGATAACAAGTTAATTTCAGGAGACACACAGTATAAACAAGCTTTATGAAAGGGTTAGACAAAGTCTTTGCGTCTTAAAAAAACTCTATGAGCACACGCAAAGAACAAGGATACCCGCTACAACGTCTCCGGATACCGACCGATATACGTGCTCGCTTATGCAAACAAGTTTTGGGAAGGCGCAAACTTCGGCAAAAGATACAGAAGAAAAAAAAGAAACGTGGAGTGTTTCTGTGGGTTTTCCCCGGGGAGAGCGTCAGCAGCTACGAAGTCATCTGCTATTCATTTTGCGGGGGCATATCGTATATCGTAAGAGTCAAACATCTGCCATGTATGCTTCCTTTTGTCAAGTGAATCCTCCTTATATATATATATATATATATATATATATATATATATATATATATATATATATATATATATATATATATATATATATATATATATATATATATATATATATATATATATATATATATATATAAGGAGGATTCTGGTCGGGCTCTGGTCGCCGTCCTAAATCGGCTTCCTTTTCGCGAAATACTGCTGTTGCCTCTCAACAACGTTCTTCTTTTCCTCTTGCTTAATGTTTTCATTCATTGCCAACATCATTTGTTGTACTAAGGATTTTTTCCTGCTTTGCGCCTCGAGTTTGGCAATCTTTTGTTCGCTTCTGTTCCCCCCCTTGTGGTTGCAGCGCTGACTGGATTGATGAGGCGGGTGCATAGGCGAATGCTGCTGCCGAGCAGCTGGCTTCCTTTCGACGACCTCTTGTTCTCTTTAGACGCTCGCACCTTCGAGCTCCTCAGGCAACCACCTGGGCCTCGTGAAGTGAGCTGTAACTTTTTTGCAGAGAGTGAAAATGAGGCGGAAAAGGGAGGATGAAGGCATCTCTCCCTCCGGCTTCTTTTACGACGCTGCGCCGGGAAGAAGAGGCAACCACAGTGGCCGCAAGCAAGCGAGTGAGGAAGACGCTATATTGTCAAGCTTTCCTTTTACTTTGCCCTAAACTGTGCAGCACTGCCGAAGCTACACTGGCTACGTAAGCCCATCTGAAAAAGCCGAATTCATGGTCCCCGATTTTCTAGGTCTTATTAACTTAACTGGCAAGCAAACTTGAGGAAATTATATGGCGCCAATTAACGACGGTTTTAGAATACCTGGAGCAAGCTGTTGCGTATCAATCGGTTAGTCCATAGACCGCACGTTGTCTACAGGGGAAGTATGGATCTACAATTACATGTCATTGATTACAAGCAGAGTATATGCTGTCTCCAACTATACACGTCGAAAATATACGAAGATGAAAATATGCATAACTAGCCTGCAAACTAAGTAATGCGTTACAAGTGCTCGAAAATTCATATAGCTAGAGGAAATTAATGATTGTTTTCATCCTGAGACAGCTTTCTGATTTATGTACCTGACTGGAGGACGTGGAATGTTGAGGACTGAGGGAGGTGTGGTTAGGAAATATTTTTTTAGAAAACGCTTTCTCTCGTGTGTAAGCACTGTCCCGACTACTTATTTCTATACAAAAGATTTGTTTTTCAATTTTATATATGATAAATGATGTATATTCCGAATAATCGTTGATGAAAGGTCTAGACACAAATACCCGTAGACTTTATAACCAATCTACAGGCTGAAATCTATACACTTGCCGACCATATATTACACATGTATGTGTGGGGTATGGGGACTCTTTTTCTTAACGCTAGTCGATCAAGCGTGAGCGTCCACCGAGTTAAGTGCCGTTCACTATTCCCCGGCGTGCTTCTGGTGACTATTGTGATTAACCGGAGAAGGTACTTCGAACAGTGTTTAAACACTCTGAGAGGTGCAATAGTGAAAGTTAGGCAACTGAACTGTTGACGTCAGCTGTGGTTTTCGCCACGCTGCACTGATCTAGATAGACGGCGTGCGAGTGGTGATCTTTCGAGGTGGTTGGCTGGAAAGCCGAGGAACAAGAAAAAGGAAACAAGAGCGAGTTAAAACGAGTAATATACAGCAGAATAAATAAAGCAATGTAGCCGCTGCTTCTCGACAGAGACAGCGTCTCTTAAGTGGAACGTTGACAGCGGCTGCTGATACGAAGCATGTCCTCAGGCTGATCCCTGAGAGTGAAATTGAAAAGAAGGCGCGGAACAAGAAAAAAAAAAGAGAATAATAATAACCAACTATGAAATAAAGTGCACGAAATGTTGGTAAAGTTGTTTTTCTTGAACAAATTACAACGAAGTCGACTACAAGGAGCAAAAAAAAAAAGAAACCTGCCAAGTCGATGTTTTTTTCTATTGGTATGATATAAAGAGACGTTGGCGCATAATTAAGGCACCAGCTACTTCTTAGCTCTTGAAGAAATCGAGCATACATAATACAGGGTTTACAATCAGTACATATGTAACAACTTTCTCGCAGTAACATCTCACAGTAACACCAGGAACACCAGGACGACAAAAATACACATGTCAAACAACGTTTTGAAAGTAACTTCCAAACATAAGCGATGAGTTGCGCATACTTAGGGTAATGTGCCGCAATGCAAGATAACTTGATAAAAAAAGAAAAAAAAGAGGAGAAGATGAGAAGGGCGCCAGAAGCTGCTGCTCTTTGCGTCGCTTCTATTTTTTCCTTAAACCTATTTTACATTGGGCTACATTGCCTCGATTAGCAATGCATCAACTCGCCCAACGTAGTATTATGCTAAAGCCTGCCAACGCTGAATTTCTGCGAAACCGTCGCGTCCCTGTAGAGCGAATCGAAACTTAAAGGACAGAATTAAGCTAGTTTTCAGACACGTATAAACACGGTGAGCTTGAATATGTTTCTTTTAGTTCTTCTTCGCGAACTCAGCCCAACGGCAAGATTGATTGCGCGATTAGTTTTAAAAATACTGCATTTTTTTACATTGAAGTTTAGCCCGGGAAACTAGCTCTCAAGGCAACGTGGCCGACAAAAAAATATCTGCAAAGAGACGCCGTGTCTCGCGTTAAGGTTTCTGATAGATGACCTATTCATTTATAATTGGAATGGCTGATAGCCTGTCATGGACAGTCTGCGGGTGCAGCGAAACAGTCGCGCACCTTCTCTGTGAGTGCACCCGCTTCAACTACGAAATAGTGGCCCCCTCAGCCGCACTAGACCAGCTGGACAACCGCCCTCTCACGGAGGACAAAATTCTAGGGCCCTGACTACCCGGTCTTCAACACGAGCTTGAGGAATTGTTGCGGTTTCTTCAAGCAACCGGACTGCATGAAAAACTGACTGTTTGCAAACTTATGCTGCTGTGCAGTACTTGGATGGTGCTCTAGTCGTGACTTTGTTTTGTTTGTTTTGTCGCCTAGTGTCGTCACTGACTCTTCTTCTCTTTCATTCTCTTACATCCCCTTTCCCTTCGCAAGTACAGGGTAGCAAACCGAACACTTCCCCTGGTTAACCTCCTCTCTTTCCTTTCTCTTTCTCTCTTCAGATAGAGCATGTGTGTTGTGAAGACAAATGAAGTAATATTCAAAAAGTATCTTCCTGTTTAAGGCAACGTGTTCTGCGAATGTCAGTATTATAGGCTTCCCATGCATTGCTTAGTAGCGCTGCGGCTCTTGACAGGCAGCGCCATCTCTGGCAGAAAAATAGAAACTGGGAGCATGCAACGAGCGTTCCCCGTTCTCGCCGCCGCGCCGCCGCTCGCTTCCGCGCACGAGCAGAGCTCTCACGGTACATTCGCGTCGCCTCGCAATGTACCGCCTGCAGTGCGGCTTCAAAAAGATCTCCGAGCTGGACAGGCACTTCCGAAAAGCGAACTTGATAAAAGGAGAAAGGCTCGTCAATCACGTTTACGGTGAAGAGCAGACGATCGACGACAACGACGCCTGACTCAACGCGAAATGCGTTTTGAAAGTCACGATAACACCGTGTAGGACGTATACCTCGACGTACGACTCATTCTGTCGTGTTGAAGATACGTAATGGTTCATATGAAATGCTAAATGAAGCCGTGCACGTTATCGATGTTCTGCGTCGTGGAGTATGAAGCAAATGATTATTGTTTTGATATGACATGCTTGCAGTAGCAGCCGTGTACTTTCGTGAACAAAACGTTTGCGGCGTGCGAAAAAAAAAAAGAAATTATATGGCCATGGCACTAGAAAAGCCTGAGAATGTTAGAGTCAAGTCCTCTGTGCCACTGGAGCATCACCTGCCGATTTAGACGCGAGGCAGCTAGCTGAGCTTTAACCACTGTGAAGCAAGTTGAACTGCCCGCCTCATTTTTTCGGCTCTCGCGTCATGCTTGCAATCTCTTTTTCATGAGAATATCGACTTTACAGGCGTATAAAACCTGCTTCACGAACACGTCCGTTCCGGCCTTCCCGACGCGTAAATGGCAGGCGCCGAACTTTTGACAATGTGCCGAGTTCAGTTGAATTCAACCAACCGCGCAACGCTAACCGCGGTATTGGCCGCGAGATCGAGCGGAGTCGCCGCCTGGCGGCTACTGGCTGAAGCGCGCCTAGTGTGGATTGCTTCCTGCGTCGTCTGCTAGCCACGTCGTGTTTGCATGTGCGCGTACGTCCTGCACGTTCTCAAAGGGCGGTTTGTTCTGTTATGTTAGCGCGAGTTTAACTGCTCGCACGGATGCCTAACATGGTGTACAGAAGCAAATGGGCTTGCTCGGCTGCATGCTCATTGTAGTAAGATCATTGAGTGCGACTTTCGAGAAGGCTGTGTATTGGTGTCGTACCCTTCGTTCGCCAGAATCATCTCGGTGTTGGTGCCGCTTTCTGGTTCAAGCACACCCTAAAGTGCGCTTGGCATAGTCCCAAACATGAGGAACATCAGATGGTGTGTGAATGCAGCGTTTTAGCGACTCGTTGGTAAACAAAAACGAGGCTCATGCACTTTCGCGTTGTTGTTAGGTGTATAACTGCGGCACTCCAGTTCATGATGAGCTTTAGTTTCGCTGAAGATGTCCTATTATTGTACGGTCGTGGTCCCGCTACAGCGAGATATTTCTATCAAGTGAAGTCTGAGACTTCGGTACTAAAACTGTCCTTAAAAAAAAAGCAAAAGAAAAAACAGACAACGGAATGACACGGCAGTGATAAAACGGAGTTGCCGCGCGCAATTTTAACTTGGGGCGAAACTTATGCAGGACCACCCGTGTGCTTAGATTTACGTACGCTTTGAAGGACCCAGATGTTCAAAATTAATACCGACGGCGTGCTTTATATTTATGTCGTATAATTTCACGCATCTTTTTTTTTTACGTTATCTTGAGCGTTTGTGTGGACTTGTTTTAAATTGATGGAGGCAGCGGACATTATTAGTTTGAAAAAGCCGGCAGATCCCACGCATTGTGGGAATCGATGTAATGCGAAGCAGCCAGCAAAGAGCTGCATACATCGTCTTGTATGTCGTTTAGCAAAATGCGTGTCATGGTTTTCATGTTAACTCCTATTATTTATGTTCGTCACACAGTAACGTCGCGCAATACCAACTTCGGGGTAGATCAAGCTAGCGAAACGGCCGCCAGCACACCATGAGCCTGGCACGTAAGTCATGCTGTACATGACATGTGTGTCATGACTTTCATGTTAACTCGTGTTATTTATGTTCGTCACACAGTCACGTCGCAAGATACCAATGTCGGTGTATATCGAGCTAGCGAAATGGCCGCCAGCGCACCATGAGCGTGGCACGTGTCATGCTGTACATGACATGCGTGTCATGATTTTTATGTTAACTCGTGTTATTTATGTTCGTCACACAGTCACGTCGCAAGATATCAATTTTGGTGTATATCAAGCTTGCGAAACGGCCGCCAGCGCCCCATGAGCGTGGCACGTAAGTCATGCTGTACATGACATGCGTGTCATGATTTTCATGCTAACTCGCGTTTTTATGTTCGTCACACAGTCACGTCTCGCAATACCAATTTCGGGGTAGATCAAGCTAGCGAAACGGCCGCCAGCGCCCCATGAGCGTGGCACGTAAGTCATGCTGTATATGACATGCGTGTCATGATTTTCGTGTTAACTCTTGTTATTTATGTTCGTCACACAGTCACGTCGCGCAATACCAATTTCGGGGTAGATCAAGCTAGCGAAACGGCCGCCAGCGCCCCATGAGCGTGACACGTAAGTCATGCTGTACATGACATGCGTGTCATGATTTTCGTGTTAACTCGTGTTATTTATGTTCGTCACACAGTCACGTCGCGCAATACCGATTTCGGGGTAGATCAAGCCAGCGAAACGGCCGCCAGCGCACCATGAGCGTGGCACGTAAGTTATGCTGTACATGACATGCCTCTCATGATTTTCATGTTGACTCGTGTTATTTATGTTCGTTACACAGTCACGTCGCAAGATACCAATTTTGGCGTATATAAAGCTAGCGATACGGCCGCCAGCGCATCATGAGCGTGGCACGTAAGTCATGCTGTACATGACATGCGTGTCATGATTTTCATGTTATCTCGTGTGTTATTTATGTTCGTCACACAGCCACGTCACCCAATACCAATTTCGGGGTAGATCAAGCCAGCGAAACGGCCGCCAGCGCACCATGAGCGTGGCACGTAAGTCATGCTGTACATGACATGCCTCTCATGATTTTCATGTTAACTCGTGTTATTTATGCTCGTCACACAGTCACGTCGCAAGATACCAATTTTGGTGTATATCAAGCTAGCGAAACGGCCGCCAGCGCACCATGAGCGTGGCATGTAAATCATGCTGTACATGACATGCGTGTCATGATTTTCATGTTATGACTTGTCATTTATGTTCGTCATACAGTCATGTTACGCCATACCAACTTTGGTGTACGTTCGATTAACCAAGCGACCAGGAGAGCACAAAGTCGTAGGCGGCTAGATAGATAGATAGATAGATAGATAGATAGATAGATAGATAGATAGATAGATAGATAGATAGATAGATAGATAGATAGATAGATAGATAGATAGATAGATAGATAGATAGATAGATAGATAGATAGATAGATAGATAGATAGATAGATAGATAGATAGATAGATAGATAGATAGATAGATAGATAGATAGATAGATAGATAGATAGATAGATAGATAGATAGATAGATACGCTCAAAGTCGCAGAAGTTCGCTAAGAAATGCTTCGCATTTAAAAAAAAGACACATGTTCCATAAAACAACAGGACCTTTGTTCCATCACTGTCGTGCACGTAATCAGTCGATTAAAGCTGTGTGCTAAACTCTTACCTGCGTATATATGCGTATTCGCGTGCTATTGAACTCATTGCATAGGAATATGGGCTGGTATACAAATGAACAAGAAGTAAACACTTTAGTTCAGTCGTTCAGTGCGTAGTACACAAAACAAAAGCTGAACACGTACAGAGAAAACAACAAAAAACGTCATATAGTGCGTAAGCGCAGACTATCATTTAGGGTGAGCATCCCTTTCATCCGGCAGGTTGCGCTTCTCTCACTAGTAATAGCAAAGTTGGATGATCTTCGTGCATTGATTCAACAATGAAGAGCGTATATATTACCAGTAAGCAGCGATCAACGCAATTTATTCGCCGACAATCGGTTCAACCCGCTCACAACGAAGCGCCGCTGTGTGCATTTGTATACGCGCCTCCGACCGCCTCTCCACACTAACGCGGCGACGGTGCTGCCACCTATAGGTCGATCTCGCGGCCAATAACGCTAGTGTGAACGTTGGACAACGACGGGTAGGTCTCACGAATACGGAGAATCAAAACACAAAGTTGTTTCAGCTACAACCGCAACTGGACTTTCATAATGCGAGAAGACAGCGAGTAATCCTTACTGTAGTCGTTGCGCGCATGCACCGCGTTACGTACTGATACAGGTAGTCGAAACGAACGAAAGCGATGAACTGAGAAGCCAAAACAGAAGGCGAGACAGTGCTATCAACTAGGACATACTTCATTCTCCTTACTGCGGTGATCCACGCTTGTCGCCTTTATTTCTCGTGCGACATGCCCGAGAACCGATACAGTTTCACACGTGAATCGCGTGCCTTGGTATTGTCTGCACTGTTGTGGCAGCCCACGACACAGCAATACTTCGGACCTCGCTTCCGCGGGGTCGCTTCTGCCAAAGCGGAAATGCAGCTTTGCACAGCAAGCCTCTCAGTTCAGTGTGCCAAGTTGTCGGCACGGCGCCCCAGTTCCCCGCACCGACTGAGGAACGCGCGCGCGCGCGTGTTCCCGCTGCCGACAAACAGGCTGAGTCGGCCGCGCTTGCCCCCGGTAGCTCCAGAGCTTTCTGCCAGAGCCGCAGCGCGGCGCTGTCGTCGCCCCGCAAACTTGAGCTTGGGTTCCCTATAGGATGTCTTAAACGAAAATTGAATTTTGGCGTATTATGTCCGAAATAGAGTGGGTCTATAGAATGGGCTGTGGAGTGGGCTGTCGGAAGAATTAAGACCGCCTGGTCTCTTTAAACGTGCCGGTAACAAATAGCAGACGAGAGCCTTGTTTTTTAATTTTTCATGTCGCCTGCATAGAAATTCCATTACCGAGGTATGGAATATAACTTGGAACATTGTGCAGAGCAGAACAAAGCCATAGCCGCTGAACCAGAGCCGCGGCGGGTATACAGTTTGGGGTATCTTGCACTTAATGAAATAAATGAAAAATACGCGTCGCACTTGTGAGGAAAAGCCCCAAGTACAAAACTTGGAGGTCCTTGTTAGAATTTCGTCCGACGTAAAACATACGGTAACATTGGTTGGCACAGTTGTTGCTGACACTTTGGACGCATAAGGCCCTCAATGGAAGAAAAATGAAGCGTTTAGAAGGGAGGTAAGGGACAGTAAGGTGGAGCTTTATTGGACAAAATATTATTATTGAAGATATTACTGATACGAGTAGTTGTCTGTTCAGTGAAGGAAGCGTTGCTTCCCAGTCGTGCGTCTATAATAGTTCAACACTCCGGCAGCACTGCAGAGGGCAGGTGTAAATATAAGGAAAAGAAGTTCATGTGATCGATATTATAACCGCTTAACATCGCTGAGTAGGCAGCTATGCAGGGTCATAACGGCAAACAAAGAAAGACGTCCTTTACAGCTCTGAAACCATACAATAAGCATGGACAAATAAGAAAAAAAAAATAGCCTACTTTTCCTTCTCAACCCTGAAGGCTCACGTGACGTCAAAGGGTCACCGGATGCAGGACCGGACTGGCCGAAATCTATGGTCCTTTAGCGTGCCAGGCAGTCGTCTGCGGGCCACGCGCGACGCGGCGTGGTGTGGGCTTTCTTGAAGCCCTTCTGAAGAGAAGACTGCTCTGTCGCAGCCTTTCTTCGCGGCCGAAAGAGAGATTACCATTGGCACCTCAGGATCCCGCTGAGTAATCCTCTTCTAAAATGTATGAATCGAGAGGACATTTGTTTAGCTAGCGAACATCAATCTTTCAAAGGCATCTGGTTTCTCAGAGAAGCTCTGTATATCCCGTTCCCTCCTTAGGGCGCAACTTAGGCTTACCGCTGGTGCGGCAACTAAATCACTTCGGCCACTTCTTCCTTTCACTCATCGTCAGGGCTCTACTACACTAGCGTGCATTTTCTTGACTTTTTTGTCTTTTATGTCCTTCTATAAAGGAGATGGTCACTTGCGTGCAAGATGGCTTCTATGAAAAGGGGGTATATATGCCGAGTACATTGCAAACATAAATATCCATTCTGGCTTATTTTACTTCCTGTTATAGAAGTCATATTATTTCAGACGCCTGACAGCATTCATAGTTGGGGCTGTCCGCATCTACGATAAGGCGCACACAACGTGAAGGGAACAAAGACGACGAAAATGGAGGGAGGTTAACGAGCTTGCATCCAGTTTGCTACGCTGAACTGTGGAAAGACACGTGCGCAGAAAGACAAGAATTAATAAAGGGCACGCGACGTGCGCGGGAACATAGCTGGATATGAACTTTACTTTAAAGTTTAGTCGTGAGGACATGGGGAAATAGGCAGCGTTACAGCAGGCTGCACCGAGATAATCAAATTAGTATACCGAGTTGATCTTCTCGATCTATTAGTTTAGCAGGATATGTCGCGTACTGAAAGGTGGTCGCACAACTCAGTTGTCTTGAGAAAGTTCAGCAGTGTTCTGTTGGCCTGGAGCGCAGGTGATGGTGGAGGTCATGGTCTCAGTATCTTGTTTTCCTTCAGTGAAAGTTCTGTGGTCAGGGCGGTTTAGGGCGATTGTCTGTGCCTTCACTTTCACTTGTCGCTTATACTTTACGTTATAATCTCAAAGCGTAAAAAGTCCATTATTTGTTGTTAAAACGGCAGTATATGAGTACATGATGTCTGCTCTCGTTACAAGCATGATCGTCTTTACGGTCCATCATGCGGATACGCCAGAGCGCTAAACACGCTAAGCGGAACTACGAGCGCATTTTTCCAGTCCAGAAATCTTCAACTACGAGCCCCTTGGGCAACAAATATTAACAAGTGCCGAATAGAATACACTAATGCGTTACGGTTTGCTAGTCTAAGATAGCTCTCCTCCTCTCTATCTTTCCTTCCCCCTCCCCCCTTTCCCCAGTGCAGGATAGCCTATGGGGCTCAGCCCTGGTTAACCTCCCTGCCTTTCTTTTATTATTATTCCTTCTCTTTAATCTAAGACAGAAGGATAAAACGGCCTAATTTATCAAGCCACGTACAGCTTTGCTGAGCTTCACCTTGGTACTTTGTTGCAAACTGTGCGGCACGCTTTACAGAAAGAAATGAGTTGCGCAACGAACTGAACATATGATTTTCAACAACAACAACAACAACAACAACAACAACAACAACAACAACAACAACAACAACAACAACAACAACAACAACAACAACAACAACAACAACAACAACAACAACAACAACAACAACAACCGTTGCTGTTGTTTTCGACATGCTCTGGGTGCTGAACAAAGACATTATTTGTACGCTGGCGATTGTGTGTGTACATGGGGTTCTTGATAATTTCTTTTTTGTGTTTCTTTCTTTTCTTGTTTATTTATTGACTCGGTATCAATTTCACGGTGCCGAGATAACCGGCTCTAACGCAGGCTGCTTTCCAGTGCGTTCACATCTAAATCAGAAAAAGAAGAGATAAATGTGAAGCACATTGGAATAATATTACAGTGACTTAAAGAAAGTATTCGTAAGTGATAGTTATTTTATGCCGTTTATGCGATACATAGTGGACGCATGCAACGAGCAGCTGTGCTGAAGAAGACAGCGCCCGAAAGGTCCTTCAACACCCGACGCTTCAGGCGTTCTGCTGTGCATCCCTTTGCTATGGCGCCCATTATTCTCGCGTCATTTGCAATTACCGTTAACCCTGGGTAACTCTCAAAGGAGTGGTTGATTGCATTCATGCGGGAGAAGTTTGCCGCCACCGTCCCATGACATTACGCGCTAACATCTCAAGGTGTCGTGGTTCCTTGATCGTGCCTGAAGCTGTCTCTTGTTCTCGTCGTTGTGCGTAATTTCATTATTTCGCGATCGGATCACCGCGATGCGACGAATCACCCTCGCGAGGCGTTAGTCAGGAGTGATAATGTTCCGGCTATGCTGGAGAGTGGATTGGCTAAGATGTATATTGCAGCCATCGAAGTCAATTAGGGTGTTTGTGACAGGGTAATCAAACATTGCAAACGACCTGAAGTGTTCCCGTAGCCGTAATTCGGACACACACACAAAAAACAGAGAGATAAAAATGATATTATTAGCACCTCCAGACGTTTATGTGGTCACATGAATGTGAAATGGTGTAGTCGATGATTGGTAGTAGTCCAAGCAAAAAGTCACATGGTTCTTTTTGCATACAGCGAAGACGACTCGAAGGCGAAAGGCATCCTCTTTTTCATAGTCGACTGTACCATGACGGCATAGTGACGTCATGATAAAGTCATGATGCAATCGACTAAAAAAACGAAGAGGATGACGTCACCATGGTTTTGATGACATAGGGCGACGTCATGACATGATGATTTTTTGCATAGTTTGTGCTGACGCCGACGCCACTCCACGCGTTGCATGAGGCATCTAAGGCTTTTGCCTATATATGTTCCCAAATTTTGTGTGGATCACCTACGATAGTCCATTACTGCTGGGAGCGCCTCGTTAGGCGTTAACAGACTGAGTCAAATGTGGGGAGAATTTGGTGGGCGGCGGACGATGAAAATCATTTGTCTAGTAGAACTTTTGTAAAATTCTGATCACGAACTGGAGAAGGAAAATATGTTTGCTGTAAGGGCTGGAGAATGATCTCATCTAAGCTTACTCATCACGAAATTCGCTTCACAGATGAATGTCTCAATCGCCATTCTTCAGATTCTCGGCTACAATTCCTTTATGTGATTGGACTATTCCAGACACATTTGGCTTTCATATTCTTAGTGAAGTTTTACAGGAAGGTATGTACTGCTTAAATTGTTATATTATGGGTCCCGGACGTCTTGCGGCCTTGTTTTTATGGTACTGCATAGAGGAAAGTCGGGCTTGTTTTGAATCTGTAGCAAAAGTCGCCTTGAAGCTCCCGAATCCCGAATAATTACCCCATGGCGGTGGGAATTTGTACCCTGGATGTGTTTTTATACATCTATTCGGGCCCATAGAATACACCAGGGCACTCAAGGTCCATGGGTGCCGGGGTATATTCCATAAGGCACCGGAAATTATAAAGGCTTTTCTGAGTTCCAGGGCTTACTGGTACGCCTTCCTTTGTTGTCCTGTAGGGCTTCTATTGATTTCTCACGCAGCGTTGATCGATTGTGATTTTCTTGGGCCCGAATAGGGAAAGCCACCTCCTGGTGCTGCCGGCAGCATCTTCTGTACAGGCAACGAGATATCGATTGCGCAGGCCTCATCCTATTTCTGCAGTGCGTTGGGCCATTACGCCAAGCAGTGTAGAATTTTGTTTGACCAAAGCTGTCGTGACCCAGCACCGGGCAGGTGCGACAAAATAGATCACTCTAATTCTAAAGCAGGCGCAAAAAGCAAGTATTCGTGTATATTTGCCTTGGTGAAATTACAATCGATACATCGCACGTTGCAAGAAACCATATTGCCTCTGATATAGTGCCTTATTATCATCGTCCATTTTAACAACGTTCGGAGCACCGATAGAAGAAGGTGTTTTAGTTGCTTGGCGATCTCTGTGTTCCTAATTTCAAAGTACTTTGGTCGACTAAATCGCAGCGTTGTGCAAAAGCAAATTATCCAGGACGAACTTTGGAATAATTTAATAAAGGTTCACGTTTGTTTTCATTATCGCAGTGCAGACTTTGTAATTGAAGGATGTGTTAAGAATAAATAATAAGGAGAAATAGATCGTATATTCGCGGTATCAGTGCGCTCTGGGCGAGAGAAGGAGGGAGAAGAAACAGAGTACTTCTTTTTTTTTTGCGTTCGCCAAGCGATGATCTTCTGATTGCAGCTACTGCTACATGAAAATGTATCCACGAAAAGTAGCACTTATATACTTTGATTTAGTTAGAAATAATGCCATCTAAGCCTAGCACCAACCAAGCATTGCAGCTAAGCATTGTCCTGTAGAACCAGACCGGTAACTTGAAACTTTCATTGACAAACAAAGGAAAGTAATAGAACCGAGCGGAAGAGAAGAAGAGCTGTGCGCGATTAAGTAACGCAAACAACTAACGAGACGGGTTATTGTTTTCGAAGATTGGGTTGCTGCAGTTACTTTCCATGACGCTATTGCACATCTCGCAGCGTGGTACAGCTCGTGGTAAATTACAATAACAGTCATTACGAAAAGCAATCGCCCATCCCGCCCCTCGCCATCATGTGAAATCCTAATCCAGCCAAAACTCATTAGGTCACCGCTACCGTTGCCTCGCTGCCACCAGTCTGCTCCGGCAAGATACGAAGGATCCAAATTGATCGCTTGTAATCACGACAGCACGCGGCGGCAAGGGCGAGGAAATTCCTTCGCGCTCAAACCGTCTGCGAACGATTCCTATCTTTGGTGCAGCCATTTCTCACTGGTATTTCTGAGTATTTATTCTCGTTTTTTTTGTTGTTTTTTGTTCTCTAGTCCACTGTCGGTGCGACGTTGCAAAAGTGGTTCGTTGCCACACCGCAGGACGGGACACGTAATGTACGTGGAGCGTTGCGGCAAACAACGGCGTCCCAAAACGGAGACTCCGAAGCCGCTTCTCGCGGCCACCCGGCGATGCAGTTCAGGTACGTGGCCAGTTACGCAGCTGCGGCGAAAATATCCCTTTTACCGAGTCTTATATTGAACGACATGATTAGCTCGTTGACTATCACCTGCCACGAACGCCTCGCCTGCCGTTCTGATAAAAATATTTCGCAGATGGTCTATTTTGCTTGGAAGAGCGAATCCTATATGACGCGCTGCAATCGATGGCTCGCGGACAAGTAGCGAAGGTCTAGAACATTCAGCGGTGTCGACAACACGCGTATTTGTGCACCATTGTCAGATTCACTGACGTTCAATCAAAGATTTGGTTAAGATGGAAGCGAACGACTGCACAAATTGAGAAAAGAAAGATAAGACAGTAGGATTAATATCATATATAAGGTAGAACACAGATGACGGCAGAACGAGTGTTTGACGGACTACAGAATACATTCTCAGACGAAACTCCGGGATGTTGTCCATGCATGCATTGTGCGAAAAGGTGCTCGTGTGTCGCTACAGCTTTCAAAGTATAGCGGTGTGAGTGCCCTTTATAGTCCACCTACCCATCTCCATAATTACGCGTGGCGTTCTCATCGATATTGGATGGCAAGCCTAATCCTTCTCTAGTTAACTTCCTAGACAATTGTATCAATATTTTCGCTCTCTATTTTGATAGTGGGACATTTTGTATGTGCTCCCTGTATTTTTCTTTGCACCAATAGCTTTCAAACATTCCTATTCATACCTATTCGGGAAATTCGAAGAGTAGGAACAAAAATATTATTGGTCCTATCCTAAAAGACGTCACGCTCACCCGCTACCTTCCGTATCAGTTAGATGTTCCAAAGCACAACTGCTGTTGTTAAGATCTAAGAGGACATAGAGGGGCTTCTATGAAGTTGTCAATGTCGTATCACCCCAAAAATGTGGACGCTAGGGAAATGGTTAGTCTAGTGACCGGTACATCCACGAATGGTTGCTCACAGATTAGAGCAGAGTCAACACGTTTTATCTTGCAGCACCATTATCGACGTCGCTCGAGCGTTTAAAGCGGAAAGTTGGGCCAGATGCAACTTCGAGCACGAAATTTTCCAGCGCGAACCGAAAATTTTTTAACACGGAGCAGAGATATGACAGAACAGTAAGAACGCTGGACTTCACAACTTATTTAACGCTCTGCTCTTCGCTTTGTATTAGTGCAGGTCAAGGAGAACTTGTGATAACCGTTCACCTTTCTTGGCCCTTTATCGCCGCCCTGTTGTTTTTGACTTCAATTCTTAATGGGTAAAGTGCTTGAAACAAGAGCGCGTTTCAACGCAGTGACACAAGAAGACGGGGTCCCTGTGTTGTAACGCACTCGCATTTCAAGTATCATGAATCACCAACTCGCCCAATCAGCCATTCTCTCAGTAAAGTGCAACTGTTTCGCCTCCTTTTATTTTTTATTTTTTTTTTAAATTACACAAGTCGCAGAACATCTTAAAGGTTCGTTCACACTTGCGACTGTAACCGGTCGCGCGACCAGGGTAGTCGCAAATGCTCGCAAATGATCGCAAATGGTCGCCGCAAAGCGACTGCTTCGGTTCATTCGCTCGGTGCTCGATTTTTGAGCCGCATGACTGCAGTCGACAACCGCAGAACCAATAACATGCGCAGGAACAGGACGTCAGCTTATTTTACTGGGCAAAGGGCAATGCGAGCCATATGCAAGCAGACGTGAATTCTTTGCGGCGGCGGGTATAAGTCGAACGAAGGTGTGAACAACAGTTGCCTTGAGTCGTTTTTTGGTCGCCAGTCGCAAATGGCCTCGCGACTGATGCTAGTTGCAAGTGTGAATGAGCTTTAAATGTCACCGAAAACTATTCATTTGCTCAGTAGTGAACTTATTTATCATAAAGTGAAATTTGTGCTTTACTTTTTACATGAAGCAACTTCGCTTAGCACACCTCTTATGCGTGCCTCAGTTCTGCTAATCTCTTATTAGATAACCTGTCTGGTTATCATTTCATTTTTACGTAATTTACGGTAAAATCACAACAGATCTTAAAAACAGAGTAAAGGTCTTAGGTTATGGCATCAAATTTCCAGGATTTATAGGATATTGCCAGCGAAGTACAATCGAAAAGCTGCATTTGACAGAATGAAACTCACAATACGATTCTGTACGAATTCTAGTTGATTTAAACGAACATAGGCATGTCGCTTAATTGTAACGTTTAAACCATTCTTCTGGAAAATGTGTCCGCATTGTAATTACCTCAAAAATTAGTAGCTAACAAAAGAATGCATTTTTTGTTAACTTCATTCAGAGACGTATTCTGATAATCTTATATCGTAATTTTCACCCACAGAGTCATTTTAGCACATATATAAAAGAAATATGTCCGTTTACAATTGCCAGAACCTTTAAATAACTTTGAATGCCCTTAAAATAAAGTTGAGAAAAACAAGGTTCGCTGGTCAGATAATTTCCTCGCACTTAGAAGCGAGAAAGAAAAAGGGAAAGATCAATTTTGCTCACTTCAATCATCAATGACATCCGTTAATTCATTTGCTGATTAAAATTCCAGGTTCTGGTTTTGAGTATAGATTTTTCGAAACCATACATTTAGTCGTCGTTTCGCTTTTATCAGTCATCGAACAAACGGAGAGTCCCAACAGATGCCTTTCGTTGCTTACATTTAAGGTGAACAACGTTGGAGCAAAGGGTATACATTTCTGCTTCTTTTCATCCGGCCTTCCGGAAGAAAAAGAAACAAACGAACGCGTGAGCAGACGAGAAAGGTGGGCAAGCTACGCTGAAATTAAAAGCTCGAACAATGTTTCGGTGATTCGGCGTATCTGTATCCAAGCGAGGCGAGCGTGCTCGAACGGGGCATGAATAGTTTATCGCACGAACACGCTTCGCTTGAAACGGTGTCGGAGGCGCTGTAAAAGTAGGTGTCCACATGTCGCGGAATGAAAAATGACCAGCTGCGGACAGCGTGACCAAAACACTCGTCTCTGTTTGGACTGTCGGAATACAGAGAATGTCTCCCCGCGGCGAAGTAAAAAAACAGTGAGCCGTTTGGATGAGTCGTCGAAACCCATTAAAATAATAGCTTTTGGTTCCTGACTAAGTTAAATGCAGCCGGTATTCGCTTCAAAAGTGATTTGTGCTGACTGACACGATTTACTTCATATCGGTGTGCGAGGTTCGAAAGGGAGCCGCGAAATCTGTGTCAGTGCTTACAATACAGACCTTTACGAGAAGGGGAAAACTCTCGGCCTTTTACACAATAGTAGTACCAGCAGATTTCAGCGGCTCCTTCACGTGATTGTTCTCTCAGCTATGTGGTGGTTTTTGGCGTGATTTTCCAGCATATGCTGCTGAGAGTCTTGCCCTACGGATAGCGTTAGGCCAGCGTGAGTTCGTGTTGTGTGTGTTCACACTAACTGTTCATTTTTTCTTACTCTTGTTCCTTCTCTATCCTATCTGTTATTCCCCATTTACCCCCCACCCCCATGTAGGGTAGCCAACCAAGCCAAATCTTGGTTAACCACCCTGCCTTTCTTCTTCGTTTCTCTCTCTCTCTCTCTCTAACAGAGGAGAAGATTTCGAGACTATGTCCTTGAGTGCGTCTACGAAGCGCAATGCTACGAATACTTGCTACGACAGCGGCTGAGGCCGCAGAAATGCAAGTCGATATAACTTGGGTGAGATTCATAGGTCGGCAAACTCCCTCATGAGTCGACTCACTCAGACTCACACCGAGCCATGAGTCTGTGTCTGAGTGAGCCCGGCTGAGTAATATTTTGGTGAGCTTGAGTCCGAGTGAGCCCGGTTGAAAAAAAGTTTAGTCAGTCTGAGTGAGTCCGGTTGAGGAAAATATTGGTGAGTCGAGTGAGCCCTAAGCGCAAAATATATTTCTTGAGTGAGTCTTAGTGAGCTTCACTAATTTTTGCCGACCTGCGGTCCTATCTATTCATCTTCAGCCTTCATATCGGCTCACGGTTATAGTCACTACTCACAAATATTTCAAGGCACTAGCGTTCATACCCCACCTCAATATTTATTGAAGAGGAGCGTGAAGTAAGGGGGGGGGTGCCTTGTCCTCCCCCCGGAAACTTTCACGGGAAGTTCTCGATAAAAATACCTTGTGTGAGTCACGCCTTTCATCAAAATGTCCTTACTGGTTTGCAAACACTGATAACTTTTGCTTGAAGGTGCGAGATCAAAAGGTGCCACGTAGTTCGAGCCGTGTGTCTTAGTCTGAGTGAGTCCGGCTGAGTGATGTCTGGGTGAGTGTGAGTCCGAGTGAGTCTGGTTGAGAGAAAGTTAAGTGAGTCTGAGTCCGAGTGAGTCCAGCTGAGGAAAATGTTTGCTGAGTCTGAATCCGAGTAAGGCCCTAGGAGAAAAATATATTTCTTGAGTGAGTCTGAGCGAGCTTCACTTTTTTTGCCGACCTATGGTGAGGTGGCTTTCGACACTGCTTGTTGCCCGACCCAGAGTTGCTCATCCTCGGTGCGACCGGCGAAGCCGCCATTGTCAGAAGATTAATCTTTAGCTGGGCGCACGGCGGTGCTTCTGCCGCTGACAGGTGGGAGCGCCTGAGGGCTTAGTCATCCGCTGCTGCTTGCCTGGTGAGCAAGCACAGCGCGTCATCGAGAAGCTGGGGTATTGGTTTCGGAATGCATATTTAGTAATCATCCTCATTACTGAAAGACGGGACTATTTAGCCGAACCATTAATAGGTAGCGATCGCATAATGACGGCCGCTATTTAGAGGCTATGTTTGCAGGCTGAGCGGGAATTCAGATTTTTTGAAAGGGAATTCAAATTGCGTCCCGTAAACTGGGCATACATATATAAGCATTCACCACCTCTATCTTCCTCGTCACAATACATTCATCTACAGTCGTCAGCATGCTTAACACGAACGCTCTGCAGCGTGGCCTGAAACGGTTTGATCGACGCCAGCGGCGCGTAGCTTTGGGTTCTGTTGTCAAGATGTTACCAATATATGCCGACATACTATCAAAACATACCGAGGTATTATGTCGGCAACGGCGCCCATCACTTCGCGGTTGGCCTCATTTAAACTAGTCCAGGCGGAGCGTTCGTGTTAAGCGTGCTGACAGCTGTACTTTCCCCCGCTTTATACGTCACCAGAGAAGAGGACGCAAACAAGAGCGTGCAAGCTCGGGTTGATCTGTATGGCTTTTACGCGACAAATTCTCTCTCCTTCAAATCTAGAGTTTCCTAGTAGCCAGACACTTTTTCGCATAGTCTTTCAAGAGGTAAAAAGCTAAAAAGAGTATGGACCCTGAAAGAAAGGAAACATAGGAAGGAATAAAAACATTTTCGAGTACATGCAGTCTAGCTCCCAGTAGTATACGAATTGAAAGGAACAACATAACAGTAATAAATAAACAGAATAGAACAGAAAAACTTTAATGAAATGTCATCATCTTATGGGGGGGGGGGGCTCAGTCGAGGGCCCCTCTGGCTTTAGCCGCCCGTTCAATCTGGTCGAACGGTGCTTGCTGGTCGGCCAGGTCAGAGCTGGACAGTCGCGCCTCTCACTGCTCCAAAGTGTGTGCTTTTTGTGCCATTTCTGTGTCTGTCAGGCAAGGAGATGCTTTGAAGCGCGACGGTGGTTGGCAACTGCAACGGAGTGCGCCTGAAGTACCTGGTCTGCAGCCTCCTTGTGGACAGAGTAACTTTTTTCACATTTACCCCCATTGGGCTAGTCGAAATTCAATAAACCATCCGCACTATCACGTGAATTGAAGCCTACAGCAACAGCGTTCGCAGAGGACGCGTTGTGATTAGAAGCTATACATATGCGCCATCACGGCTCGATCGGCGGCAGGAAATGCCGTGGTGGTGGTGGCTGTAGTTCTTAATCAGTTAAAGGCCACCGAAGGGCCGCTCTCTCAACAATAAATGACAAACTATAGAGGCTCCGTCATACAGGTAGCAACACAACGAAGAAAATAGTTAGGAAAAAAGAAATGACGGAAAGGAAACCAAGCACCCAAGCGCTGACGTTACTAAGGAAACAAAACGCCGCGCCGCAACAGAGCACCACTTAATCAGATAATAAGTTGTAGAATAAGCATAGAGCGCGCTGTATGAGCGACACGATCTTCAAAATTGCCTAGCGCGAAAATCGACAAGGACTAAGAAGGAACACTGATGTACACTGATGTTCCTTCTTAGTCCTTGTCGATTTTCGCGCTAGCCAATTTTGAAGATTATGAACCAACTAGCCCAACAACGTATACTATTGAGCGACACGAGAGCATGATGTCATAACGGGAGTTTAATAGTTAATTGTCACGCGTTCGAAGTTGATAAGAACCCAACGTTCATGAGGGAACTGCGATGCTCCAATGCGTTCAACGCTCTCGCCACGTCAAGTCCGTCCCTCTCCACCACGGTCGCTCTGTTTGCCTGCAACCGCTGGCAGCGGACTTTAGCGTTCTGACGGTCAGACAAAGAGCGGAGGCGCCAAAAGCGAGCTGCCGCTATAGCTCGATGGCCAGCGCGGCCCTGTGCCTACATTAAGCGGTCGTGCGGCGCGCGACGAGCAAAGGGTGTGTGTGTGGGGGGCGGGGGGGGGGGGGTGGCCGGCTACAACCGTGACGGCAGCAGCGAGGGAGAAGAACACCCCTCGGATTACCTTGACATTCCATATTGATCGGAGATGAAAAATTAACGTGCCGCAACCGCTTCCGTATAATTGCAGGGGAGCTCGGGCGCGCTGCGGAATACAAACGAGCCGCCGGCGCGGGCCACGGCAGCCTGCGCGCGCGGCGGGTGCTTCATTCAGCCACAGGCAGCTCATGCCTGCGCATACGGGCGCCGCTGTCATCGAGCGTTATTCGAGAGGAGCCGCCATCAGAAAATGCTTTGCATTCGTTCGCACGCCACTGTCGCGCCGAAAATGGACGATTGCAATTGGAGCGTGCGCACGTCCCGCTCTGCTTCGTCCGATGCGCGCGTATGCGCAATAAAAAACCTAGCCCGTCGGCTGTGTTGAAGTTGGCACTCTCTGTGTGAGTGTGCCTGCCTGCGCAGTGTCTAGGCATACGCGTTATACACCTATGATTATACGATCTGCGTCGCAATAGCGCCTCCAATCTGATGACTAGACCTTCGTGTGTTAACGAGCATTTCCCTTTATGAAGAACCGAATGATGAAGAAGCGAAGCATTTAGTTTTTTTTTATTGACAATTTGTCGCTCTGACGTCGACGGGAGCCGTCCCCGCGATTATTATTATCGACGTCCATGCG